>NW_026781986.1:600000-1020260 GCF_031769215.1 Ylistrum balloti | reverse complement strand
GTAAAAAATATCTTTTGACCTGATAAAGAGGGCATTCGTCACTATAGATCTAATGCAGAACCATGACTTTACTGCTACTGATTCATTATTTTTGTCATAACGCCGCATAACAGGATATGTTAAAGAAAAAAGTAATCAGAGATTAATGATTATCGTTTTGAGAAATGGTCAACAAATGGCTAACCATCATGGATTAGAATAAAAAGACGGGACTAGAGTGGTTCCCAGTCTCAACCATCAAAATGAGACGATATTAAAAAAATACATAATAATGAACATCTTTTTCACCAACATTATATATTCCAACGCATATATCTAAAAAAAAAAGACAATTATCGTGAATATTGGACATCATCGAGTGACGTCTTATATATCAATATCGATATTTCTTTGGTAGGACAGTTTTAAACATCTTATAACATGCTTGGGATTTTATAATGGTTAGCTTGTAGGCTGTTCCTAGGTTGAATGGTTTAAGGGTTGAAGAAACAATAATTAAGATATAGGATTAATGTAGGTTACGGTCATTACCATCTGAACAAGATAGGCCCTGCCATCCCGGTAAACATCCCTCATTCCTGCAATTTCCTGAACCAATGTCACATCCGGGTGGCGCACAGTGACATAACTCAGAACACTGATGACCGTATCTACCGTCTTCGCATGCTATGGACAAAAGCAGAAAAAAGCGTTAGTTGGGGTAACGCAAAACTTGTTTATTCATTCATTCCCCGCCATCCCAAACATGCATACAAGCAAGCACAAACATGCCGCACTATGGGATTCAAATTTTTGCCATGAGGTCCTCAGCAGTTGGTATAACTGAATTTCTTATTGGATCAATCTATTTTGCGGAAATATACCTTTAAATCTTGCTATCTGCTGGTCAAATTTAATCACGTTAAATCGGTTCAACTAACATAATTCGATATGTTTTAATAGATATTCTTAAAACTTCTATCCTTTTTCAATTGTGTACCTTCGAGCACATTGGCTGATAAGTTAAATGACATGCGAACATGTTGAATAAGGCTTCAGATACAAAACGCAAACAAAATCGAAACAAATCAAAATAAATAAGCCTGTAATATTTCCTATAACCGTGACCAATACAATTTATTCATGATTACAATTGTATTATGGAACTAAAAAGTGAAATAAATGAAAACAATACTTAGAAGAACAGGGTTGACATTTATATAAACATATATATATAGAGTATAGAAAAAATGTGATAAATATATTACAAAGCGTTTCCACCAACCCATATGAACGCATTCATTCTCTAAGCTTGATGGTCCAAATAGGTTATATATGCAAGATTTTGTTCATATAACTCCCAAATACTTAACATGTTTCTGTACTAGCTTACCGTAGTTGTAATTCAATACTTACTTTATTTAAGCAGTTCGTCAGGATAGATAATATATACTTCGAAAAAGCATCAAACTTTTGTTTCACGTCAAGTTTTGTAGTCTTAAACCAAGTGTAAAGCAGGTGGAATTTGAATTGGTGGTTAAATTCAGCGGTTTTGCTTAAATGTACAGCAGAAAATTTTCTTTGAGAAAGTAGTTTTGTATAAACGTAAAGCAATCAATTTTGTATTTGCGTAAATCATGCAGTATTGATTTAAAGTACAAATAAACAACAATAAATAACACTACTGATCCCCACCCCCCCCCATCCCCCCCCCTAAAAAAAACAAACAAACAAAACAAAAAACACTTTAAAATCTTACAATTGATGCAGTTTATCCAGGTGTCCTGCCCTTCTGGACATCGCTGGGATACCCATGTTCCGTTACAACGGGAAATATAACTCTCGTGTCCCTCACAACTTAAGTCCATGACAACTGACATACTAGATGATGTTCGATCAGGATTCGAGATCAGGACGCCACCATATCTTGAGAAAAGAATATCTTTAACTTTCCTTTACTTTAATGGCAATATATATTACTATGAACGCAAGCTTATTTACAAAGTTTTGAAACACACTTATACAATCATTTTGAACTTATCTATACTGACAAGCTTTTGAAAAATAATTGTTCCTTATTGTAAACAATCAAACTAAAAGATCGATTAAGACGTCCACAGTACAATACCTCCCTCCAATAAACAAGTAAAAATATAAAATCTGGTAAGTGGTATCGACGTCATGGTCCAATATTGGCTCTGGATCCTAACAAACAAATGTTCGTTGGATGCGTATGACTGGGATAGATATATGATCAATTAAGTAATAGTGGTGATTAAAATATCAAAAGTGTTTTACAGAAATCTAAGTATGTTTTGCACTCTAGATACTGAGCGCACATGTGATCGCAACGAAAACAATTGCACGTCACACTCCGAGGAAAGAAGTCTACCGGTACTCCTCGGCCACATTCTAATGAGGAATTGATTGATTAAAAATAACAAAATTTATAGTAAAAAATGTTAAATGTATGTGTAGTTACAATAAAAAGGAATTTGATAGAAAAGATACTAGTTAAATGCAAAAAATATGTCTACTGAAAGAATATAATTTTGAATATGGTCAAATAGTCACCAAAATCGTCAACACGCCCCATAAATTATATATATAAATGTGTGTGTGTGTGTGTGTGTGTGTGTGTGTGTGTGTGTGTGTGTGTTGTTGTGGTGGTGTGTGTTTGTATAACGCCTTTTATCAATTCTCATTGTTGCAACTTCTGAAATATTTTTGATGTCAGTCATGCTTGATTCTATCACCACGTCTTAAGAAAACAAAACACTCTAACATAACATTCCCCCTCAGAAAAAAAACACCTTCTCAAGAAAATCACCCCCAAGTCAAACTCGATAACGATACGCACGGAAAGACCTTTTATCGAGAAAAAACAAACATGAAACCTTTATACATACACATATCCAAGGAATCTACAGAGGGTGTCAGCGGTAGAGGGATCTTGAGATGCTTTACAAAGTGTTCCGAACGCATTACCATCATAGACTTTGATTCTGCCCGAATTTGCTTTCCCTTCAACGATGCCAATTTCCTTTCCTAAAAGTAAAAAATAATTTTCTTTTCTCATAAGAATGTCGAAAGAAAAAGAACATAAAATAAGATAATAATTATGATTTCAAAGAACAGATTGCTTATCAGAACATGATGCAGTAGTCCATTTAAAACAAAGAAACGCTTGTGAGATTTAGATGCATTATGTGCAGTTTAGCAAAATGATAAATAAAACTACATCATATTTGCATATCTCTTTCGTCTTTTAAAGATGCAGGAGGCTCCATAAAGCAGACGAAACAAATGTCAAAGTGTATTTGTGTAGGAGCGGTTCAATAATCTAATATATAAGGTACATTTTCGAATACTGATTGTTTGCTATATATGTACGAAGGTCAATTGCGTAGATTTGTTCCTACATGAGTAGTGACATTGTTCATAAAACCATTTAAAACAGAGTTACGGCAATATTTGTCTACCAGCAGCATTTAACCATATCAAAAGACCGATCATTTAATAGTATGTTTCATTTGTAATTAACTTACAAATATAACACACGTCAAATGCTGAATCAGGTTGTATCAGAAAAGAAATCAGTGTAATGTCGAAACCACAAGTCCATAGTGTAGAATATTAACCTTTAGCAACGATTCAATTACGCAACTTAAGACATTTTTGCAAATAATTGTGATTTTAAACAGTATTACTTCGTGAGCCACACCAAACACCGACATCTTCCTGATGGCTACAACTGTGAAGACCCCATCCATCAAAGGCGCATATCATATCTCCAAGTTTTAAAGGCTGTCTAGATCTATAGTGCCTTGCTGGACATTCAAGGTTGTCGACGTAAATTGATCCATTACTAGGGTCGAAGAATGAATACGGATGTCCGTTCCTTAAACATAATAACAAACTTCAAGTGCTTTCTGCCTAACGTCATTTTTTTCTTTCTACGTAATGTCTTTTTTATAGATATCAAAACACTAAGAAAACGCCGTCAGAGATTTTAATTATGGGAAAAACGATAATAAGAAACAAAGATTATGAATAAAAGAAAATATCAGTATATATAACTGAAAAATATTCGGTTCTATTTTCTTTTAACTTTTTGCTAAATTCTAATGTAAAGATTAAAATTTCTTTCACAGGAAAAAGATGCGGACTTACAATAAGTGTGATTTTCAATATGTCTCTTTTTCGCAATTCAGTTTCCAAACATAGAGAAAGTTGCACTCATTAAATATATATTTTGATTCAAAGAGGTCATTGATCACGATATTACAATTTACTTTGGGGTTTCAAGTTGTTACATGCTTATTCAATCTTCATGATTCGGTTATAATATATTACATATTGTAATGGAAAAATCACAATCACATCGTCTTTCAAGACAAGGATTGATTGAATAATTAACAACACTGACTATTCAGGGACGATGTATCATCATAAGACTATATCCTGCATTTCCTCTTTTGAAATTGTTGTCTATATCAGTTGATAGATATTCTTATCAAAGTACAATATTATTTGTTTGCTATATCATCAACAAGTCTGTGTATCAATGGCTACACCCTCCCTGCTTGAAAGAATACGTTGTCAAAGTGAACTATTATATTACAGACTGTGCTAGTAAGCACACTCCCAATTTTCAGCTGTAGGCTGACTTCAGGAAGAATTTTATGTTCATACTTCCTGGAAAATGAAACAATATAAAAATTGTGACAGCCCACTTAGTCATTTCCATAAATAGTTTATCGACATTTCCTAGTTACATGCATGTATATATTTTATCAATTGAGTGGTGGTTCCTACTCGGCGAAGAATCATTAGCTTCAATCACAAAACATAAAATAACGGGAATAATTCTGTTGTTTGTCTTTCATTACCTACCGTAAGTAAGATACTTGAACGATATGGAGTTTTTTTCTTAGTTTGTGTTCATTGATAGTGATAACAATTGATACTTTTGTTTCCACAATAACACGTTATTTCACGAACGATAAACACAGTGATATTAAACATACTTGTATCCGAGCATGTTACAAATAGTCCGTGCTTCTTCCACTCCAAAACCGTTATCACAAATTGTTCCCCATTCGCCATTTTGAAGAATCTCCACTCGTCCTCTGTTAAATGTTCTCCCACCTATCAGTTTTACAGCTGGGAACATGGAAGAAAAAACAAAATGCGACGTAAACTCTGCAGCTACCAAACATATGACATATAGTTGTCTTGCAAAGCTGGCAATTATAAATATTAAATTGTTAAATCGAGTTCAGTAATCTGATATTCAAAGATATGGCAATATACCATATTTTTTTTATTTTATTTTATTTTTTTTTTTTTAGTGAAGTTATATTGAATTTCCTATAATTTCGAAATCGCTGATTCCAATTCGTATTAAATTGCGATGTCCGTTTCATGAAATCAGTGTAGTTATTTTTAGTATTTATTTTTATAGGATGTCAATACCAAACCTATGCTTTAGAGTAACGCTACATATTTGCCTGTTTGAAGAACAAATTAATTGAACAATTCCAGCTACTTAACTCTCCACCGACACAAATGTATCATGTACCACACACGTGGAAAATACAAAGAAAATTAGCAAGGCCGGTATATATATGACACCTTAATATTTTCTGCCTTGAATGCGATATAATGTGGCATTTAATCCTTTAACGTTGACCGATGACAGACAACATTTTAGTATGATTGGAGCAAAAAAGTTGTGACACTTTTCATTTTTTACTGAATAAACTGAGCCGCCAATTCGAAATAACTCTTTCCCGCATGGATGTTTTAAAGTCCGAAATTTGATACCGTCTGACTCCATGTTATGAACAAAACAAACCATAACAGAAATTCTTATGAAAAAGTTTGCAGTGTTCTTTCGGTATACCGCAGCTTTTTTTATTTCTTATTTGTTCAAATATGGTTTTAGTTTATATATTCAGTACTGCAGACGCTTAATCAAATATTCGTGAAAGCGGTGAGATACAAATAGTCATCCATATGTAGGTATGTGTGATAATGGATATTCTACACTAAGGTATAGAGTTCCCAGATACCTACATAGGGTTGACTATATCAATATTCTATTTCATTTCCAGTCTTAAATGAAAGAAAATGATGACGCACTGTTTTCCACGCATTTCACTCCAATATCTTCACTGTGTCTACAATTTCCCACACCCCAGCCTATAAAGCTGCAGTTCCATATCTTTTCTGGTATGTACCCAAGGGAACAGTTAACATCATCCATTAAGATACGTCCTTTCCCATTTCCATAAGTCCCACTTCCGTTATAATATAACTGGTTCCTAATTAAAAAAAAAAAACAACAACGTATGACATCATTACCTCGAAGTGTTTAATAATATTTCTGACCGTTATCCATAAACTTAACATCTTTATTTGTTGCATCTAGAACGCGACATTGCTTATATGGACTGAACAAGATTTGAAAGTGGTTGTCGTCCATGCCACCTCGTCTTATTCTACTTTACTTTTTAACTTGAGTCGCAATGTAATTTTATTTTACGAATTTTGCTTTTGGATATCAATTTGGGTTCGTCCGGCCGTCCGTCCGTCTGTCTGTCTGTCTGTCTGTCTGTCTGTCACACTTTCGTTTGTTCTAACTTCCCTAAATATCATCCAAGTTGTGTGAAACTGCCAGCAAATGCATCTTGGGGTCATTAAGACTGCGTTTGACTATCAGTGTCGTCTGTTAATAATTATGCATACTAATGAGGTATCCTTTGATTTCATTGGTCGGTTCATTTCCGTGCTCCAACGTCCCTAAATATAATCCGATTTAGATGAAACTTGGTCAGCAGATGCATATTAGGGTACATAAGACTGAGTTCAGCAATCAGCATCATCTGTTAATATCTATGCATACTAATTAGGTATCATTTCATTTCTTGGTCGGTCAGTTTTTGTTCTCTAACTTTCCTAAATATAATCTGATTTAGATGTAACTTGAAGTCCCACAAATATTATCCAGTCCCCTATACTGATCATATTATGTGGACTACTATACCTGCTGAAGACCATGGATCTGCTTGGCACTCTTATAGTTACTAGTATGCAAGTTTTCTTCAATTAGTTCACTTTATTGGTTAATATTTGATATGTCCAATATCAAAATCTACTTTATATAGTCCTTTACATCTTTTTTTGGCAATACATAATAGCTCAAGAGAATATATCATTCTACATATCACTATGACATGTTTACTCCTAACCCCTAAAATGTTTCGAAAGCGGGGAATAGAAATTCCATGAATTTGCTTGTTACATTTGAGTTTGGATTACTGTCATGTTGACATATTGGCATTTTCTATTTTATTTATCTATTTATTTATATATTTTCTTTATTTATTTGTTTTGTTTTTTTATATATATTTTCCGATTGCCTGATTTTCGAAAGGTTCACATCCTCACAAAGATCAGTTATGTAGTAACAGAATCCTATAATGTAATCTATATGTTTGAATTACAAAATTTGTTACTTGTAAACGAAGAAAATTATGAAATAGCAGGTATTCTCCATTTAACATTCTATTTATCCATTAGATATGCCAGGTAAACAATAGTAATGAAAATACAAACAAAGGAAGACATAACGGTTTGTCTAAATAGAAAAATATTTGGTATTTTAGCTTTACATTATTGTATGTATTCGTTGTATCGGAAGATAATGTTAACTGTGTGAGTGCTGGGTAAAAAATTATCATATAATCATAATTTTCAAATTTAATGATCTTACTGATACTAGAATGTGTCGGATAGCCATGACAGTATGTAAATCAATGACTTAATTTATACTGAAAGGTGTTATTAACAGAGTGGAATCCCGTCTTGAAAGATGAAATCAATTGACAGAGTGAGTCACATTGTTACGTCATACAACTACTACTTTACCTGTATCCAAGCTGACGACAAACAACCCTCGAAGCATCAGTATTCCAGCCATCGTCACATATTGTGCCCCAGGACTCGCCATGATAGACCTCCACTCGCCCGTTGTTATCACTTGTTCCATTTGTAAGACGAATATCTAATGTAAAAGACACAAGGTATTGAAATGTATTTATCTAAATATGTAAATGAATGAAAATAACATAACATCTTAGTATTTCCTGTTGTTTTTTTCTTCATTGTATACTTGGCATAATCGATTATGCTATATGGAATGATTTGTCATTGGAATTATAAAACAGACCTGCAAAGAATACTTAAATATTCGCATTTCACCAACGTTAAGCTACTATTTTTATGATCTCCCTGAATATATATTGGAGCTATTTTGTTACCTACCCAGGAAATTACACGAAACTCCAGCGTCTTCACCGTGATTACAGTTATGAATTCCCCAGCCGTCATGTGTACACTCCGATATGTCACGTAGTATACTGTGTAGGGAACAATTGACATTATCTAGCCATATTTGCCCACTCCCTTTGCCAAAACGTGCGTTCTTGAATGCCTTCCCGCCTTTCCTTCAAAAGAAAAAAAGATAAGAAAAAAATCTTTAAACTTACAAAAGTACAATATATCAAGAAAATCTGAAGCAACGTAAATTAAAATTCTTTATTTAGGAATCATTATTTAATGTTCGTTATTTATAGACTATTATCGAAGTACGTCTGTTATTTTTTTGTAATTCATATTCAAACGGGAGCAATACCGTCTCTCAAATACATAATGATCCATCAGTAATTGCACTAAACATCGTGCATTTTACACAAGACAATATAAAACACATTTATACATCAAAATGAGACTGAGAAAGAAAAACTTTTTGCTGTTACCTGCATACCACGTTTTATTTCATTCAAATAGTAGTTAATTTTAGTTCAAAATTATCTGATATATGATGAACACGAAATTTATTTAATTATTGGTCGGCAGCGCCTCCCTGTCTAGATTTGAACTTTTCCTTGGATTTTCTTCAGTCGCCTACATGGCATCAAAATCTAGGCCCTTAGCACCACTGACGAGTCCTAGAAGGATGAAACAGCTGTAGGATGCAGTTTTATTCAATGTTCGGTTTTATTTTTCTAACTCTAAATTATTAAAATGTGCTATTCACTTGTGTCTCTTTTGTAAAATAATCTTTACTTCATCGGTATAACATTGGTAAATCCTTTGCATGCAAGGAAGGCAATTGTGTGTCTGGGACTGTTGCTACTTGTGCATATTTTCCATTACATCGCAATGAACATGAAGTAAAGCTCAAGTTTAAACAAATATTTTAACTGATAAAGTTCTGATGTGGGTACCTATTAAAGTGTACCCTGAGAGTAATTTTATATTTAGATATAATGTTAAGAATGCCGTAAAAATAATAATAATGAAAACCCCGTCAAAATCCGTCGCCCCAGTGTCGAGTTATTAAAGCTCAAAGTTGTCGATTTTCACCTGTCAGCCCAGACCTAATCAGCCGAATCGTCATTTCCGCGGAATCGAGGCTCTTCTACTCGTGACGTCATAAGTTCAACAGAAATGGCAGTCAAAATGACTGACAGTGACAACGACACCGCAACTGAGAGCGATTTGAGTATGAGTTTTGAGGAGTCTGATTATGGTGTGAATGATATGTCTGAAGACGGAATTCAGCCCTACCGATTTGAACTGGAATTACAAGACGATGTATCCAGTGAGGAGGAAAATGACCCTTCGAAAAGTGACGATCGCTTGGGCAACATAGATTGGCACGTACTTCACTGGGTCTCACCAGTAGTCGTGAAAGTAGTCGAACAGTGAATCGTCGTTTCAAGGAAACAAAATAAAATTGGGTGTGGTTTTGGACTATTTTTACTATCTTCAAGTCTCGATCAACAATTTATGACGTCGGGAAATCGCGTTTGTGCAAGACTATGCATACATTCACGAGGTGTCGGGAATTTTCTTACCGAAGAAGTTTCGTCCGAGGGGAATTTTTCTTTCCATAGCATTATGGATATATATAGATAGGGTGTCAACAACCAATTATAACACCCTCCGCTGTGTTAATAATAAAAATTTGATGTTTTAGAAGTTTAAACAATTATTTGACTGGTTTTTACCCTAGCACTGGTACGCGTCTGGTGTTAGCCGACAGGCGTGTCGCCTCACAGGTGTCACAATTGTTTTTTCCAGCCACAGAGTTGCCAATTACCTAACCTGGCACAGGTGTGATTATGAGTTTAGATGACATCTCTACACTGTGAACTGTGTTTTCAAATCAAGATTGGTGATCTTATTGTTATTTTTACGACCGGTCACAACCAAAATGGCGGCGACCATCCATTTCACGACACAGCGGTGAGTAAAATAAGTGTTTTGTCTGCTTACAGAGAACGTTCCTTATCACATCAATATTGCGTTTCGGATCTAGAGGAATTTATCTTTATATTCGTGCAACGAATTCACAATATAACCCAGTCCTGTAAAAATAAATGTGAAAAAAACCTCAGTGTTTTGACAGTCAAAACTGGTATCGAGATCGGTTTTCCTACTTATTTGACTAATATATTACATATCAAACATTTGTATGGTGTAACGGTTTAGGTTGGACCCCTTGATTCACGACTAGGCCTTCTCCGAGTATTAGGCGTTCACGATTACGAAGGAATAATATTCCCATGACCGCCCAAGTCATAGGCTAGCCTATCAATTAAAATGTTTAGTTGTAGAATTAATAACAAAATATCAACCTAACAAATATACTTTTATTTAATCAACAATCAGTTTTATTTATCGACGTCATGCATCGACACCCCATCCGTGTTAGTGTTAGGACAACCATACACACCGCTTCCCTTCTCGATAGGAAGCCATTTTAGCGGATTTAAGCGCTAATTCACCGACCCCTCGTTCACTACCTTAGATATTGCGAAGATGTGAAGTACTTTCACGTAAATAAACAAAGAAATTACCACGGAAAATCCCAAAATAGATCACAATCACATGTAGCACAGTAAAGACAATATGGCTGCATCAACAAAAGCGTTGAACTTATGACGTCACAGGTTTGGGTGCCCGAAAACGAGGTCAACGCCTCTCAGCCAAAGGTGTGTTTTTCAGAAAAGTCGCAATTTCTCAGTAACGGAACATTCCACGGCATTCGCGTTTTCGGCATAGTGTATTTTATGTGCAGAACTGTTTTCAAGGTCAACATAGCTGACCTCTCAGGGTACACTTTAAGACAGTTCTGATATAAATAATTGTGTTTTTGAATATATATGATTACTTCACCTATAATTTGACAAGATTATCACGTCAAGATAACCTTGTTCGAAATACCATTACCAATACATGGGAGGCCCGTCGCATGCTATTCATATCAACCAGAGTTAAATATCTTACCAAAGGGACACAACCAGGTCAACAAAGACCGGTTGTTCTCTCCGATCGGTATGGTGTCATAGAGCACGTTGCCTATCGTAATTAGTATTAAGTACTCGTTGTAACTAATTATGAGTTGAGAATTCTGTGACGCATTACTTTTGTTAATTAATTTGGAAAACGTCTATTCTGATATTCAACACAAATCGAATGATAACAAAATTAAATTGAAACATTTCCGAATTAAAACATTTGGGTCAATGTAAACGATTTGTGAGATGAAAGGAACGTTTTACCATAGCTTTCCTTAAGTCATACGAATATTGAAATATGAAGATTAAAGGCTTTGCTATTTATGAAAATGCCCATATAGCAACGTGCTTGTAATAAAGAAAATTACTAATGGAATTATTCCCAATTTTTCAATGACGATTTTATCAGAATAATAAAGTAAAAATAATGCGCATGCGTATCATACCGAAAACCCAACATTCGACATATCACTTCTGCGTCATCGTTGTCAAAGAAATCGTCACAGACTGTACCCCATGTACCATTGTAGTAAATCTCTACTCTTCCTTGATATGAAGTGCTGTCGGTACCACGAAGACGCACTCTGGTACCTAAACAAATCAGGATATTATCTGAACAAGACAAATATATCACTTTTGAATGCTGTTGAGACAACAACATTGTTTGATTAAGTATAAATGAAATTTTAAAACTTGAAACAGAATGGAGCCCATTTTGAAACATGTCGATAAATAAACATATGTTTCGCGGTCTCTAGTGTATTTTTGTGACTTTGTGTATAATAGTGTAATTAAGAGAAAAAACATCAGATATACAGATTTTAACCCAGTGTACTCGACCGTCGTGTCTTTCTTAACAAAGTAAGCTTAACTGCCTAATGTTTTCATCCAATTTGTATAGACTATGGAATTATAATATACATGATTTTATATTGAACAGTCTTTCAAAGAAACATTTAGATAAAAAAATGATTGTGGTGATTGTAAATGTTTGTTTTACAGATATTTATATACTTACCAGATGACAATATGATGAACGGAAGTAACACGAGAAGACACTTCATATTCTGTATGGCCTCCTTATAGGCTGTATTCTAATACACTAAGCCGAAGTGCTGCAAATGTTTTTCAACATTCAGACGGCGAATTTCTCATTTTGTGAAAAAAAATCTGTTTTGAAATATCTTGTCGTATTATAACCACAAGAAGCACGTATATTATCTGAATTACATCAAGGACAATTAGATAAAAAAAATAATGACAAATTATAGATAGATACTTCATGCAACTGACGTATAACACAAAATCTGAAACACTGGTTGATATAACACAAAACTATAGTTTGCCGAAAATTGAGTGAGGCTTGCTTTAGAGAAAGAAAGAATGATTTGAAAACAAATAAGGTATGAAAACGTTTCCCAGATGTTACCACGATAGGATACATGAAAACAAAACCCGAATTCCTGGAATAAGACATGTGATCTAATTTCAGTCAAATCAGAAATCAGTGAAATTAAATAGTATATAAAATTTCAATTTTTCACTAATTGTATATAAAATATACTCATAGTGTATAACGAACATATACATTAAAATATCCTTTAAATATGCAATACACATATAGACATATCTAAATCATTATATAGAACATTATTATCTACAATATATATTTTTGGGGTATGTTTTTGCTGATGATATCGTGTTGTTAACATACACCAGATTTGCTTTCTGCACTTTGGCCCTTATAAGAATATTGTGTATATCGTGGCAAGTCATTTTTATTATTATTATTTTAATCACATTATTTGAGATTTGCCCAAACGTCATCTTCGGCTGTTATATCGACTATAGATATTCTCAGAGTATACTTCGTTATTTTTTCTATATTTACAGCAACAGTTAAACCACACAACGGCCGTCAAGAACATTTTGACACCGCAATGCAACTGGACAGGATAGTATTTTAGTTCCCCATTCTCTCCCTATGAAATGAGAGGTTGATAGACAAATGTGAATTTATTTGCAAGTGAATTCATCTTGTCATAAGTACATAATTTTCTTACCTTGATTTAAATTCAATTTTAAAATGATTTATAGTTTTGTCTTTTTATTTCTTGTTGGTATCAGTATATAGTTTATTTCAAAAAGCCTAACAATTTCCTTGGGATATTACATGGAAAAGCGTGATGATCATAGTGGAAAAAATACATGTACTTACATTTTTAGTAGAAGTGTTAACATCAATTTTGTTGGTAAGACCAAACAGAGGATACACATCAGAAATGTAAATATGAAAAAACTAATAAACATGACAAACACTGATGGCATTAACAATTATCAAAAGATTACAACATACCTTATATTTTAAAGGAAACCAAACGCATGAGCCTTTTTTCAATCAATATTGATGAAGAGTTCAGTCACTGTCACAGTACCCATGTCATGTTCGTGTTTCATTGCACTGACAACACAAGTCGCTATGCACTGGGTAAAGTCCTGCGTCAACAAGTGAGTGATACAGACACAAGCACCTTGAAGTGGTCAAAATTCTTCCTGGGACATTACTAGGAAATTGGCTTTTACATAAACAATGTGTAATCTTTTCGGAGAATTTCTTTTTACAAAAATAGTACATTGTACATACTTCATAAATCAATGATAAATAAATAAAACGTAAGATTCAACTTCTCAATGATCTCCATGATTTTATTTTTTTCTATATTTTGCCCTCATTTCATCAATATTGAATTAAAATAGTCTTTTCTTAATCTTTTCAATGGCCTCCGTGTACATTTTTGTCTATATTTTGCCCTCATTTTATCAAAATTAAATTAGAATTCAGATTCTGATTTCATGTCGATAACTTTTTTCGTTGTTTTAGTTATCTTTAATTGAATTCAACAAAATCATATTTTTAAGACCGAAGTGCATTGTTAAGCTTATGCTGGAATTATTTTATCATATAAATGATACCCAAAACTGAGGGGGTAAGTTAAAATCAACCTGTTGTATTCAAACCATGACTGATATCTTGTTACATCTTTTACTGATGTTGACAGATACAAAACGATGAATCTGTCAAACTGTAATGCTATCAGTGATACATTATGTAATTAATGAGTTACATCTAACTTTAAAAAACGGAAAGAACTTTCCTGAATGGAGGTTTTCAAAAGCATAAATCGATGAAGATTTTTCAGCCGAATACATGATTGCTTCAGTTGAAAAATAATATTTGGATTTCATGTTTTTTAACATACATGTATCTAGATTTTTATTATTTTTTAAACATTGTTTTTTAGCACTGGCATAGTTACTGATAAGTTCCTTGTATGTAGGTAGTGTGTATATTTACCTTTTATTTGGTGCATAACATTACAGAAATATTCACAGCAGAATTAACAAGTTTTATGTGCCGGTTGACAAATCCGAGGTCCACGGTCATATATAAAATACTACAAATTTTGGGGACTGGAAAAATAATGGCAAGGCAAGCAACTCCAATATCATGAAGGGATTTTAAAAAATGGCGACCAAAAAAAAAAAATAGAAAAAAAATCATGCAGATAATGAAAAAAGGGCGCTTGGAAAATATATTAACTGGGAAATTAAAAAAAGTAGTTATGATAAGTTCCTTGTAAAACAATATGTATCCGTAGGTAGTGTGTATATTTACCTTTTATTTGGTGCATAACACATTATATTCAAGGTCATGGATAAACCCTTAAATAACATCTTCTGATAACCAAAAAGAAATTCACAAAACATACGTACCTGTAGCAATACAAGCCCTTTGGGCCTCTTGGTTAATAAGTAATATGTATTTCTTTTCAAATATTCTCAATAACTTGACAAAAATCACTATGGAAAAAATCATTTAATTTCCAATTTCTAAGTTAATATATTTCCCCCACGATATTTTTCATAAATTGCGCCCTTTTTCATTATCTGCATGATTTTTTTTCTATTTTTTTTTTTTGAAAAAAAATTCTCATTACCGCCAGCTTGATTGAAAGTTGATGCATTCTGTATAATCCCTTACCATGATATTGTATCCGAGTTGGCAAATGTGGACTTTCTTTGCCCAGCCATTATTTTTCCATCCCCGCAAATGTATTTGTAGAAATAAAAATATATATTTTGAAGTTACGCGCGTAATGACATCGGAACCTTTCTTACCTGTTCACTGGTATAGTGCTATCCGGAACTCCTCTCCCAAAAAGTCGGAGTGACCGCCCTTGAAATGGCATGTTACTTCCGTCAAAGATAATTACATGGACGATAAAATCTCCGGTTATTGAGATGTTAATCTCATGTACGTATTGTGAATTTCTCGTTGCCTGTAATGTTATGCACCAAATAAAAGGTAAATATACACACTACCTACGGATACATATTGTTTTACAAGGAACTTATCATAACTACTTTTTTTGAGCCAGTTTCCAAGCGAGGGGTCGATTTTTTAAAATCTGGAGTTGCTTGCCTTGTGTATTTTTAATGACCGTGGACCTCGGATTTGTCAACCGGCACATAAACTTGAATTCTGCTGATATTTCGTTTAAATAACGTCAGTTATGAGTGCTAAAACAAAAATCAATGTTTAAAAAATAATATTCTGGCCTCGAGTGCCTGTGAACGTGAATATAATTTTTCAATAAAAGAATTAATAGGATGTAGCAGAGCCAAACAAAGTGTTCAACTGCATAATATAACTGTCCTTCGATGTTTTGTCAGTGATGCTGAGGGCCTATATTTTGAAGCCTAGGAGGCGAATAAGGAAAGTCCAAAATGATTAAAAGAAATGTCAAAATAAAAAAAAGCTTTGACCCAGTGTATTAGTTCATCATGGCGTCTTGACTGAAGTAAATTAACTGAATAATTTCATACCGGATTTTTAGAGTGTATAATTTTATGTTAAGTAAAACACTGATAACCTCTTGAGTATAGGTATGTGTTTATTTACTCTAATTAGTATAACATATATATACTTAAGAGGTTGTTGTAACAGTATATATTGATTAATGGCAATTCACGTTCCCAGTCAAGAGACTCGGATATCTGTATGACCTGGTTGTAAAACGAGTGATCAGGATTTTGCAAAACAAATCAAACTTCTTTGCCATGCTCTCGCAAAATGATGTGATCGTATTCGAACGGATGTACGCCCTTAACCGTACCAATGCTGTGATGGCCTGTGTCCTTGTTTTTTCAGACGTAGATCATGTGTACACCAGAAGATTGTATCTGATATTATAACAACAATGAGGTACAGAAGGGGAGCAAACATATATTTCTATAATCAACTTAATTATCATGACTTTGTTGTCATGTTGGTATTTCCATGATTTATTTTATACCGGGATAGCATATAAATACATATTACACAAAAAGGTTTTTCTCATATAGAAGTTACACCACTTTGGTGACACGAAATTTTAGCTGAAAATATCAATATGTTATTTAACATTTACTAGTTTTGCGTATTTTACAACTATTACAGTATTGGAGATTTGTATGCCAACTTCAAAATATACGCGCTCTTTTATTTTTCGTTATCCTTGAAAACTGCATACAAAACTCCAGTTCAATCAAACTAAGGACACGAAAGATGTAAAATCATAGTCTTAATAGTAACTTAGTCATATAGACTTTCTTCATTCTTTCAAAATATTTACTTGAACTGCAACTTAAGTTCAGTAGTGAATGGCATAGTACCGGACAATACTACTTTGTACCTGACTTCTAACTGCTATACACGACGTTACTGCGTTGTACCTGACTTCTAACTGCTATAAATGACGGAACTGTGTTGTATCTGCCTTCTAACTGCTACACACGACGTTACTACGCTGTACCTGACTTCTAACTACGATACATGACGTTACTGCGTTGTATCTGACTTGTAATTGCTATACACGACAGTACTACGTTGTACCTGACTTCTAACTGCTATACACGACAGTACTACGTTATACCCGACCTCTAACTGCTATACACGACAGTACTACGTTGTACCTGACTTCTAACTGCTATACACGACAATACTACGTTGTACCTGACTTCAAACTGCTATACACGACGTTACTGTGTTGTAACTGACTTCTAACTGCTACACACGACGTTACTACGCTGTTCCTGACTTCTAACTGCTATAAATGACAGTACTACGTTGTACCTGACTTCTAACTGCTATACACGACAGTACTACGTTGTACCTGACTTCTAACTGCTATACACGACAGTACTACGTTGTACCTGACTTCTAACTGCTATACACGACAGTACTACGCTGTTCCTGACTTCTAACTGCTATACACGACAGTACGACGTTGTACCTGACTTCTAACTGCTATACAAGACAGTACTACGTTGTAACTGACTTCTAACTGCTATACACGACAGTACTACGTTGTACCTGACTTCTAACTGCTATACACGACGTAACTACGCTGCACCTGACTTCTAACTGCTATACACGACAGTAATACGCTGTACCTGACTTATAACTGCTATACACGACGTCACTACGTTGTACCTGACTTCTAACTGCTATACACGACGTTACTGTGTTGTAACTGACTTCTAACTGCTACACACGACGTTACTACGCTGTACCTGACTTCTTACTGATATACACGACGTTACTGTGTTGTAACTGACTACTAACTGCTACACACGACGTTACTACGCTGTACCTGACTTCTAACTGCTATACATGACAGTATTACGTTGTACCTGACTTCTAACTGATATACATGACGTTACTGCGTTGTAGCTGACTTCTAACTGCTATACACGACGTAACTGTGTTGTATATGACTTTTAACTGTTAATACAAGACAGCACTACGCTGTACCTGACTTCTAACTGCTACACACGACGTCACTACGTTGTGCCTGACTTCTAACTGCTATAAAAGACAGCACTACGCTGTACCTGACTTCTAACTGCTATACACGTCGTCACTACATTATATTTACATTTTGCTCTGTGGTCGCCCATTATGTCTATATTAATCTGGACTGCATTCACAGTATTGTAGATGCAGTTCAGAGAGTGCGCATTAATATTTTCTGTGGTAGGCTAAATACAAATAGTATCGAATACCTGAATGATCAAGGATTTCAGGCTAGACACATCATGTTCATGAGCTCCCATCAATCTGAAAGTTCGCTTCGGTCCTATAACCGCACAGCTTCGACAACACAGATTAAGTCACTCAGTGCATCGTTGTCTACCCTGACACTTCCAGTTACCGATCACACAGCGAGAGTTTCGCGATCCCCAGTTACTGATCACGCAGCGACAGTTTCGAGATCCCCACAAGCAGTTTCCTCACAAACCGTAGTATGTGTTTCATCGGAGTCCCTTTCTGCAAGCGATAATCCTCTTCCTTTAAACTCACTCAGACAAAACATGAATGTAAATGTCCAAACCAATACGGCTACACCAAGTTTCTTCGCCGGCTCATCATTTTCAGGCTGTTCTTTCACTTTTAACTCGAAGTGACGTGACGCCGCCATTTTTTCTGAATGAATGGACCGGCACGGTAGGCCTACGGTTTACACCTGCGTAGTGAAATTTTAATTCTCTGGATTTAAGTACTGATATTAAATAGTAATTGTTGAAAGTGTTAAGCATATTCATTTCGTCAGCTAATAAAGTTTCAAACTTTATTGTTTTATCAATCTGTCATTGTTTTACTGTTGTTTTTCCACGCACTATTTTTTGTCGTCGTCAATATGGCTGTTCCATCAACATCGCAACACTAACGATTGAGAGGGAAATTTGAATTTCAATTAATTCTAAAAATAAAAAAATGACAAAAATGTAAATATAACCATTGA
Source organism: Ylistrum balloti (assembly GCF_031769215.1). Taxonomy (NCBI): domain Eukaryota; kingdom Metazoa; phylum Mollusca; class Bivalvia; order Pectinida; family Pectinidae; genus Ylistrum; species Ylistrum balloti. Next base: position 1,001,059 of record NW_026781986.1, on the reverse strand, counting down.
ACGTCTGTCAGATTGCATTTATTGTCAATATGAATGCAATCTGGGTGACAGATAAATAGAATGACGTCATATTGACAATAAATGCAATCTGACAGACGTTCAATGGTTAAATACATGACTTCTAACTACGATACATGACGTTACTGCGTTGTATCTGACTTCTAACTGCTATACACGACGTAACTGTGTTGTACCTGACTTCTAACTGCTATACACGACAGTACTACGTTGTACCTGACTTCTAACTGCTATACATGACAGTACTACGTTGTACCTGACTTCTAACTGCTATACACGACAGAACTACGCTGTACCTGACTTCTAACTGCTATACACGACAGTACTACGTTGTACCTGACTTCTAACTGCTATACACGACAGTACTACGCTGTACCTGACTTTTAACTGCTATACACGACAGTACTACGTTGTACCTGACTTCTAACTGCTATACACGACAGTACTACGTTCTACCTGACTTCTAACTGCTATACACGACAGTACTACGCTGTACCTGACTTCTAACTGCTATACATGACAGTACTAAGTTGTACCTGACTTCTAACTGCTATACACGACAGTACGACGATGTACCTGACTTCTAACTGCTACACACGACGTTACTACGCTGTACCTGACTTCTAACTGCTATACATGACAGTACTACGTTGTACCTGACTTCTAACTGCTATACACGACGTCACTACGTTGTACCTGACTTCTAACTGCTATACACGACGTCACTACGTTGTACCTGACTTCTAACTGCTATACACGACGTCACTGTGTTGTACCTGACTTCTAACTGCTATACACGACAGTACGACGCTGTACCTGACTTCTAACTGCTATACACGACAGTACTACGTTGTACCTGACTTCTAACTGCTATACATGACAGTACTACGTTGTACCTGACTTCTAACTGCTATACATGACAGTACTACGTTGTACCTGACTTCTAACTGCTACACACGACGTCACTACGTTGTACCTGACTTCTAATTGCTATACACGACAGTACGACGCTGTACCTGTTCTACACGACAGTACTACGCTGTACCTGACTTCTAACTGCTATACACGACAGTACTACGTTGTACCTGACTTCTAACTGCTATACACGACAGTACTACGTTGTACCTGATTTCTAACTGCTATACACGACAGTACGACGCTGTACCTGACTTCTAACTGCTATACACGACAGTACTACGTTGTACCTGATTTCTAACTGCTATACACGACAGTACGACGTTGTACTTGACTTCTAACTGCTATACACGACAGTACGACGTTGTACCTGATTTCTAACTGTTACCGGTCTTCTGGCGTTAGTGCATCTCGTTATCGAGTTTTTTTTTATTTTCTTTCGATTACTTTGGATTCTCCCCAACCATCTAGGCATCAAAATTAAAGCTCTCAGTATCGCTGATGAGTCCTATAAGGATGAAACAATTAAATGTTTAACCCATTGTTTGGCTCTATTTTATTTAACTAAGTTTGTATTTCAAGGTGCTTTTCGCTTGTATGTCTCTATTGTCGCTTAATTGTCATTATGAAGCAAGTCATGACATGTTCAATATGTCAGATTGAAAAATAACGCTCTAGGTAGTAAGTTGTCTGATATCATGGTAATGTATTAGCACGGGAAAAGTGACAATATTAAAGACATGTTATTCTGAACAAGCAATATTATGTACTATAGTACATATGTGTTACATAAATGTGGTTGTCCGACAGCTGGTGTGTACATTTGGGACCCTCCGGGACAACATTGAGTATCAATTTATTAGAGTTTACATTTGGGACTCTCCCTGACAATATTGAGTATCTATTTTTGTGTAAATGTTGAACAATTCTTGACATTTGCATTTGATTTGATAAACATTCGTAAACATTTGATGTGCGTGTAGATATTTCACTTTTTTATTTCTTCTTTTAATTTAGAGTTTTATGCAGTACTGATAATATAAACGAACATATTTTAGCCATGATTTTAGTTTAGCGCTTTTAACGCTTAAAGTATTGCATTAAAATATAATTGGGCTAATTGCAACTTCTGTTGGTTATTTACATAGCAAATATTTTAGATGCGCATAATCATCAAGGCGCTAATTTTAGTAAAAACGCAACAATGCGCTCAAATTTGATTGTGCTAATTCAAACACGTTTACAGCATTTTCTACAAACTTCCTACGGAGCTAGAATTTTAGGAATCATTGCTGCAAACCTTTTCAAACCATCTATTATTTACGTCTAGCCTCCTAAATACACAGCTACAGCAAGTCTATTTTCAATCATATGCCCTGTTATGCTTTACAATGACGCCATTAAAAACCCCAAATTCAGATAGCTGACATATTGATTAGCAGAGAGAAATTTCCCAGATGAGCATGTGTAAATACATAGACTTTGATAATGAACAAAACCATTTGGGCTACAAACTGTTTCATGTTAACACGTTCATCTCATATGTAGAGGCGATGAGACGAGAATACAATCATGCACCAAGAGGTTGAGTGACTCTTGATATAATCTGGTTCGGGCTGAAGTTGAAATGGTCATTTTTTGAATACATTGTTGTTGGTAAGCTACATATAGAAAACGCAAGTGTAATTATTCGTTTATATTTTATAACTTGTTCAGATATCTGACAGATAAACATATTTCCGTACTCATTCTAAGGCTCTTTTCTTGAATGGAGCTGAAATTGCCGAAGAAGCTATCAAAACAAGACAAAACAAATATCTGGTAACAGACATGGAAACGTTTTTTAATGGTCGATATCAAAATCATATTGAGAAAGCCGTGTGATAAGATGTTAAATGTTATGTTAAAGTAAGGTGTTATTCAATAGAATATTTTCAATGCTCTGTGGTACAACTAGTAATTCTGTTCCTATAAAAAATGGTTACATTTCAACTGATTACCTTACGAAGTTAGATTTTTGTGGAAGAGATTTCACAATCATCTTACTCACTTGATGATCAGAACATTATTGAATTTAAGATGACTTATGGGAGAAAATCCATCACAACAGGGTTGCAATTTATTTATCACCAACCACCGTCAAGTAGAAGATTATATTTTCCTTAAAAACATGCTGGAATTTCCCTCATATCCGTCGGGTACATGAAGGAATTTCCGTCAGGAACATGCTGGAATTTCCCTCATATCCGTTGGGTACATGACGGAATTTCCGTCAGAACATGCTGAAATTTCCCTCATATCCGTCGGGTACATGACGGAATTTCCGTCAGGAACATGCTGGAATTTCCTTCAGGTTCATGCTTGAATTTTTGGCAGATCGATTCTAGAATATCCGTCAAGATGCCGGAATTCCTGTCAAGCATATGACTGAATATTTGCCAGTTACACGCTCAATTTTTTGTCAGGAACTTGCTGAAATTTCCCTCAAGTACATGCTTGAATTTCCTTTAGATACATGCCGGAATTTTCGTCAAGTTAAGCCGGAAGTTCATTCGGCTTCATGCTGAAATTCCCTTCAGGCTCATGCTGGAATTTCCGTCAGGTACATGTTGGTATTTCCGTCAGGTATATGAATGAATTTTCGTCAAAATCACGCTGGAATTTCAGGTATATGCTGGATTTTTTCTTCAGAAACATGCTGGATTTTCACTCATATACTAAGTTCCCCAAGGTACATGCAGGAATTTTCTTACATGTACATTCTGGAGTATCCGTCAGTAACATGCTGAAATTTCCTTCATATATATGCTGGAATTTCATTCAGTTACATGCTGGAATTCCATTCAATTACATGCTGGAATTTCCGTCATGCACATGCTTGAATATTCGTCGGGTCCATGGTGGATTTTTCGTTAGAATCATGCTGGAATTTCTCTCCGGTACACGCTGGAATTTCCCTCAGGAGCAAGCTGAAATGTCCCTCAGATACATGCTGGAAGCTCCTTCAGTTACATGCTGGAAATTTCTATAGGTACACGCTGGAATTCCCGTCAGTTACATTTTGAGATTTTCTTCAAGTACATGTTGAAATTCCTGCGCTTGAATTTCCTTCAGATTCATACTTGAATTTTCGCCAGGAACCTGCTGGAATCTCCATTAAGTCCGTGCTGGAATGTCCCTCAGATACATTTTAAGATTTCCTTCAAGTACATGTTTGAATTTCCATGCAGGAATTTCCTTCAATTTCATACTGGAATTTTGCTTAGGAACATCCTGGAAATTCCTATTTATGCCGGATTTTTGTCAGGTACATGTAAGAATTTCCTTCGGGTATACATTGTATACTGGAATTCCCATGCTAGAATTTTATTCAGTAACATGCTATCATTTCCGTCAAGTAAATTCTTGAATATTCGTCGGGTCCATGCAGGAATTTTTGTCAAGAACATGCTGAAATTTACTTCAGGTTCTCGCTGGAACTTCCTTCAAGTACACTCTTGACTTTCCATCCGGTATATATTGAAATTTCCTTCAGATAATTACAAGCATTTCCATCAAGTACATGCTTGAATTTCTGTTCGCTTAAATATGACATATCGATTTGCTACCGATGCTATCATTACTATTGCAGATCAATTTCTATAACTTCAGCTAAGAAATCAAAGATGGTGGGTGAAAATTGTGTACGTTGTACCCGGCCCGATACGCGTACTAGAAAAATGAAAAAATAATCAACATTTCGCGAATAAAAATCTAATTAATCTTAAATTTTATATATACATATATCTAAACTTTATAAAAATCTGATATTTTCAATTGATTGATTTTGTTTTCTATATTTTCTTAATCGGCGATTTTTTTTCAGAGGGTGACTACTTGTATGCCGCACCTGCACTCAACCGTAAAATTTCTCGGTTTTAGCTTATTGCAGCTAAGAAGACAAAACAAACATAAGCTTCGACCCAGGTGGACAGGCCTAGGGCCTTTTGCTTAATTAACGTAAATACTATTTAGTCACCGTGAAATAAATAATTATAAAAATGCCTCTGTCAGTGTATGATATGGACAAAGGTTGAGTTCTGATAAATAAACCTAACAATTTCCCCTGAACAGATTATATAATTATTGGGTAGGACAAGTTACCTTATTTAGCGTTCCCATTTTTTCTGTTCATTATTCTGTGACTCTAGTCAGACTGTCAATTAAATTCCACCCTGACACAGGATTTACAGTTCGATGTGTTTTTGTCCACTAAGAATCAGAATTTCAGTTCTCAAAAATCTAGAATATCAAAAACAGCATTGAGGATTTAAGGAATGCACGTGCTAAAATTCGCGCGATTTATTTTTGTTCATTTAGGTTCTGTGTGGAATAGACATTTGCGTCAGTTGTGTACTTGTACACAAGGTCGTTAACAAAAGAAAGTTAGAAAAAAGTTTTTTTTCAACACAAAAAAAAGTAAAGTAAAACAAAATATTCTTAACAGAAAGGAAAATTACAAACTAGCGGAAATTGTTGGGTATACATTATTTATGATTACAACTTGCAATGTATAACCAGGGACGTATAGGGACGTATACGTCCCTGGTACAACCATGCAGACATATACACGAACCTTCAAAAAAGGATACCCGGCAGTGTTCCCTGACAACACCGACAACGTCACAAAGTGTAATTTGGAGTTAAATAGTTAAATTGTTAAAGCGAATACATGAATTGATGAAATTTTATAGATATTTAGAAAAAACGGTAAAAAAAACAATAAATTAAAAAAAAACGACTATAAGGTCTACCAGTCATAGCAAGGTATTTTTTTAATTAATTGACAGACGAGTTAACGTTGGCTATCGGCCGATCAAGACAGCAATAACATCATGGATAGTTGGTCAGAACTCTTCGGACTAGACAATTATCTACATACAGGCAACACTAAACATACCAGACACAATGGTACGTATATCTGTCAGCCATATGTAGTGCTTATAGTTAGTGTCAAAAAGCTAGCAAGCATATTAAACAAATCTAAGGTCCCTAATTATTTTTGTGAAGAAACCAGAAACAGGATTTCATTTTTTATTCTTTTTTTTTTTTATTTTTGTGGTGTATGTTGTTACATAGTTTTGTGACGCTCTGATTATTTCAGTCCCCTCCGGTAATTAATCTTACCCTGTCCAAGCTCTCTCTTCTAAAGACGCTTTACGAAACGTACGCTTCTTGTCACTTGTTGACGCTTTTAAAAAGATCGTTGCAGAAGTGGTATGTACACGAAGAGAGGTCCACAGTTGTGGAGCCTCAGCAGAATCACCAGGTTAATTTGTTTCTCATGCGTCATCAATAACAGTTTTAATATCATTGACTGCTTTAAATGTTAAACGTATACATTCTATTGTTATTTGAGGATATGTCTTTGACGAAGAAAGGCCACACGGTCAACGTCATAGAGCTTATCGAGAATCGAGATCGATGATCCTTATTTTTTCCAATCCACATACATAATGTTAACATACTGTAAAGTTAGAGAAACGAAGTCGCAGTAACATAAATCACACATCAACATCCTTTAAAAGTTCTTTGGCCAGCGATTGTTTGTGTTGGGACACTTGGGTTACATGATATCGGTATAACTAGTTACCGGATTTATAATATAAATACAGCGGATTTAACAGGATGTACAGTATTTTAACCAATATTTCATGACGTTTCTCCAGCGAAATAGAAGTAGCAGAACGCAAAAGCATCAGTAGAATATAAACGAAATTATATGTAACATCTTTAATGCGTAATGACCAGCTTGGGAGTGACCATAAAACTGGTTGTCACCAGCTGTTTGGTCACTATATAACAATGTATGGACCCTTTGCGTGGTATTACTACCATCATCAGATGACAGGCCATTCAAATCGTCCTTCAATTCATCCATGGTCCAGGGTCTGTCATCCATTTGTCCTTTACAATTCTTGTTATGGCTAATACTTGAGTGTAAGATGAATCCTTTTTAAATTTCATATGCAAGTTCCACTTGGTCCCAAGCTGTGTCCAATTTAATCACAAATCATACAAAAAAGCAGAGTGACTGTCAGGTGGCCATATTGGATTTTGACAGTAATATTTTATGATCATCATTTCTCAAGATGTACTTGATGGATCATTCATGTGAAGGTTTATCTTGATCCTTAGTTTTGCATTGCCCCTGTCTTATCATATTTGGATCCCCTATCAGAAAAGGATCCAGATAATTTTTCTGGCCATCAGAAAATGACCCCCCCCCCCTATAGTATTTTGATCCCCCTTAAGAGAAGTTATATTAACAATGCATAGATGCATATATTTAAGGTGACAGCGAAAATATGATGATAGGTGTTATGTTAGCTATGAAGTTGTTAATTATACCTGGCCAACCAGTCAATTACATAAGAGGATTAAGGGTAGAGAGGTCAAACCTGAGTGAGCACCCATGTGCAGGTACACCGAGTGATCAATTAAAATTACCTGTGGATAAATTCCATTACAGATTGATTGAGGTCATCATTTTACATAAAATGTTAACGCACTCGCCTTTCACCTAGCCGACCGGGGTTCGATTCCCGGAACGGACGTGAAAAGGTAAGGGGTCACCTGTCCGACCGCGTGGGTTTTCCCCGGGTACTCCGGTTTCCTCCCACAATAAGGCCCCTCGCGCGCTTACATCCGGGCCAACAAGAGTGATTAGTATAAGTTTAAATAACTTGTTTCGCAATTGTTGTAAAACAAATAAAGTTTATATATATTTATATATATTTTACATAAAAGCTGTGTTTAATAAACATTTTCCACTTTAATATTAATATATTCATATTTGCATGAATATTAAAAATTGCAAATAAATTGCTTTACAGTTATCTAAGTGAAAAAAACTATGCATGCTATACATGTACGTGTGTTGGATCATTAGGGATTTAATTTTATGTAAAAACGCCCTTGTTTTTATGAGAAAACAATTGATATTTGCCGAAACATAGGCCTTTAATTAATATTTGATTAAATAGAAATTTGAAATAACTAAATATATATACAATTAAAAGATATTCATATCACAAAAATATTATGCATGTATACATGCAGCCATGTATGTTGCATCTTCTTTCCTGTAAGTGACTTGATTAATAAAAATGGGTCTTAGTGTACATTATTGGTAAATAATTCTTTCCTTTTTACCTTAGAAGCTATACAATGGTTTCTTATATATAAATATATAGTTACCTCAAAGTTTTATAGATATGTTAGAGTAAACTAATTATATATACATTACTAAGTGTTAATTTCCCACTCTGCATACATGTTCAGAATTGTATATTGTTTGTAAACTTTGTATTTATAATTTCGACATTAATTGTAACTAATTTTCTCCCTTTCAATTTAAAAATACTACTTTCTTATTGTACGTCTCTTTCTGTTTATGATTATTGACCCTAAAATCTCTCATTCATCAAAACATATCCTTTCAGGTCAACTGTTAATTTTCCCTTCACACATATATATGCAGAAGTCTACATGCATACATGTATATAAAAATTCTCCATTGAATCCATAAACTTATTTTCCATGAAGTATATTTGGGACAGGTTATGTATAGAGTAATTATGTATGCAGTCATCATTTAAGCCCCTGTCAATCACTACCTGTCCAGGGTAATCTGGAGCTTGACCTCTTCAGCCTTGGCTCCACAGGTGTTAAGTAATCACACATGTACAGGTAACCCAGGTATCAGTGACCAAGTCCCAGACACAGTTACCTATCATATCTCATTTTATTTATAAAGCTATAAAGTTTAAAATAAAATTCACAAGAGGGATCAAAATACTATAGGGGGATCCTTTTCTGATGGGGAAAGCGATCCCCGGGTCCTTTTCTGATGAGGAAAAAGTGATCCTTTTCTGATGGTGGATAAAAATATGATACCGGACTCTGGGCCTGATCCGAAAAATGATAAGGCAGATAGGGGTCATCTTGAATTTTCGGAGTAATGATAGTTTGATGCTTTCAGGGACGTGTTTGATGAATTATTTTTAAATTTCAAGGTACGTTCGCCTTGGTTCCTATTTGTACATATTATTTTTCATTGAGATGGATCGCCAAAAAAGATTGTCAACAGTTTGTCATTCTTTTATAATTGTAATTTGTTATTATTTCCAGAGAAGTACTGCCATTTGGGAACTGACCAGAAAAATAAATGTCTGAAAGACCGCCATCTTGGATTTCGACTATGAAAGTTTGTTATCACTATTTTACAAATGCTTAGTCTCATGGTGCCCTTTTACAACTGTTTCTTTTCTTGATTCTTGTGAGTGGCCTCGTCCACCATGCGTGATCCATCATAGCCAGATAACAATTGGAATTCTTCTAGAAAACTAATACACCATTTTCAATGAAATTTTTTGAAAATCTTCAGTGGGATAAGATAAAACAATATTAAGATTTATGGGGTTCCCATCCCACGGGAGCCTGAATGACTTTTCCATAGGTGATCAAATTAACTCAAAGTTCAAAAATGTTGTTCTCAGCAACCATTTATGGTAGAATCAAAAGATTTTCCCTAGGGTCATACTCCTTCTTCAGGAGGGAGTAAAGTTTTTTTAAATTTCAAACAGGAACATTTCAGTTTTGAGCATTTCACTGATAATAATTAAAACTTTATTGAAATCATTAGAAAGCTAAATAAATGGGATGACAGTTTGTTGCTCATATTGACCCTGGTTGAACCTCAGGGGTTGATGGTCATTTCCAAACGAGATCATATTGACTCTTCTCTTCAACACTTAGATATTGTGTAAATACTTCTCGTAGGTCTTAAGGTCTTGAGGAATGTTACAGTAATTGTGAATTTCGTAATCCCAGTGTCTCAATTTTGTGAAAGTTTGTAAAAAGAAATGATTGACCTATATTCAAGGTTGCAGGGGCTAAATTTGTTAAAACCTTTAAACAATTTCTTCTGATTCACCAATAGGACTGAAAGCATGATATTTGGCAGGTAAGTCTCCCAGATAAAGCCTAACTTAATTCAACAAAGGTTTGAGTATTCATTATTTTTATCCTTGACATCTAAATGTTGATGATGAAATAAGTAAGTTCTTTCAATGTTTAATTTCATTTCTTTGTACTTTCAGAGTGTTCCACAAGCACTAATCCTGGATTTTGGACAAAAATATGCCAGCAAAGAATACATGAGGTTGTCTTTACAGCATGAAATAGACTAAGAAGTAATGCAAAGTTGGAGGTATATACAGTATTCAACTTGTACACAAAATAGTGTAATACTACAGCTAAGTCCCATAACGGTGATGTTAGTAAATATGGTACACTGAGTCATCTAATCAGGAAATATATGTGAAAGAACAGGGAAAATACTCATCCCTGTTGAGTTCCCTGACCAAGAATCAAACCCGAGTTTCTGGTGTGAAAATCAACCAGCTCTACCATCTGACCCGAAGAAGCATGCTCTGTCAGCTAGGTGACAGAATCTTTATTTAACACTATATACAAGCCACATCAACCAGGGCCTATTACATGTATATATGAAGAAGGTTCAAGGTTAGAAATGTTTAAATTGGGATATTCATTGTAATTGAATAACTGTTATAGCAACCTTAACCAATTCTTAAAGACAGAGTGATTTCAGGGAAAAGTCCTTATAGGTTTATGATTCATAGACACGTCATACTGTTGAGATGTCTGGCCCAAGTGATATCTGTGAAAACAATTTCAATCAGCAATGTAATCCTCTCACACAAACACAAAAGATGGAGAAACCATGTGAGGATTTGCAAGTGCAGAGTCTTTTAGGAACACATCTCGAAATACACAATGGAGAAAATCCATACAAATGCAATGTCTGTGATAAGGGGTTCCAAAAGAAGAGTCACTTACTGTGTCATGCAAGGGTGCATACAAGAGAGATGCCTTACAGATGTGATGTCTGTGGCAAAGAGTTTAGTCAAGCAAGCGGGGTAATAACACACCTCAAGACACATACAGGGGAGACACCCCATGTGTGTGATATCTGTGGTAAAGCGTATGTACACAGAAGTAGATTGTTGAACCATGTAATGACACATACAGGAGAGAAGCCATTCAAATGTGATGTCTGTGGAAAGACGTTTCGGCTTTCAAATACATTAAAAGTCCATGAAATGATGCACATAGGAAAAAAACTCTACAAATGTGATGTGTGTGGATCTGTGTTTAAGCAAGCATGTCACTTAAAAACACACCTAAGGGCACATACAGCAAAAACGTTATACCACTGTGATGTATGTGACAAGAAGTTTAATCGGAAAGATCACTTATATATTCATCTGAGGATACATCTTGGAGAGAAAGTTAAACCATGCACATGTAGTCTATGCAAGGAGTTCAGTGGAACAGATGTTCAAACTATCCATTATAGAGTACATGCAAACGTGAGACCATACAAATGTGATGTTTGCGGTATGGACTTTCCTCTGTTATCAAGCCTTAAAGACCACCTCAGAATGCATACAGGTGAGCAGCCGTACAAATGTGATGTCTGTGGTAAGGGCTTTAATCAATCTGGCAACCTACAATCACACATCAGGATACATACAGGTGAAAAACCTTATGAATGTTATGTGTGTAATAAGGCATTTAATCAGAAAAGTAACTTAACTTCACATCTCAGGATACACACAGGAGAGAAACCTATGGAATGTGAAGTTTGTGGTAAGGCTTTCCGTCAGAAAAGTAATCTAAATGCACACCTCAGGATACATGCAAAAGAGAAAGCTCTGAAGTGAAAAAATCTACAGAATACCGGTATATATTATGGAAGTGACCTCATATACTCTCATTCCATGCCTTTTGATGTGTCAAACTACAAAACCATACATTTGGATTCATTTGTGCAATAAGTAATTTTTAATATATATGTTTAAGTAGAAAAGTATCATAAATTTGACCAAAATTGGTCCATTTAGTAAACCCTTCCTCCATTAACAATTTGAGACAGCTGTTAGCAATCTAATTATGACTAATAAAGGGAGATAATAACTCTATACAACAACAATAATTTTACTACAGCATTTCATTGAACACTTTTAGTTCAAACAATTAAATGACCCTAAAATTGATCTGTTTCTTTCTTTCATGGACTTGTGATCATGAATGCTTGAACTTAGTCAGATCATTCAGAATTCAAAAATAAAATAACGAATAAATTATATAACTGTTAGTGCAAAGAGACAACCAACTCCCATTCTTTCTGCATCAAATACAATTAAATCACTTCCATTTATCAATTAGCATATATGGAATATTCAATGATAACATAAAGAGAAAATATAGTTCATCATCTTTGTTGATTAACATTTCTATATGTTGTAAAGCCCACAAAACAATTGTTACTGAGAGAAAGAAGTCTTTCAAATCTATTCTCATTCGGAACTTCTCGCCTATATGTGTCTAGAAAATGAAAGTATAGAGAATACCAAAGTGGTGACTATCTGCGAAATAAATCTACTCGTATATTTTCAGAAATTTGATCATATCTTTTTATAATTTCTTTTCTATTGTTATTATAATCACTCATACCAGACTTAGATAATACATGTGAAATATAAGTGATTTACAGTATGCAGCTGGTGGGGGTCAAGGTCACAGATATGTCCTCTTATGAAAATCCTATGACCATGATACTGAATTGTAAAACTATTAAGAACTCATATACTTATGGCAAATGTTCCTCAAAAATATTTTCATACACTGGTTATTAGTACAAAGTGAAAGGTTTAAGTCATAATGGGAAATAGTGTGTACCTATGAAATATTGCTGTAATGAATTTCATCAGCCTTGAGGTGCAGGATCAAGGTCACATGGAGAAAAGTCAATGTCATGATGATCAAATTTGTTTTATATCTTCTTTACAGCCAACATTTCATAATCAAATATGGCGATGTTTGAATTGATTTCATTAAGCTACATATGTAGTGCATCAGGTCAAAGGTCAAGGTTATTTTGATCATACATACACATTTATACACGGATTATCATTTCTATAACAAAACCAGCATAATATCATTGTTTAACATTATATTTATGAATTTACCCTGTAGTTGCATACATGTTCATCAAACATACCTATATGTAAAGCTGTTGAAAGTCCAATTCTTCATTTTTTCAAACTAAACAAAATATCTGATATTTCAGCAGTACATGGTTGAGTTCCCTTATTACTTACACATTGTACTGTATTCATACAATATCTGTACTCTACCTACATATGTGATCACAATCAAGTATAGAATTTACAATGTAAAGATACATATATTGTAAAATATTCAATACCCAGAGTATTTCATGTTGGTGAAAGCTGGAGAACCTCTATATCATCTGTAATATGATTGTATAGATATAACATATGTAACTCTGTTTGTAGGTATACAGTAGCATATATATATACATGGTGTATATATATATATATATATATATATATACAGAGGCTGATAGAGTGTATTATACTCAATTTAAGTTTATATTAACAGATAAATACTCTACATATCCTGTTGTTGATATATACATGTGTCTGTGTATGTATTTTTGTTTATTTTTTTATACATTCTTTGTAAAATTTTGTAAAATGTAGAATTTGTTACCATTTTATTCAGGGAGGGGGAGGGGGTCTGTTTACATTTATGTTTTAACATAGTTTCAGAAGATATTGCAAAAATGTTAAATTTAGGAATTTTATCTTTCCATCACTTATACACACTACTGGTAGATTATATATATTAAAATGTCATGGTAACATGCATCACTAACTTTGAAATGAATTTCACAAGTTTTTTTTGAGGCAGCTAGTGTACATGTATGTAAAGAAAAACTCAATTGTTCAGAAAAGATGTAAGAATAAAGATTAAGGAACACAGAGAATGTACACAGCTTCAGATTGACGGTGCGCCCGCGTCAATCCCGCATAAATTTTGAAAATGACGCACAACTTCGTTTCCACAAGGGCCCGCTGGCGCATGGCAAATATATGCTAAAACGAAAGTAGTTTGCGTTCCTTAAGTTTTCAGTGAATCTGTAAGATCATACAACCGAACAACACAAATCGATAAGTAAATACCTCGAATATGAGAAAGGTAGTGTTACTGTCAGTCACGTAGTTGTAAAATAGAATGACATTTGCATTATATCGATTTTTTATGCTAAGAGCATATTTTCAATGCTCTTCAGCATGTTGCTGTCGCCCCTGACCCTGAGTATCAGTACTTCGTTTTCATTGGTTCATAAATCGAAAGTTTACTCCTACTCCATCTGCCGGACATTACCGTAATCATTGGATTATCGCCCCTACAAGTTGCTGATGCTAGTCATTAAATGAAACAACCTTATCGACATTTTCTTCATTACTTGTACATCAAGAAAACGTTTTGTGTTGTATATTAATGATAATCAGACATCGAAATTTGTAAATACAATTACAAAGACTCACGTTTTATGGTGGTAAATTTTGCGAGGCGATGCCAATATGGCGGCTTAACTTTCTTTTCCGCGCGATGCATTGTGGGTGTCATATCTTTCTTTTTTTTCTTTTTCGAAAGTTTTCATCCTGGTTAATACTGTTGAAAACTTTTGCAAATACTGAAATATGTAGTTGAAAATAAGAATGAAACTAAAATAAGAATGATTTTAGAGTAGTATAAAATTTTGACGGAAACAGCCGGGGTGCTCTTTGCTGCTGGACCCTGAAAGAAGACGGCGGCAGAAAGAAGATGGCGGGTATTTGATGTAAGTAAGTATCACTATATATATATATATAAGCTGAATTTAAAGTCAATACTTATACTGAACAAGCAATTGCATGTATTGAATTTAGGCTCGACGGCGACGCACAAGCTGGGCACTGCCGCTATGGCACTTTTTTCAAAATATTTTCAAGACTTTTCCTTTGAAGCAGTATGCATTTGAAAAATGTTATGTAAGCATCTAGCACATTTTTGTTGCTTCCGTAAAGTATTTCAGTGTTTTGAAATGAATTTATTTTTGAATGATCGTTTCGTTATCATCGCAGTTACTTCTGTCCGTGGCCCAACAGATCGGAAATTAAACAGAAAAAAACTTATCCGTAATATTGTACTGTACTACTTACGCTACCGTGAATAGATCTAGGAATCTATCTGTGTAATATATCGATTTTACTTTAAAATATCAGTCACTGTCCGTGCTATTGTAGATCTAGCTCTTTCAAATAAGATGTCGATAATCAATGAAATTGATTAATTGAGAGGACATTTTCTTAGCACAGTTAACCAGGCTTTGTAGTGGTTTGTTCAGAACTGTAGTTCTGGTTAAGTAACCATTAATTATGTCCTTTCAGCTACAATGACGTACAGTTTTGAAATACCTCTACTGTAGCTAAATGTGGCATTTGTAATAGACATAGTCAAAGTTAATTTTGTGATAGACGTAGCCAAAGTTAATTTTGGGATCAGTTAGGACAACTACTGTTTGCAACAGGCATGGGTTCAATTACATGATGATATAATTAATTAAATTACAATTACATTATGAAAATGGCATTGCCATTACAGGTATTTTCAAAATAATTAAATAACCATTACATGACGGTCCAATGTAATTAATTAAATTACACATTACTTTTCATGTCAAAATGATTTTTGAAATACAAATGTCAAAATAAATTATCGTACTGCACAGATTTATCACACAGATTTAATTTTATGATTCAATCTCTGTATGACTATGGTCAAGATATTATCATTTTGCTAGCTGTCCATCGCTTAATAATTTGACTTTCCTGAACGTCAAAGTAATTAATTACAGTATATTAAATATAGACTCCTTTTGGGAAGACTATAAGCTTATACAGAAGTGTATATTTCTTGCGCATAATCATAGCAATAATGAAATATAGTTATTTATTTGCTTTACTCTCTTTCAGCAGGTGGATGTCCCTGAAGAAATGAAATCTGGAATGGTAGAAGGTATCTCTATTGATTCTTCTAAGTTGGAATTGGCCATGGTGACCAACAATGGATTTGAGGACCTTATGGTGGAGAAAAACGTCCTTCTTTCCGGCCTCCAATTAGATGTTGAAGATGATTAATCACTTGAGGAGATGCTAACAACCATGTTACCTTTTAATGTCACAGTACTCTCTAAAGGCGGCAGTATATTTACCATCACAAAAGAAGAATCAACAAATCGCGGAAACTAAAAAATTGTGGAAAAGATCATTGTATACTGCATTTGTAGTAAATTTGTATACTATCTTCAATTTACTTGAGTAGAAAGATTCACTAGTTATACCAAGTTTGTGTAGAAAGGATCACTGTATACTGAGTTTGTAGTGTACATAGAAAGGTTTACTTATTTATTCTTTTTCTGAGTTTAGTGTATACAATATATAAAAAAAAAACTTTTTGTAGAAAAGATCACTGCATACTGAGTTTGTTGTTTACAAATGTGTAGAAAAGATCACTGTATACCGAGTTTATAGTTTACAACTGTCTAGAAAAATCACTGTATACTGAACATAATACGACTTCTGTTTAAAACCTTCATTTAAACTTAGGCATGTATTTTTTTATGTATCTTAAAAGTCTACCTACAACAATTTTGTGTATGCAATCTTGTACTAGGATATTTACATGACAAGATTACATTGCTGATCAAAGCATGGAAAGAATACTGTATCTAAAAACTGAATAAAACAAGATATAAGCATATGTATCATTTATTATTATTATTATTATTTTTCCATAATGCCTGTCTACATGGAATTTGTAAGCACTCTTGTGCATTCTTATACCACCAAAAGGGTGGGTAAACTGGAATCAGGTTGTCTATCAGTCCATCCATCTGTTTGTCTGTCTGTAGACACATCTTGTCTGGACAACTCCAATGAAACTTTTCAGTAATATTCAGGACAATGTGTAGATGTCCATGCACCATTTTCCCTCGAAATATTGATTGCCATAGCAACTTGTCAATATAGACGGGTTTTGCTCGTCGGTCAACTTCTAAACCTGTGGACCAATTTCAACAAAACTTTGCAGGAATGTTGGGGAACGTGCACATGCCGCTGTGTTTCAGAGGATGTTTCTGTGCAAAAGGTCACCATGGGGAGATAGCTAAGGCTGTGGGTGTTGGGGGTATTAGTTATCATTTGGATTACAGTTTCAGTTATCCCTGGGCAATGTGGAGAGGATATAGTAATGATTTTGAGGATTGAATGTAGAGGTCACAGTACTTGCATAAGTACTATATGATTACCTTGTAAACGCATTGAGACTAAGACAGTATACCTTAATCAAATTTGGAACATGTATCCCTTATGAGAAGTCGGTTTCTTTAGAAATTTAGGGTCAGATGTCAAAGATCAAGGTCACAGTCAAAAAACGGATAGATGCATGGAGGTGTTCTTTGCATTACCCTCATTTTTCTACAAATTTCAAGGTTCAA
The DNA here is from genome assembly GCF_031769215.1 of Ylistrum balloti. Classification (NCBI taxonomy): domain Eukaryota; kingdom Metazoa; phylum Mollusca; class Bivalvia; order Pectinida; family Pectinidae; genus Ylistrum; species Ylistrum balloti. The sequence goes on along the minus strand of NW_026781986.1, from coordinate 983,646 downwards.
GGTCACTGTTAGGATGTTAAAAAATGATAATACAAGAGGAATAAAATATCTTACGACAAGTTTTAGAGAACAAAGAATATATAAACATGTCAACAGAATTGTAGAACCAGCAAAACAAGTGTAAAATTGAAACAAAGACAATATCTACTCGAAGATTCCCTGAAAAAGTACAAGGAGAATAAGACCAGGTGTTCCGAAAGAATAGGCATCTTTTATTTTAAGTTATGGTGACATATCATGTTTGTTTTAGAAAATTGGCACTCTTATGCATTTATTTAAAGACAATCTGGAAAATGAAGCTGCCCAATATTGGTATGTAGCATGTTATTTGCATGATGGTCTAACTAATGGTCTTAAACCAATAAGATACACAGTTTTTAAAGTGATAATATGGTGTCCAAGATCAACATTTCCTACAATGTATCCAAAGAAATGGACAACTTCCCTATCATTGCATCTTGGAGCCTACTTGGGACATGTATTACATAAGTAATACTACTATGCTTGTTATTTCTGATATCTGCTGGTCATTTTTTATGGGCTGCAATGATTTACTGCTTGCATATAGTTGGTTTCAGTATATAGCAAGCTAATAACAAAGAATTTATTTTTCAATGGTCTTAGCATACCAGTACTTTCAGTACTTTGATTTGGCTCGTGACGAGTCGACCCGGTCACAACAACAGAGAAATGGGTCAGCGGGTTTGGTGTAAAACTTGAAGTGTTAAACGGTTAATTACAATGAGTGTTGAATGAAAACAGTCTGTAATCAAAACACAAATGATATTTTACCGACATCACCGTAACAGAATTAAAGTCTGTCACATTTTTTTCGGTTGTGTTTGGGGCCCGAAATGGGGTAAAGACGTTACATGTACCTGTCGTCGCTCGGTATTTTTTACAATGTTTAATCGGCATGGAAAGGAGGCATTTGAGTTATTGGAAACCCCAATGAATTTAATGGTTTAATTTAATAGTCTGTCGGCCAAAATCAAACAACAAATGTTTAAAAGCTCTCATATTTTTTGAGGTAATGTAACTGTCCCTACAGACGATATTGATCATGATCCAAAAGAAACTGGGCCAGCGCGGGTTTACCAAGTTTCTAGTACCGCAGAGCAAAAATATGAATGTGCTTTTAGTGTTCAAAACTACATTACCACAGCTAAAAGGGTAAGCATCTGCCCAGAGACATGTGACAAATTGATGCGTGTTTGTGGAGCTGGTCAGAGCTGGGGAAGTTTGACTTTGGAAGGGCAGTCCAGCTGTGGAGGATTAAAAAACGGATAATTATCTTCTCTGTTTGCAAAATGAATAAATAAAATAAAAAGACAAAGGTTAAATTATGTCTTTATTTATCATTCAGAAATGCTGGCACATGGTTTTGAAAAATGACCCCTACTTTTTGGGCTAGATGGGCCCAATGACCCATGTAAATGCAAAATCATCTGAAGCTCTGAATGTACATGTATGAGTCCTAAAGAATTGCTATGAAGTTCCCTGTAAGCAAATTAATTGAGACAAATTCTGGTAGTCAAGTATTGGAAAACTATGATTATCTATGTCACTTTCCAGTGAAAATATATAAAAAAAACCAAAACATGCTGTTGTAATGAGGAAACCCAAAAAACAGAAAAAATATCATTTCTATAAATAGATTATCATATATGACAAACAAGTATCTTTGCATAATAGAAACTTGAATTTAATTTTTGTTTCTTCATTTATTTGGAAGAGCAACAAAAAGTCAGGAGTTATTACTGCATTTTTCATTTTTGTGTAGCATATTAAACCAATTGCAATGTATGTGTATGTTTAATTGATATTCATTTCATATCATCTTTCTCACTCCTCCTTATCATCTCACTCACGCCTCCTTATTATCTCACTCACTCCTCCTAATCATTTCATACACTCCTTATCATCTCACTCACTCCTTATCATCTCACTCACTGCTTCTTATCATCTCACTCACTCCTAATCATCTCATACACACCTCCTTATCATCTCACTCACTCCTTATCATCTCACTCACTCCTAACATCTCCCTCACGCCTCCTTATCATCTCACTCCTCCTTATCATCTCACTCACTCATTATCATCTCACTCACTCCATGTCATCTCACTCACTCTTTATCATCTCACTCACTCCTTATCATCTCAATCACTCCTCATCAACTCACACACTCCTCCTTATCACCTCACTCACTCACTTCTTATCATCTCACTCACTCCTCCTTATCATCTCACTCACTCACTCCTTATCATCTCAATCACTCCTCATCATTTCACACACTCCTCATTATCATCTCCCTCACGCCTCCTTATCATCTCACTCCTCCTTATCATCTCACTCACTCTTTATCATCTCACTCACTCCATGTCATCTCACTCACTCTTTATCATCTCACTCACTCCTTATCATCTCAATCACTCCTCATCAACTCACACACTCCTCCTTATCACCTCACTCACTCACTTCTTATCATCTCACTCACTCCTCCTTATCATCTCACTCACTCACTCCTTATCATCTCAATCACTCCTCATCATTTCACACACTCCTCCTTATCATCTCACTTACTCCTCCTTATCATCTCACACACTCCTCCTTATCATCTCACTCACTCTTTATCATCTCACTCACTCCTCCTTATCATCTCACTCCTCCTTATCATCTCACTCACTGCTTCTTATCATCTCACTCACTCCTCTTTATCATCTCACTTACTCCTCCTTATCATCTCACTCACTCCTCCTTATCATCTCACTCACTCCTCCTTATCATCTCACTCCTCCTTATCATCTCACTCACTGCTTCTTATCATCTCACTCACTCCTCTTTATCATCTCACTCACTCCTCCTTATCATCTCACTCTCTCCTCCTTATCATCTCACTCACTCCTCATCATCTCACTCACTCCTTATCATCTCACTCTCTCCTCCTTATCTCATTCACTCTTTATCATCTCACACACTCCTCATTATCATCTCACACACTCCTCATCATCTCACTCACTCCTTCTTATCGTGTCACTCACTCCTCCTTATCATCTCACTCTCTCCTCCTTATCATCTCACTCATGCCTCTTTCAATACTTTCAGTACTTTTATTCTGTACTGGGGCTACTGGAACTTTTTCGGTATATCATAGACGAACAATAATGTTATTGATGCATAATTTAAATGACATATGGTTTCGATATTATTTTTTATTAGATTTAAAGAAATCTACCAGCTTATCATTTTTTAACCTTCACCATTTTTCAATATGCATTATAATAACATTTTCAGATTCAGATTTCATCAAACATCGTTTTAAATTGTGCGACTTTAGTCGCTTTACGCGATGATACATATGTGTATATCTATAGCTAATTTACCAAAGTACAAAGTCTTATGATCTTTGTTTGTTTTTCAAAAGTTGGATCAGTTTCTTGATTTGATTTGTACATAGCATTATTTTGTATTAATATAGAAAGAAACACCAACAACCACCAGAAACTAATTGCGCATTTTCATTTTCGTGGTCATTGATATATCTATATTCAGTGTGTCACTGAATTTTTACAAAGAGAAAATCTCCTTTGTGTAGTTAGAAAACAGTGTATTAGTCTAATCCAGTCGTCCTTCGTCCCTACGTCTCCCAGTACCGACTGCCTTGCATTGTATATAAGAACCATAAACAATATAGGTCTTGCGTCAATCATGATGTATATCTGAGAAAGGAATGCAAACGCTCTTTGTATGAATTGTTTGGTATAAATTAAACGTAAACTGTACTTGACAGAACCAAAACAAAAATAATGGCAAGTTTGTGATTGTAAAGAAACAAGAATCAAAAACACAAGATCGCTAAACATGGACAAATTATGAACAAAGAAATATCAACAAAATTTACTGAGAGAATAAGACAAGGAGTTCCAGGTTGATAAGCGTCTTCTGCCTATCATGTCAATTTTAGGCTACCCCAGTCAAAAGAGCACGCAGCTTTCTATACAAGCAAATGTCAAGTCTTCCACTTGAGGCACACATTTTGATTCAATGTATATGTGTGCTGTACGTTTTAGGAATGAACATATAATAAAAGAATACGCACTTATATGACCTTTAAATCCTTATCCATACAAACGTTATTCTGGTGTACTTAACAACACGACTTTCGAAACTTCAGTCAACACCACCTTCTTTCCTGAGTCCTATAACAAACCTGAAATTCCTCTTTGTCTCTAAACAACAGATGAAAGCACGGAAGTGAACTAGAAGGTAAAAAAAGTAGCTAGCTACGGAGGCAGAATGAGGAGATGATATATTCCCGTTGCTGATGGAATTTGTGCTAATTCAACCCAACTAACTTATTAAAATGCTTCTCTAATTCTAAAAGTAGATGATATACATGACAGATATCAAACGTGCAGAAATTATAATGTTGTTTTCTGTTACTTTTGCATTTTTGATAACTAATTTTTCAATAATTTAATATGATATACACTTAAATGAAATAAGTTTGGTATTAATGTGTACTTACCGGATAGACAAAATATCGACACCTTGATAATTTTTACGTAAGGATTCCAAAGATTACAGATTGGCAATTTGTAATAAATGTTGTCAACGTATTTGATTAAGAGCTATGCGTTTTATGCGCATTAATATTTTATTTTATTTAGCGCAATGATGGTTTTCCGAACCCATACCGATAGCTAAATAAACAACACATGGAAAATATAATTGTAATCACAGGTAACCAAAGTACTGACAGTGTGAATACTGCTAAAATAACATTAGCTCTAAAATATGTATGTTTACAGTATCACCTAGATATCTGAATAGAAAGAAGAAATAAAATAGAAAATCTATATATACACATCTTAACAGTTTATTAACTGCGAATGGCAATATATGCAGTTTCCAATTTACATGAGAAATAAATTAATCTTAGATTTTTAACATAACGGTGATAGTTAAGACTATTCCAGTCTTCTGCGTTGTTATCCATCAAAATCACATGTATACATGAATAAAGCTTTAAGCAGGTTTACCAAGAGTGAGTGCAATCTTATTCATGACAGTGATAGCTGAGACTTCCGAGGTCACTTGCGTTGCAATCTTTCACAATGACATGCATTGTACCAATAAGAGCTTTAAGAAAACTTCCCAAGAGCGAGTACAATTGATGGTTTGTTTGTAATAAAATATTCTGTATTCTTCAGGACAGTTGATGATAACTTACCTGTTGTTTCAGCGTATAGGTAATGATGCCCGGAATCGTGCATAACTATCCACAAGATTATCTGGCAAAAGGTCATTTTAGCGTGCATGCTGTCAGAAAATATTCCCAGACTTTTTATATTTGTGAAAACAAATAAATTAATTCCGTCTATTAGAAATGAAACAAAAATGAATTCCAAATCGATTCAAGGTTATAATCTTACGTAAATGATAAATATTTTAACATTTGAAGACATTTCCGCCGCCTGCCAGGGTATTGAGCTAAATGTAAAACCACTCAAATAAACAATCAAGTTACAAGGTATAATATAGATAATGTTTCTATTGTTGCGGTGTCATCAAAGAGGTTTCGAATATTAACCGTTCAATAAAGACAATGTTTTGAGAACTGAAGAACAAGGCTATTTCGGTAATGGAAAGAAAGCGCTTGGATGGGTTATGAGGGTAATTTTTTATATTGATACCACAAAACGATTTGTAAAAGCTGTTTAGCGTTGAGTATGGAACGCTTTTTCATACACATAATTTGAAATGTCTTTGTCTAATGAAAAATTGACTTCATGTTGGATTAATTTTAATCTACCAACTCGTCGACTCGAGTTCTTTATAACCACTGCAGTATGGGTTGATGGAAAATATGCTGAGAACTAGACCTACTTTTATCATTAGCATAAAATTACTGTATTCGTAACCTTCGCATTTACTCTTATTTTCTATTGGATTTGGTTCAATAGTAAGAAATGGATAATTCATACCTCTTTAACAATACATGTCTGTGATTGCGCCTATGTTCTCCTTTCCTCCTTCAGGTAAAGATGCCTCCCTTCCTGACATATCAAGTTGAAGTATGAGAAACTTTAAAAGTACTTTAAATACTTTAAAATCATTTATTATTATTGTTATATTTTTATATATAGGCTAAACTCTCGGGGCTGTTGTTACTATTGATCATGGTGTAAGAATATATATCAATAGTTTTCCTATTAAAAAATAATTTTGTGATTCGTTCATACTTGTATTACGATACAACATTAGCTCCAGTATTGTCGGTCATTTTCCTTTCTTACGAACCCGCATAAGCGACACAGAAAAGACACTATAGGATTAATCGTGTACATTAATAAGGTTGACATAGGGTTAAGTATCTTTATGGCATTATTTATTATTTATTTAATATTTAATAAATCACAATGAAATATAATTTTGTAAAGATTAAGGCAACGATAATGCGGCAACGAATAGAGATTGTCCCTGTAAATAATGTTTGTTGGGAGTGGGATTTATTTAAAGCAGATAAATGTATCGATCATGCAAGGCAATCTTAAGACTGACTCGTATTGTTTTGTAAGCTTATAGGAGGTATTTAAATACATACACAAATAATCCCCGGACGTCATTCATTATGATGTCACATGTTATTACACTTAAGTTATTCGGTAAAATGTATTACAGCAGAGCTAACAAATTAGTTGATAAAGATAATCATGGACATACTCCGGATCTTTTGTCGCTTCAACTTACTTAATGTATATCTATCTTATTTATTTTTCACCAGAGTCTAACTGTATTCTAAATGCTATTGAATAACCATATCGAGGGTGAAATGCATGGTATCAGTGATACAAATGGTCCAAATAGCTGACACCACGAGGACGAATGCGGGTAATCCTAATTGATCGAAATGGATGTCGAAATCCAGGTGAGAAAAATTCAAGTACCCCAAAGTAAGGATGATAAAAAATTATGGTAAATCTACATTTCATATTGAATGATTTGTAAGCAATATCAAGTACATATAGCATGTTGAATGAGTTTTCATTTCATATGAGATAGTATGAAATCGATTTTAGAAGTTTTTATTTTTGTGAGCCTCGACGAATTTCATAAAATCTCACATGAAATGAAACAAATTTAAGATACTATTTATCACATGAAGATAAATCTTAATGTGGTTAATGAAAGTTTGGAGGAAAAAGCAAATGGAAGCAACCATCATTTGAGATTTATGCACGCCATTGTGCATATCATATAATCACAATCGATATCTGAATGCCAGTCAATGAAAAAAATCTACATTATACTAGTGACATACGCGCCAAAATATTACATTTATGAATTATTTGGATAACTTGCCAATTATGGAAAACTATGCATTCTGAATAGTCCCAAAATATATAAAGAATAAAAATGTAGTATACAGGTTAAGTCAAACTTTATACTTTAGAGCTAGGTATACCCAGATCATATTTTGAATGTCGACAAACCCCGAGGACATGGTTACTAATTCTAAAATAAGAACATTATAGATTTTGCGAACTTGTGTAATTCTTTGTCAGTCATATAGTCCGATTCACTATCAGTTATTTGTGACAAGACGATTTAATGTTAGGAAGAATTGCGTTGAATAAACTTATATACACATGTATCATAAATATTCAATTACTATTCTCATTCTCATTCTTCGAATATATGTGATATCATTTCAATGGATGGCTTGATACTATAAGGTATTTTTCGGCGTATTTTGATATCATGACGCCATATACTTAAAAATATAGACGTGGTTTTGTAGTTAATGATGGAAAATATGATCATATGAAGACATTATTTCTGAGGAAATTAAGGGTATTTATAATTATAGAATGATTTTGTTTTTTTGTTTTTTGTTTTGAGATTCTCCCTCGTAGAATATTATAGATAGAATATTATGTAAATAATATAGAGAAACTTATGTTTTTTCAATAGTTATGTAGAATTATATACAACTGTATATCATGTTTCTTCAATTTAATCGGTTATGAAATTAGAATCTGTAATCATCCTTTTATGTATTATATTTTTATTTCAAAATAATGTCATTACTTTGACATATTTGAATCGGTTTTTATATGTTATTAATAGCTTAAACAAAGGATAGGATGATCTTGACAGCAATAAGTTCATAGTCGACAAACACAAATGGTCTTCTTTGGATCATTGATCTTTCATTTCAACAGTGTTATTACGTTAACATATCTTCTTAATTCATAATGCTGTCTCTGTCATGTTTAATCTTTTTTATTGATGAGCCATTTATAAATTCTTTTGCTGACGTGAATGAATCGTTGGTTTAAAGTCAAATATCGTTTTTATGTTTGAAAAGATGTAACCAAACAGTGATGTCTCTGATATTTTCCTTTGTGCCATCTCTATAGTTGTAAGGCAATTTCACTTTGTAAACTAAGTAAGTGTCGAATATCACGTTATAAACGGCCCAAGATGGCGATTTCTGCATAAACCCATGCAACATTCTTTTTAAGGATAGAAATCATGTGATGGAATCAACTTTATTTGCTTTTGGTATTGTAAATAATCACAGACCTCAAGAGAGGGTGAAAAACTGCAAAATACAGAATAAAACAATGTGTCAAAAATTTAGGAGTAAATATAAAATGTGCAGCTTGAACATTTTATACTAATCACACTAACCACATCTATTAACTTGGAGTGGTTTCATATACATGCAAATAAAATTAGCATCTATGTCAACCTAATCTAAATTGTTAAACTAAATCCACTATTTGGAATTACACTATTTTGAAAGAAACGAAATTATGATTAAATTTTCCAAGCATGTTATAAAAAAATAAACGAGCAGTGTATGACGGACATACCGAATGGATTTGACCTGAAGATCTATTCTTAAATCTAGGTATTAATTAGCACATTACAGTGTATTACTAATAAATTGAATTAAACTGGAATCAAATATTTGAGTATAAACTGATATCAGATAGGAATGATACAATAAACTTACACGATAGTTGCCATAAGATGTTTTTAGTGTCAAGAGGCATGCACAGTGCAACTATATAACAAAAAATTGGTAAAAAAAGGAGATAACTCTAAGTACAAACTGAAAAGGAAGGTAGCAAGACAACACACTCCCCTCCTGGTATGCCTACTCGGTATACCACTACACTATGAATAAATTACAAAATTTAGCGTCACTGAGCAAAGTAATGTTAATGATGCTAGCATGAGAGTTCTAAGATCCTTAATTAGGACGCGACAAGAAGCACAACTTCATGCACTGGCCTAATGTACTTCACCGTCCTATCACCTTTTACCACTCGCACTTCCAACTTCCTAACGAGACCATCTTCTGCTGGGAATAGATTTGAGACTTTGGCCATCGGTCATTCCATACGATGTACATCGGAATTTTTTTAGAAGGACGACGTCACCCTGTTTCAAGTTTGGATGCGACGCTACCCATTTACGCCTTCCTTGAAGTCCTTGTAGGTGATCTGTTTTCCACTTCTTCCAAAACTGATCAGTCAAGAATTGCACCATCTTCCACTTGCGGTAAGCATCTTTGATGTCCAGCGTAAACGGACTTAACTGAGCAGACTGTGGTTTTTGGGTGAGAAGTTCTCCTGGAGAAAGAACATGAGGATCCTGTGGGTCGGATGACACCTCAACCAGAGGGCGAGAGTTAATGATTGCGGTGACCTCTGCCATCAATGTAGTCAAGATCTCTCGAGTGAGACCTTTACCTTTGACATCCAGGAGCACTGAATCAAGAATACGTCTGGCTGAACCTATCATCCTCTCCCAACTGCCACCCATATCAGATGTATGGGGTGGATTGAAGTGCCAAACAGTCCCATTGTTGAGAAGATGTTTGGAAATCTGTTCGTCTTCCACGTTGTTTGCGGATATTCCCAATGAATCTGTATCCTATAAAATTTGTACCTCTGTCTGAGAGAAATACTTTCACCGGACCACGGATAGCACTAAACCTCCGGAGAGCGTTTATAAAGCATGAAGAAGACATGTCCTCTATAATCTCTATATGAACTGCCCTAGTTACAAGGCATGTAAATAGGGCTGCCCAACATTTCTGCTGAAACTGACCCCCTCTTGTACGCCGCGAGTGGCTTTTCTATATCATTTTCCTTATACCAGATCCACATCTAACTGTTCACAGATGACTTGTCCCAATTCGGTGCCCAAAACGAGGGATTGTATGTCCGTGACGGGGTGCTACCTTTGACTTCCCCAAGAATAAGGAAAAACTGGCTACTCCCTCTTCGTTGGTAGTACAGAAGTACGCAACGGCAGCAATGGCTTCCTTTGAGGCATCGGTGTATATGTGAACGCAATCAGTCGGATCACAGGACCTGTCTATGAAATACTGTCTTGATACATGAAATTTATCAAGCTGTGCGAGCGAGCTCTGCCACAAGTCCCATTCTCGTTGCCTTTTTCTTAGGAAGAGGCTCATCCCAATCCAAAACAGATTCGGTCAAATTTTGGAATAATAGTTTTCCTCGCAACACAACCGGTGCTGTAAAACCTATAGGATCGAACACGCTGTTGATAATGGCAAGCAGACCTCGTTTCGTGTAAGGCCTCCTGGTACTATCTGAATTGAATGTGAAAATGTCTCTTGACAGTTTCCAATAAAGACCCAGACTTTTGAGGGGTGCAGAGTCGTCTTGAAGATCTCGATCCCCAATATCCCCAGAAAGGTCATTGACAGGGAATGCTTCAAGAACCTCTCTTTTGTTGGAGGATATTTTGTGTAATCAAATGTTCCCGTTGTTACGTTGAGAGTCTTGTGTTCTCTTCATCAGTGAGATTGCAATCGCACTGTTAGGTTTAGAAGTCAACGTATCATCGACATAAAAATTTCTAGTAACAAACTCTTTCACGTCAGAATCAGATTCCTCGACAGCCTTCTTCAGGCCTAAAGTTGCCACGGCTGGTGATGGTGAGTTTCCGAACACGTGGCATTTCATCCTGTACTTCCTTATACCAGAAAAAGCGTAGATAATCTTGATGTTTAGTTGTGCCCTTGAAACAATGAAACATTTGTTGTATGTCCGCTGTAATTGCCACTGAACGTCGACGAAACATTGGGAGAACGCCTAGTAGACTATTAACCAGGTCAGGGCCAGTCATCAGGACATTGTTGAGGGACACACCCTTGAACTTTGCTGAAGAGTCAAAGACTCCTCTTATTTTCCCAGGCTTTTTGGGATGGTAAACTCCAAAAAAGGGTAGAAACCATCTTTCAGCTCCAACTTCCTGTTCCGATGCAATTTCGGCATGACCGTTGGTCAAGATATTGCCCATAAATTCAATCATATGTAAGAGCTTGACTGGTTCCTTTCGGAACATAAGTCTAATATCTTGGCTCTTTTGAATGCCAATTCACGGTTATCAGGAAGAGGCGTTCTCTCTAACTTAAATGGAAGGGAGAGCTGTCCACTTGCCATCGGCGTTCCTGTAGAGACCTTGATTCATCACACGAAGAAACTCTTTGTCATCCGAAGACATGCCTGGTTAGTCATCTTGGGACGTCCTGGGGAATAATGGAAAAGATGACTTTGGCTCATCACGTTCAAATTCAAAGTAGTTCGGGCATGGTTCAAGTAGAGAAGGGCGACCATTTTTCATAATGAATGTCTTGTTTACAGTCACATAAGGTGTCATGTGTACACTGCCTAAACGAACTTCGCCTATGACAACCCATCCAGGAGGAAGCTTCTGGGCGTAGGGTCCATTGTGAGGCCAAATGCGTTGGTCTTCCAAATGGTGTGCTGATGAGATATCTCGTCCCAAGAGAAGAATAATGTCAGCTTGTGGATCTATGTCCGGAATTCTGTCAGCAATATCTTGAAGATGAAGGTGATGATATGCAGCTTCCGAGGTGGGAATTTCATTGCGCGAGTCCGGGATGTCGTCGTACTCAATGAGTGTAGGAAGGGTGAGCGTTGTGTTACCATCAAGCGACTCCACTACATAACCAGAAGCCTTGCGGCCAAAAATCGAAACACTGCCTGAGCAGGAGGAAAGGGTGTAATTCATATTTTCATACTGTTGTCCAAAGTGATCGAAGAATGTCGACTTGGCCAAGCTCCGGTTACTTTGGTCATCGACTACTGCATATGCACGAAGAGCTAGTTCACGTTTTCCTTCTGGATAAATATTCACAAGCACTATCAGCGCACGACTTGCTTGTTCCCTTGAAACTTCCACAAACTTGCATGCAATTGAAGTTCACTACTTCGCATGATGGACTTTCCCCTCCGTGATTTGATACGGACGGCTTAATGTTAGCATCCACGTGTAGTGCAGATGTTTGCTTACCATTCTTGCATATATCACATTTCACTGCGGCTTTGCAGTTTTTAAAGACATGTTTCTGAACACTTGCGTACAGAAACTATGTTTCTCTGAATATTCCCTCTACGATTCTGAGGTTTCCCTAAGGTTTTTCCATTCGACGATGATACTGAGATCTTGAAACCAGGATCATTTCTAGCCTTGGCATGATAGCTGAGAAAATCCAGGAAAACAGCGAAAGGCGGGAAGGTCACAAAGTGTTGATGTTTATACTTGATTCCCTCTGAAGCCCATCTATCCTGAAGACTGCTTGGCAACTTTTCTGCCAATTGACAAACTCTTGATGCCGAGTCACAGTACGACAGAAGCATTGAATATTTCTTATCACTCTTGCGAGCTTGTATCTCGCTAGCTAAATCCAAAAGTTCAAACAGCTGCTTTGTGTCCCTGTTAGATAATTTGGGAAAGGCTGAGACCTTGGCCTTTAGTCGTTCTTCTATAACTTCAGAGCTATCGAATTGGTCGTCAAGTTTTCCCATATACGATATACACCAATGTCTGGAGCATGGGGGTAGGCTGCTCTGGTACTGACCGCTTGCTTGACGAATGCACTTTAACAGGACATCCAATTCTTCCTCAGAAGAAACTCCTAGATCTTTGACAACACTCTTGAAGCTGGACCACCATACCGAGTAGTATTCTGGGTCATCGTTGAACTTAGCGAGACGGGACACCAAGAGGTTCTTTTTCAATAAATACTTGCTGAACATGTTAAATTCATCAGTCACTGCAGGTTTACTGAGTTTCTGTGTCTCAGAAATAGGATTACACGTTAAAACAGATTCACTACAATCTTCTGACCCTATTTCAGGCCTCAATACATGGAACTGAGTACTGCTAACAGAAGGTACTGATTAAGGGATGTCATTGATGAAATCTGCTTCCCCCTTGCACTTGTCCATAGGGTTCATATTGAGGTCATTTGTAGGACTTTTGTTCTCCAAAATATGTGTAGGTGATTCACAAGTGTTCCTGTAATTGTCAGATGACAAGTTAGTGAGGTAGTTATATTGACAACCTGGTTTGTTGTCGACTTGAGGCATCCATATATCAACCATAGGAGACCATAAATCAGCTTGTTCTTGGTATAAGTTGTTTTAGGTTTGATAGCAAGTAGTTTGTAGTTTGATTCGCAGGCATAGGTGTCACATGTACAGATGACAGCTGCGGACGTGTGACATCGGGTAAGCGGGGGTAATTGTTGGAGGAGTATTCTGTGTGATAACAGGGGAAACATCTCTCATTGTTGATGGAGGTACATGTAGGAGGGAGGACCTTTCATTCTAAATTAATTGGTTTTGATCTTCCACATACTTACTGGTTCTAATAGAGATTTCACTTCTCAACCCTTCATCACATATGTTACCTTTACTAATCTCCATTTCCCCAAACAGAATTCTGTGCCTGGTTTGTGCCTCATCAAACTCGCGTTGGGCTGTAAGCAAAGATCTGTCAACCTGAAGGGCGGCCTGTCGTCTTATCAGATTTGCCTCTGCCTGTGGTGATTTTAACCTGACCCTTGCAGCCTCCATATCCGCTTTCTGTTCAATATACAATGTGTTTGATCGTGTTGACCCCGATCCGTGAGTTGAGCTACATTTCAACATCTGATGTGCTTCTAACATATTAGAGGACTGATTATCTGGCTCGGAAGCAAATCCCTCTGGAATAGGGGCGTGTTGAGCACTAATGATCATTTTAACATCATATACTTGTCATGAACACTACTGAATATTAATCTCTGAGATGAAAGTTCATTGTCACTTTCTGGTGAACGATTGCGAGAGAGATAACTCATGAATTCAGATGTAGCGTTCCGATAGCTTTCATATTTAGCCTCAGTTTTTTGTGGTAGAGTTCAAGTTCACTTGGTGATACATTTGAGAGATCATATGATTGTTGAAATATTGCATCTAAGGCTTTGCGTCTATGAAGGATACGCCTTTGATGTCCCTCGACAAAAGCTTCATGAAGGTCATTTTCCTTAGTGGATTTGGCACGAGGCCTTGATTAAGACATCTTGGATAAGGGATTATCGTTTTTTCACTGTGATGGAATCAACTTTATTTACTTTTGGTATTGTAAATAATCACAGACCTCAAGAGAGGGTGAAAAACTGCAAAATACAGAATAAAACAATGTGTCAAAAATTTATGAGTAAATATAAAATGTGCAGCTTGGAATTTAACATTTTATACTAATCACACTAATCACATCTATTAACTTGGAGTGGTTTCATATACATGCATATAAATATACTATGTAACCCCGTTACCGTATACGGGGGCAAATAAAATTAGCATCTATGTCAACCTAATCTAAATTGGTAAACTAAATCCACTATTTGGAATTACACTATTTTTAAATCTAGGTATTAATTATCACATTACAATGTATTACTAATAAATTGAATTAAACTGGAATCAAATATTTGAGTATAAACTGATATCAGATAGGAATGATACAATAAACTTACACTATAGTAGCCATAAGATGTTTTGAGTGTCAAGAAGCATGCATGGTGCAACTATATAACAAAAGAGTGGTAAAAAAGGGAGATAACTCCAAGTACAAACCGAAAAGGAAGGTAGCAAGACAGCACAAATCATCATTGATGATTTTCGTAAACAAGCAAGATATCATTCAATGTCAGACAAATTATACAACTGGAAAATAAATTCAAATGACATAAACACAGTAAGCATTAATCAAATATTGGATCTTAGAAAAAATGTCTTCGAGGTGTAATTGGATTCGATCGTTTCTATCCATACCTCAGGGATGTTGCCTCTTGATAATCAAATATATGACGTTTAGTCAATACAATTAATGTCCGCGTTACAGTAATAACAGCGTCGATAATTTTACTTATTACATTTGTGTGATGATTAATACACGATAATTCTATTGGGATTCATAGCAATTGTAATAAAGGTATAGGCAAATATTGGATAGAATTAAGCAAAATATTGATCTTTCAGTGGGTGCATTTTTAATATTATGTTTATCTAAGCTCAATTAAATTTAGCAGATACTCAATATTGTCTTGTGGAGAGTCCCAATCGTACACAGCAGTGGTCTGACTACCATATTTATGTAAAATGTGGACTGCACTACATGGCATTGCTTGTTGGGACCGATGTTTTTAACGATGTCAAATTTTCTGTGATTATACTCTATACAGTGATCAGACAATTGGCAACCTAGCGTGTAATGTTTCCTTGCTAATATATTCAACAAGGCATGGTCGTTAATGCAATAAAACAAGACATCATGTCGACTTCTGCTTTGTCTCGGTAAAGAAAACATATTCCAGTGAACACGTAGAAGTTACATCAGGATGCTAGTAATAACATGGTGACGGAGGTTTTGGACGTTTTCATGCAATATTTCGTTTGCTACGTTCTGATTTTTTTAATATTGTAAAGACGTTATCATAACGTCATACCATCATCTTTTATACTGTCATGAATGTGTGAACCAAACCAAATGTCGAGGTCGTATGAGAAAGTTTTGCAGAAATCAATCCCA
This sequence comes from Ylistrum balloti, assembly GCF_031769215.1. Taxonomy (NCBI): domain Eukaryota; kingdom Metazoa; phylum Mollusca; class Bivalvia; order Pectinida; family Pectinidae; genus Ylistrum; species Ylistrum balloti. Next base: position 967,705 of record NW_026781986.1, on the reverse strand, counting down.
TGTATCCACTTTGACTATCCTGACTATCTGATGAAAGTTAAGAAGATTTTTGTAAGGTTCTTTGTGACCTTTAAAATTGTTAAAAGGTATTTATATGAGGACAGTTATAGCAAAATAACGCAAATACCTGCAGTGAGAATACCATCACCGGGTTACCTAAAACTCATATGTTAAAACGTAAGATAAATCCTTCAGAATGCATGTGCCATAATTTCACTGTCGCTTCCTTCCAGCATGAGCATGTTGTATATTGAGGAGATAAGATATGCATAGGGACATTAGATGAAATAACGCGTCTTATTCAAATAGCTTACTGTACAGTTAATGTCCTAATGCTGTTTCCTTGCTAATATCCAAATTGTCCTAAGGGGTTTTGTGAGTGAGAAACTATTTTAACATCATCTTGAGTCATTGGGTCGTGGTTCACTCTGGCATATAATTCAACGATTCATATATCCACGTGATCAGTCATTTTTTGAAATTTGAAAGTATCCAAGAATCAGACTTCGACCGTTCGTAACTTTGCAACAACCCTAAGTGGAACGAAACCAATATTCGTGATTACTTGAACATAGTTTTTTAAAAATATTTTTAGAGACGGGAGTGTCACTTGTAACTGGGCGAAAGTCATGTTGTTATTTAGCGAGGACCTAGAGTTACAGACACGACCATCCTATGTATATATACAAAGTCCATTCCATTTTTTTTCTCAGTTTGATTTATCTAATTGTTCAATTAAAAGTTTAGATATCAAAGTTTTTGTTGTTTTTGGTTTCAGTGAAGAGGACACCGTGTCATTGTACGATATATCATTATGCGGAATTATACAGAATGTCCAGAATGTTTTGCCTTTGTCAGGAAATAACAACATGAACAATAAAAAGAACGGAAGCAAAGCCGACATTAAATTATTCATTATTATAAAGATATCAAGGCTGATGCAGATCAACTTTCTGCACTTATTAAATATAACGTGACAGAGACGTCATCTGTTTGTTATTGGGAGAACCACTCTGGCGAAAGTGTGAAGCGATTTACAAAAACATATTAGAAGAGCATCTGAAAATCACTTGATAAATAGTAATGAATACATTGGTGAACTTAATGTGTACGAATCACAAATTCATGTCATCGCGTGTTGATGATAAAGAAAAAAACAGAGATTTTTTTCATTTATATGAATTTTTAATAATTACTAATTGCCTCGTCAACTTCTATATAACTTACATTATGACATTTACATATATTTATAAAATACAAGAAATTGGGATAAGACAGTGAAGAAAGTACTTAAACACTAGCATGCATCGTATTCTTGGTCGTTTATTGGTCTCTGCAAGAGACTGCTATTTGTTAGTATCAATATTACCAATGCAACGGTCTTCCAGGAGAATGAATGGTGTCCTTGTGGAAACACACCTCACTTGTATGGTCTTTTGGCCCTTAGGCAATAACTACCATCTTCGTCACCGTGTTAAAGACATAATTGAGGCAGCGACTAACTCTAGTAAGAGAGATCTGGTCAAGTACATTATCAGTAGATAAATATAAACTACGCTATGTTTTGGGCAGTATTTTTGTATCAGCCCGAAAACGGCAGGCTTGTCCATAGGAAAGTGGTTGTGCAAGAATTAAGGGTGTCCCTGGTGTGACGTTCAAACTGAAACATTGCAAAGTCAATTTTCAAACTAAAACTACTTTAAAATGTTTCGTCAATCCTCTTGCTATGGAGAAATAACAATGTTACGCCATTCTGGTATATTCCGTTCTATTAAGGTCTCAATTCCGGATTTTAGCGCAATCGATTTAAAAGACAATCGCTGATCATGGGGATCCAACATATTGTGATCAACTCTTACTGCTATTCCACTATTCTTGCAATACGCTGACGTGAGTGTGGTATGACAAGGAAACTACTATAGCTGTAAGTACATAACGCAGAAGAGAAGACAGTCGGTGTGTATTTTTACATGTTGAAAGCAGGGGCGGATACAGGAATTTAAGTTAGGGGGGCGTTATAATTAACTTACTTAACTCTTTCTGTCGTTATGTGATCAACTATAATAAAGTTACTGTATACTTGAAAATTAGCCCAACTTAAGTCATCTATAGCTGTTTAGAACAGTGATAGTCATAACATACGACCAAGACCATCCAGTATACTTCGTAACTCACCCTTACTCTGCCAATTTTAGGGGGGGCGTGCGCCCCCCACGCCCCCCTCTAAATCCGCCCCTGGAAAGAAGCCGGTGGATGTGTTTTCCCCCGTCGCTGTTCTTCGCTCAAATAGAACCCATTAAATTCCCTTGTATAAAATTAGACGCAGTTAACGACAATTAAACTATTATTCTGGAGGACCAGTATTGAAAGACAAGAAACTAACCGGATCACGCTGGGGCGCTGCAAAAACTAACCTCTCGCACTCCACTACTACGCCGAGGGGTTTAGATATGTAGGTAGGTCTAATAACCGGAGTGGACTGCAATGGTATTCTTAAACACCGAAAAGAGTTTCATTGTAAAAAATGTCAATTTACCGCTAATATCCGATAGTGGGTGACTATTGATAGATTAAACGAATATACCTATTATAACTATTATAATGTTATATACTTTTCTAAATTTAATTTTGAAAAAAATGAAAGTTTTCTTAACATATCGACTTACTCGTTTTATCTATTTTGAAAAATGAATTACAAATAAACTATTTGAATTTAACTGTTGTTTTATTTATGCCTGGAAAGCGCCAGTTACGCATTTGTAATGTAAGAACTAAAAAAGAAAAAAAGTCTGATGAAGTTAAGCGTATGCGAAAACTGTAGTCTCGAGTTACATGTACATGTTGCGTTGAGTTAGAGCCAGAGTGTGTGCCAGTGACATTATCGCCTCATGAACAGTCAAGGTCATTTTGAGGTGGAGTGCCCTTGTAATAGCCAGTGGCTACCTCGCCAAAACATACACGGTAGACTCATCGCATGCCATAGAGAACAATTAAGTTAAATGTCTTGTCCAAGGACAGAACTACGGCCGGTTCGTTAATCAGATTCCGGAGAAAAGCAAACCGCCACATGCTCAGGTAGGTAGTCTCGAACCATGCACCCCATGTTTTCATCTAAGGTTTTGTGTTAGATTCAAGTGTATGATTTCCCCGAGAGCGTAATGTAGGTAGTTATGTGTAGTTGATATTTTGTAATAAGTGGTACATGCACACATACACATCAATGAAATTCATTGAGCATTGAATAACGCCCCACCTAATTTGTTAAAATTGCTTTTTTTCCTCTGATTGTACAATTGGTCAAGTTTGAAAATTAAACGTGTCATCATTTCTATCTTTTAAAGAAGTAAAACATATACTTGACTAAAAAAATTGAGGATCACAAATATTTGTGGGTTTTTATTTTTGCCCTTAAATGAATTAAGCTTGACACTCTTTGTTCACTGTTATATCACCATTGTATGCACAATAACTTTTCGGTAACGATTTACATGTGCAACGGACAGTAAACGTGCGGCAAGACATCATGTAACACAAGGTCAAATCAAACTGTCAAATGTGGTTTTATTGAACGTCTGTTTGAACTTAACGTCAAATCCATAAACAAATTCTGTGTTTCTTCTGAATGTCGTGTCGTTTTGCGTCCTGTTTTGAAATTTATTAGCACGAGAAGTCACATGCCAGCTACAAAGAATGACCGAACAGTTGGAATATTGCAAGCAGGACAATCAAAACAAAAAATCCGTGGTCAGAAACACTTCAATGTGTCACAGAGTGTCGTTCTCGATTATGAAATCCAATGAATATTCCAGATGACTGAAAGCGTCACCAAGATACCTCAATCGGGAAGACCACGATGTACAATAGCCCGCAAGGATCGTTATTTAAACACTCTTACAATGCGAAATCACTTTGAAACTTCGACTTGATTGAATAACGTCTTCCGTCCAGGAACTAGAAAAAGATGTTTTGCACAAACAGTGAGGAATAAACTTCACATCTCTGGATTACGGGTTTACAAACCAGCTGCACGCCGTCACTGTATAGCTCAGCAGCAAAGGGTAGCTGACCATGTGAATTGGCGACTGTGTCAGTGGCTATTTTTATGGACGAGTCCAGTGTTTATGTGGACTTTTCATGATGGCAAGAGGCGTATTTAGTGTAGGGTGGATGAGAGGTATGCTGACTGCTGCGTCACTGAGCATGACCCTGTCGGTAGGGGCTCGATATTGGTTTGGGCCAGGGATTAGTTTTGATGTTCGGACTGACTTGAACGTGATTGAAGGTGGTTGCCAAACAGATTTACGGTACCGGGATGAAATCCTTCATCTAATTTCAATATCCTTTGCGGGTGCTGTTGGCCCTGAATTTGTACTGTCTTGTGAATGAGTACCTTTAGGCAGAAAGTATCGGGCGTATGGACTTGCCTAGTCTTTCATCCAACCTTAACCCGATCGAGCATGCATGGTCATGTTACAGCATTGCAATACTAATCGTCCTAGCCTTCATATCAACCAACAGTAGGTTGCTGATGTTCTTCGTCAAGAATGGCCAATAAGTACACAAATGGCTATATGACACCTGATTCGCAGCATGCCGTTATTTGGGTCAATGGTGGACACACAATTGATAGTGTTGCTGAACCCACTGAAGCATTTTGAATATTAAATTGCCTTAAAGCCAAATTGATAGTTCAACATGGGTTTCAACCTTAGGCTTCTAAGGAATATTTGTCAAACCTACAATGAACTTCTGTTCTGTTGATTATCAATATTAAGAGTTACACAATAGGTACATTAGGTACATGTTTAGACTTCAAACGAGTGATAAGTGTGAGGTTCTCTTTAACTGTTTGAAACCTTAGAATGGTAAAAATCACATTTTTTCTTATCTTCAATAAATCAATTTACTAGTAAAATGCATAATCCCATTTAGATAAGAACAAAACGCAAAATACTTTTCAGAGGAGTATAAACTTTGGGATAGTTTTACGTGAAATGGTCAATATATAAAGAGTTACAAAAATGTAGCCATAGGAAAGCAGTTTAAAATTTAAAAAAAGTACTTATATATAGACGAAAGTATTTTTTTTATTTATCCGATGAAACGGTCAGTTTGTTTCATTTTTACTTTCAGAACACGATTAATGCACTTGAATACCAAGCGTCGGAGCAAAGAACCGAACGCTTCACAGAAGAATTGTACAAGAGTTCAAGACTGGAAATAGCAAAAAAGTTCATATCAAAATGTAGCACAGTGGGAACAAAACATCCAATCGTAAGACAACGATTTCCTGACAAACTAGGCAGACAATAATGAATACTACAGAAAAGGCCCATAAGCATGATGTGTGTAATGAAGTATTTGATGACACGCCTTGTCTGCAGTCACAGCTCAAGTCACATACAAAGGTAAATCCCTACAAATGTAGTGAATGTGAAAAACGGTTTAATAGTTCAAGTCATCTTAAAAAACACATTCTGACACATACAGGAGAGAAACCTTACAAATGTGATGTCTGTAGAAAAGCGTTTAATAATCCAAGTAATTACAAGAGGCACCAATCGATACATACAGGAGAGAAACCATACATGTGCGGTGTGTGTAAGAAGGAATTTAGTCTGTTATATAGTCTAAAAACGCACCTCAGGGTACACACGGGAGATAAACCTTACAAATGCGATATCTGTAGTAAGCCGTTTAGTGATAATTCTACCTTGTATAGACACCGAAGGGTACATACAGGAGAGAAACCTTACAAGTGTGATATATGTAGCAGAGCGTTTAGTGAAAATTTTAAATTACAAAATCACAGAAGGGTACATACAGGAGAGAAGCCATACGAGTGTGATATATGTAGTAAGTCTTTTAATGAAAATTCTACATTTTATAGACATCTAAGGATACATACAGGAGAGAAACCTTACAAGTGTGATATATGTAGTAAAGCCTTTGGTGATAGTTCTAAATTACAACATCACCGAAGGATACATACAGGAGAGAAACCGTTTGAGTGTGATATATGTAATAAGGCGTTTAAAGAAAATTCTAGATTACAATATCACCGAAGGGTACATACCGGAGACACGCCTTACAAGTGTGATATATGTAGGAAAGAATTTAGACAATCAGCAGACCTAAGACGCCACGTGAAAATACATGAAAATGAGAAAAACTGCCCGCAGGAATTCTCTACTGCATTGACGAAATCGGTTTGACAACCAGCAGTCACCACTGACGACACATGACTAAAGGAAACCAACATACGTATATGATGTTATTACAGACATCCATCAAGATGAATACCAGATTAAAACATCATGAAATACAATTAAAAAAAATAGAAAGTAATAAATTGTGTAATTTTACCATGTTTGTAAATGTCTTGAGGTCACCTGGTCCTAAGGACCAGTGTGCTCATGCTATACAGCGGCATCCGTCGCCTGTCATTCGTCCTTCAGCCTTTTTCCAATAAAAATCATCTTAGTCATAAACGACAAAGCGGGCTTTTTACCAAATTGGTCAGAATCATCCTTGGGGAACAAATGTTGAGTAATCAGTTGGTCTCGGCTTCTGGCGCGTTAGGGTCACATCCAAATAAAAATGTCTTTTTAAAGTCCTCTTCTGTATGAATGCCAGGATCTGTCCCATTTTTTTCTTAAACACGTTTGCTTGAAGAAGAATATCAGTATTTTATAAGCGGTAGATCTCGGTCCCCTGGGGCGGCCAAATTGGGGAATACGTCAAGTGCTTTAAAATCATACTTCTTCTGTAGCAATAAATTGATAATGTTCCAATTTATTGTTAATCATTTGCGGGTGAAAGAAAATCAATTTTGTATAAACGGTCGCTTTTGCCCTTTGAGGGACAGACCCAATAGAGTCAATTCTTTATAATCCTCTGTAGGACTCCCAGTATTCAGCCCAAATTTTGTCTGAAGCTTTCCGGGGTGAAGAGGAACCATATTTGTATAAATAATAGGCCTCCACTCCCCTCCCAATTTTGTCTGAGACATCGTTGGATGAATGTACATCAGTTTTCAATAAAAGGGAAGTCAGGAGCCCCTATGGTACGGTAAATAATTGAAATACAGTAAATACTTTAAAATTCTTCTTCTGCAACAATGTTTGGGCTTAGTTCCAATTTTGTCGGAAGTATTTTCAGGTATTTAGTAATCAGTTCTGTACAAACGATGGGTCTCAGTCTCTAGGGAAGGAAAGGGCGAGCCAAATAGAGTAAAATCGAGTGAATTCAGTAGAGTTCTTCTACAGTTTTGTATGAATCACTTTTGCATAAACGGTGATTGCCGGCCTCTGTGAGTATAAGGAGTGGGTTCCAACAGAGTAAATTATTTTAGATCCTTGTTCTGTAGAAATTTTAAGATTTGTCCCAATTTGGTCTGAAATAACTTTTAAAAGCATCAGTTTTGTATAAATGGCGGATCTCTGCCCCCTGGGTTGGGAGGGGGCGAGGCTCAAAAGGGGAAATAGAGCAAATTCTTTGAAATTCTTCTTCTAAAGGAATGTCAGGATTCGGCCCCGAACATTTTTGGGTGCAGAGAAATCCATTCAGAATAAAACCTTTTGTCTGAACCCTTTTGGTCGGGAGGAAAGATAGCCAGCTGGGATTCCTCTGCTTAAAAAGCCAAGAATATGAATGACTTTCTTCTGTAAACTTGCTGCTCGCCTCCATATGAATTTAATGCTATCACATTTTTTACTATAGCTATGAAACAGGAATACCTTGCCTTCACAAAGTTGAAAGCTGAATACATCTGTCACGATTAAGAGAAAATGTTATGTTTCATTCAAGAACCACTTCATATTCTGAATGCGATACAATCAACTGTTAATAGGTTACAGGACCAGAGATACATTATTATTAAGGAAAGTCAACTAATGTCAAATTTAATTCTTGTTTCCTCGAAACTTACAATTTCATTAAATATTTTAATTTGTTAGATAAATTGCATAAAAATGGTTCGGTTGAAATACTTTTCATAACACAAGGGGAAAAGTTTTAAAATGTGAAAATAAGACTAACAAACTTTTGCATACTGATATAAGATCACCTGATCAACGTTCGACCATGTTTTTGTTCTAGTAAATCGATCCTTGTTTGTGGTAAGTCGACTCTGTCATTATGGGTCAATCCTTGAATTGTTTAATTCGGCCCTTCATTAGAAGAAATCAACATGGCCTTACCCATTACAAATCGCGCTAAGACACCCACAAGTTTAAGTGATCCATCTCCAGTACTCTCACTACCACTGTACAGCATATACACATGTAATTACCAACTTACTAGACATGATTTGACTTGATATCACGAAGGATAGAACAGACAATACCCTTCATATGTACAATTGCAACATCATCGATCAATTTAGTTAGTCAGATAAGATCATGATTTTAAAACAATTTTCAGTTCGATGACACCATTAGAACTAAAGACGTTTAAATGGTTTGAATTAGGTGTTGTTAAGGACAACAATGATTGTGTAATGATGTTACAAGATAAACGCCGTTCCGAACTTTTGAGAAGGCCAAAAAGTTATGCCGCATGGGCGACTTTCTTTCCGTGACATTGCCACACATTTTTAACTCAATTGTATCAATGTAACTCGAGAAAAATGCTTTAAATATGTTCTTTAAGATGGTGTCCTTACCACATGGTATTTACACGTCTCTGTTGTATTCATCCTGCTATAAATAAACATCTTACTGTTTTATATTCTATGGAAGGAATAAGGTGCTGCTATAACTGGACTGGACATATCTCGTTGATTTTCTTGACTCTGCAAGCTGCTTTTTATAACTTATCTACATTCAAAAGTTAGGTCCTTAGCATCACAGACGGATCCTAGAAGGATGAAATACCTGAATGACGCAGTTTAATTCACATTTGGCCCTACTTTATCTAACTCTAAATGTATAAGAAAAGGTGCTCTTCACTGTTGTATTCTTATGTTGTCTCAAAGACGCCATATATCCGTGTAATTGAACTTCAGTCAAATGGTTTTCTTTTTAAATGTTCTCCTTTTTTTGAACTTGATTAAGTAGGATTTGTATTTATATAAAAAATATATCTACGTAAACAAATATTATTTTGACGAAGACCCTAATAAGGCTCTCAAATCGTGTTACTCTTGATCAAATATTCTCAGACGAATAATATGCAGGACTGATTTCACCGTTAGTTTGGATTGGCGTAAACATACATCACAAAACCTTATTTCGTCCAGTTCTAACAAACTACTGTATCTGTATTAATGAATGAATTTTATATCTGCTATTCAAAACACAGTTTTCAAAATTGAAAACTGAAATCAAAGAACATCTAATGAACCCTTTCTCCTATTTAAACATAAAGGAAATCCATTAAGTACAAAATTACACGAAAGAAGCACAAAGTGAACAGTGCCATTTAGCATATCGGTAAGTTAAGAATTAGATACAGTATAGTGAGAATGATGAATTTAGCTGTATCATCAAACTGTTTCCTCCCTCTAGGACAGTAATCTTTCAAAATACAAAGTGTTAGGGGAAAAACAATATTTAGATGGGGAAGTCCGCTTGCCCCATTTTTCAATACATTTCGTAATTCTCATAACCACAGAAGAACGTTTCTTAATATTGAAAAATCGCGACCTTATTTGTTTGTTTGGTTTTGTTTTTGTTTTCTTTTATAACTATTTATTTAACTATAACTAAGGAAAATGGTGGAGATTTCAAAAGTTTGGCCGCCTTCCTTCTGAGATGGTTTATAATCAAATTCAATATTTTCTTAACATTGTTTGAAACCGATTTTGAGCACTGATGTTCTTGATAGGAATCTGAATACGCTTATGATCTCCTTTCAAAGAAATTGATTTATATATTATCTTATCTAATAATTTGATGATAACTCAATCCATGCAATCAGGATGAGAAAAAATGATACGTTCAGTAAAATGTGTCTCACTACCATTACACTGCAGTTCCTGAATGTTTGTCAATTTAATCAAACAAACAACCCCATGCATAGGACACCATCTGGATGAGGATACCACCTCCTCACTTATTTTGTAACCCAGACATGATATTACGTTCGTGACATTGGATTTTGTACACTATGCATCTCAATGCCTTTTGTTTTCATTTCTAAATGTTAAGCATCTTTTTGAACCTGTCGGTGTAGCAACATCGCCCGAAATGTCTTCTATACTTTTCCTATCATGATTCCGTTCATGTGGTGGCTGGTTTTCTGCTTTTCCACCACATCTGAAAAATTCATTTGTCTCCCTTGCCTGATAAAAATAGTGATGACAATTCCTTTTATCAGGATCTTTTTCAACAATAAATTTCTCATATTTCCCTTCTTCAAATAAGATTTCTGGTTATTCATTTTCGTTTGTGATGCATCTAAAGTTAGTTTTTGTTGGTTTACACTGCTTCTCAAACTCGAAAATACCAGTCCCAAGATAATCTTCTACATCAAATCAATAATGTTCAACAAATGAAAACTGGTTTTCTCTGATTTTCCATGCTTACTCTGCCAAACTTATCAGTAATTTTGGCACGGGAAGCGACTTTCCCTCAAAACAAATGTACGATGACTTGGGCATCGAAATGACAGATGATAGGCATGGCTGGGGAAAAAAGCGTGATCAAACACGTAAAGTACTTCAGTTTATTCATAATGTAACAAGGGCTGTTGATATTGTGTCACAAAGACATGAGCGGTGTGGAAATTCTATATTACATCGACAAGAATGTAACTTTCACTGCCATTAATAGATTATTGTCAGTATTGATTTGTATTTCAGTCATGATATAAACACGAAAAATATATGTAACAAATTCAAAACTTGTTTTTCAATGAAATCAACTACACATAATCTTTATTTTTCAATGTGATGACTACAAACTATATGACTTCCCAATATTGCATGTGCACATAAAATATATAATAAATGCCAATTTCGATATATTTCATATTGAATGTGTACATAACATATATTTATTTATCAATTTCGATATATTTCATATTGAATGTGTACATAACATATGTTTATTTATCAATTTCGATATATTTCATATTGAATGTGTACATGATAAATATAATATATATTTCAATTTCGATAGATTTCATAATGAATGTGCACATAATGCATATTTAGAAATTTCGATATATTTCATATCGAATGTGTTCGTATGATACAAAATAAAAATCAATGTCGACAAATCTCATTTACTTTCAGAACATTTTTCTGTGTTCATATAATCTAATTGACCTCGGATTATTATCAGGTGGTAGGACACTGCAGTGATCAATTCATTGCCTCCCAACTACACGAATTGACGTAAAATGTCATCTGCTCTGGTTACACAAATACCTCTGACATGATTCCATACAAGCGAACAGGGGTAGTTGGTTGAAGTTATTTGCAGATGATAATATTGAGATCGTTTCGCACTGTTAATTCAATAGCTATCGCATAGTCATTATCTTTTTTTACCCAATACGTAAATCCATCTTTGAACTTATTGACATTAAAAAAGTATACCGTTATCTGATCTGTTTTAATGAGTACCTACTCATTTTCTTCAAAATATTCTTTGTTTCGAATATTTATGTACAGTGCCGGTATATATTTTTGTTAATTGATTAGATGACAAAAGAATACGCGGAACCGAACCGATGGTTATCTAAGAGCTCTTGTTTGTTTGCTCAAGCGTTTTAATCACTCTCTGGTAAGCCAAATTCAATCTATATAAAAGGTAAGCAAACAATTAATAATTGCTTTTTGTATTTGTATCATCGAATCGATACTTCTATTGAGATAATTCTATTGGACAATCAAATGAATCAATAATTTTGCATGTATGAAAATCCTAGCACTACTATCGCTCAGAACTCCAGCCATCACCTTAGCTGGTCAAGTCGAGTTGATGATATAGTCAGTTTTCATTATCAGTTCGGAGCGTTTGTCAAACTGTTCATAACACTGATCAACAGGTAAGTCTTTCACAATGTCCAGTGCCCAGTATCCATCTGCATTGTTATTTGTATACATGAATCATCAATTTTACACAATCTTTAATGGATGCTTGTGGAACGATAATGATATCATGACAATGAGACAGTTGACTTTACACTTTCGTCTTATTGAATTATGAAGACTGTCATTCGCACCCTTTGGTTGGTAAAGGAAGCAAAAGTTTTGGAAAGCTGGATAAGTACATTTTAAGTGGTTTGCCGTTTGTGCTTAAAATAAACATTTTCAAAAATTGACTTGGCTGACCTACAAAATATAATGTTCTTGTTGTATCATGCTTGTATAGGTACAAAAAACTTGTTACATTGAAGTATATATAACTTTCTCTTATTTAAGTTTTAAATATTATATACAGTTCAAATTCAGTAATGTATTAACTTTGATTTTAGATATAGATTTCATCACATAACCTTATCTTCTGCATTTCATTGGTCATACTGTAAGTATCTTTATTTTTATTGACTTTTGTTGATATGAAGTGCTGATTTCATTGTATTATGTTATACGTTTTACTGAATTTCTCGTTTTTCTTTGAACAATAATGAGTGTATTTCAAGCAGTAAAGGTCAACATAAAAGACAACAAGAATATTTAAGATTAACTGGAAACGAAATAATGATTGGTTACGGAGTTTACAATTTCCTATCAATTTCTATCAGTTAATTCAAAGACAAATTCGATTTTTGTGTTTGATAATAAATTCTGCCAGCATCCTTCATGTGTGTATAATCGACATTGAGCGATGTAGAACAATTTGAATATTCAATTGCTATTACATCATGTGTTCTTATGAAGTTTTCAGTATATAAGCATCTTCTTGTTCCCCGGCAGACATTGCCGGTCAGAGTATCAAACTTCTGGTGTGAGGGTCAAAAGATATTCAGAATAAGTATGTAAACTCGTATATTATCTTTAATGGTAGATACCTTCTATATTCCAGGACACAAAATTATGGACATGCGAACAGTCCTTTTCATGGTTCTGCTATACAGTAGTGGACAGCCGATACTGGGAGAAGCGGGCACAATGGACGACTGGATTAGACTGAGGGATAGCCTGTTTTCTAACTACACCAAGGATATTTACCCTTTGCACAACTTCAGTGATACACTGAATATAGATATATCGATGTTTCTTTTATCTATTATTGACTTCGATGAAGTTTCTGGTGTCATAACTTTAAGTGCGGGTTTAATGCTGAATTGGAATGACTATCGCCTACAGTGGACACCAAGCGAGTACGGCGGAATTGAAGCTATACAAGTGAATTCTACAAATGTCTGGACACCAAAGGTGTATGTACTTACAGCTGCAGATGACCTCCGCCCGTTTGGCAGCGAAGAATTCAGTGTAGATATTTCGTATACTGGCAGGTTAGACTATGTTCCGGGAAAGCTTTTGAAATCCACATGTTCCGTGGATATGTCCAAGTTTCCATTGGATACTCAGACATGCAATATGCAAGTGATGCTTTGGAGATCTCCGTCTACTGTAAAACTGACTTATAATAGAACGGATTTTATTCTTACGTGGTATACGACCAACGGAGAATGGGATATTACCAAAACTAACGTCTCATATTATATGGCATATGGATCACCGTCTACGACACTGGATTTTATGCTTCAGATATCTAGACGACACATCTACTTCATTGTGTCAATGACGATACCGGTTTTGTTGTTATGTTTTCTCAATCCGTTCGTGTTCCTCCTGCCGTCTTCCTCGGGAGAGAGGATATCCTACACTATCACGATGTTCCTGTCACTTACTGTCTACATGACACTCATAGGAGACATTCTCCCTAAAGTGTCAGAAAACATGGCTGGGATGTCTTATTTCTTGCTGTTAACCTTATTCTACAGCGGTATTTTGATTGTATTGACGATATTCACACTTCGGTGTGAAGCTGCTGTAGATGTTAAAGAGTTTCCAAGATGGTTGAGGAGACTAACACACTACTGCTGTAAAACGAATGAAAACAAAGTTTCCAATGACACAAACTTGATAAAAAGTTTTGATCTGAAAAACCAAAAAGAAGATGAAGTTACTGGAGTAGTTGATATAGATGCAGAGTTTGTGGATGTTCAACTCAAGGACGTGATGCAAGTCATTGACAAGTTTCTGTTTGGTTTTTCTTTGCTGTTAATATCGATGTTGACGCTTTGGTTTATTTGCACCTATCATTCTTAATATATTTAGACTTCTTACAATTTTACAATTTTTTAAACATGACATTACAGTTTATAAAGCTGTCGTTTGCGTTTATATCTCTTTCATTTTGATAAAATCTCTCACCAAAACTGAACGACTTTTATCTCAAGAATGGAATTTCTGTGCCTATATTCATCTCATGGTTTCTCATTAAGCTAAATAGACAATAAATCACTTCCCATACGTTCAAGTGAAGGAATCAGTGATTGGCAAACGCGAAATCAACCGGAAAGTACAAAATTATATAGTATATTATGATTATATATATTGTGATATCTTCAATATCAACAAATGCTCAAACGTTTCCTGGGATATAAGAATATACATAAGCTTCACACAGAATTTGATCTTGAAAGTATATCACTGCGATTTCTTCTGTGTGGAACATATGACTTGGCTCAGAATATAATTATCTGATGTAAGAAAACTACGAAATTTATTTAACTATAGGGCTGCTATACCTCCCCGTCTAGATTTGAATTTTTCCTTCGATCACTTTCGATTTTCCTCTGTCGACTCCTAGGCTTCAAAGTTTAGGCTCTTAACATCAGTGACGAGTCCTAGAAGTACGATATAGCTGTATAATCCAATTAAATTCATTGTTTGGCTCTACTTTATCTAACTCTTGATTATGAAAATGTTATATTCACTTGTGTGTGTTTTGTAAAATCTTGGCATTTTACTTTTAATATGTTACTTGATTCACAATAGGGGATCTATACCCAGCTTTTTGTCCCGCTTCTATAACAGCTTTACTAGAAAGGTAGTGTGTTATTTTTATGAAAAGATGGCCAACATCAACGATATACGCAATTATCACTTAAAGTTGGTAACACCCAGACTTCAGAGAATTGCTTTGAAAGTTCTTCTGTACTCAGCCAAAAAATTAACATTGTCATAAATGTCTGCTTCATAACAATATATCATTGCATCTTTGAACAAAAGGCTCATGATGCCTGTATCGGTCACTGGATATTTCAGCTTTCCTTTAAAACATTTTTATTCACAAACTTTTTGTTAAAATTTTCCAAAAGGATGAAGCCATATTTGGTCAAAATACGTGCATTGTAAGAAGAAGAGGGATATCAAATTCAACATCCACATGTATTTATCCTATCAGGCCACGCCCATCAACCCACAGAAAGTGAGGCCAATCATATTCACAATTTGATCCAGTTCACTGTTCAGGTCATATTGGGACAAATCCTGACATTACTACAAAAGGGTTTTTTAAACGATTCCTCTATTTCCCTTATTAGGATTGGGCCCAACTCTTTGTCTCCATGGGCGTCAGAATCATCTTTTATAAGAGCTGTCACTGTCCAGTGATTAATTCTAATCCGTCACATTCCGTTCAAGTCTGATTACATTTGCACTGATAATATATGTATCCCTGAAACAGTACTGTAACCTTGAACATTTTGCGAGGGAATAATTTCGTGATTTCTATGGGTAAACAATACGCGGAGGTTTATTTTTGCGATAAAAAAAAATTAAGAAATTATTTCGTCTATAAATTTAAGCACATCAAATATATTATGCGTGGGGGGAATTTTCGTGAATTAACCTTCGCGTGTTTAGCATAAATTTCCCCTCGCGTATATTTCCACGCTAACTGTCATTGTCAAATATGTTGAACGCATATCCGTTTGGAATGTGAGAGCTGCATTCATTAATTGATTTTGTATGACTGAAAATAGCACTAATTTACTGTCAATGTAGTCATGTCATGTCACACAAGCTTTATGCTTAGTGATTGCTTATAGCATAATCCTTCATTTATAATAAAATGTACAAGCATACAGTTATGTGTTGATTTTTTGTTTTTTTGTTTTTTATTTTGAATCCTATCTAAGAAATTGATTATAAGCTTTTGATTGGTTCATTCTTTAGTTTTATGCTGATAACTAACAATTTTTTAAAAGGTTATCATGATTACACGCATTGATTCAGTTTGCAAATAGGGTTGTCTGTCAAGCCAGCATGAAACTAAAAAGTATGATATAACCATATGAATAGCATGCGAAAATACAGATATCTTCTTTTTCAACAAAATCTTGTTTTTTTTTTCAGATCAGATAATTTCAAATAACCACAAAAGTCATTATGTTATAGACTTGATACATTGTTCATGAAGCAAAAGACGCTTACTCTTCCGGAACAGCTGGTATTATTATCTTTTCACTTTTTCAGGAGTCTTCGTGTAAATCTTTCTTTTGTTCCTATTTTTGGACCTAGTTTATTAAATATGAGTTTGGATTATGTTCACATGTTGGTATTTTATGGTGTTGTTCTTGTTGAATAGGCAATAGTATTCTTCAGCGTAGATACTTTGATCGAAGGTTGATCACAAACATAACTCACAAACACGTGTGTATAGTCACGTACAAAAGCATATAACGGAACTTAAAATAACACGATATAACATAATAGCCCACACAAAATGAAATATATGTAATATAAGTCACGACATTGATTCAAACACAACATTCCAAAACGCATCAATCATTCATCGTAACGTTATACTTTTACAAGCAGGACAACTACAGCATTCCATATCATTTTCCATATCTGCTCCTGCTTGTCGGGTTTTTTTTTATTCCAGTTTTCAATTCTTTTCGATTCGTAAATCTTCACAATATTCAACTCTATTTCGTCGTAGAAAGATTCACCTATATAACACCGGTCTTAACCAAAATCTGTCCAACTCCGTTATATCAAGGTTCAAGTTCCAATCTTTCGTGCAACCTACACAATCAAAGCCATGCGTCCCGATACAAACAAATCGCTGATTCCTACATTACAGGTAAATTGATAGTTAAAATATCGTAAGTGTACACAGTATTTGCAATATAATGATGTAGGTGCCATATATCAGAGATAGCAGATAAGTTGGATGTATGTCATACAGAAGACCGCTCGAAAATATGTGAAATGAGGTGGGTTGATACGGCTTTATGGTCGAGTAACGCTTCCAGGCCCTAATATTCTAAATTGTATGTTTAAAATTCGTAGCTGTCGACGACATTGGCACTGTTATTTACGAGAATATTGAGAGACAGAAACTCACTTTATCACGAAGGGGCATGGTAAATAAAGAGATAGATGGGCTTAATTACCAGACTTAGATAAGGGTAGGCCTAATTACCGGAGTACTGAACTGATATGAATTCACAAAACGAAACAGGATAAAATGTGTAGAATGTACCTATTGTAGCAATCTTTTATATTCAATTTTTGTTTCAAGTTCGTCTTAAAATTCCGTCATTTTTAATCATTTTTTCATTACAAAATCACACTTTCCTTCGCGATTCTAAGAACTGTTTCATTTAGACCCCACGGAAATTGACATTTCTAGAGAAAGAGTGGCATCAGTGTTATCTCCCTTTTTATGTAACCATTCAAAGCTAGCCACAATTCACATGATTGCCACCTAACTTTAGTGTCACTGTGAAGCCAGTGTAAGAGATTCAAAATTAAAAAGGCTTCATCTTAAAATTATTACTTTCCTGTACTACCCTTTCAATCTTCAAATTTTTATATGATTATTCTTTGCATTTACTTTGAAAATTATTATTATTATTTTTCTTTTTTGTCAAATACTCTACGTAATCAGTCATGGGGGAAAGTTTTTCTTCAACCTTTTTGGGATCAAGAAAATTAAAGATAATTTCTAACTTCACCAACTTCAGAGTGTAATATCTAACATCTCGAGTAATATCCAAAATTAGTAGTGTAGCTAGATCATCCAATTTATATAATACTATTTATATTGTAAAAAATCAAACTAATAGGGACTATTACAATGAGAAATATGTACCATAAATATTGTTAAACAGAATTCAAATGGTGAACATATTGCCTTTGTTATATTTAAATTGATGATCTATACAGCTATGCTTTCTATTAAGGTACCTTAGTCCATCTCTTCAGACTTTATAGTATAAAGGTTGGTTAAATAACTTTTATTTTAATAGTACATGTAGATAGACTTACACCACAATAAGCACCAAGGTAAACATAATACTTTCACTCATATACTCATATCAAGGGTTTGACATTATTTTAGGAATTAATCATTTTTTCCACTGTAAGCACATCATAATGATAATGAAATACAAAAATATGATTTATCACTACCTCAAAAAATGATAAACAACCTTAACCAGTCTTAATGCTTTCTTTTACCAAATCACATGTCATGATATTAAAACAACTCATATACTGCGGGAAAAACAGTTCAAAGGAAGCTTCGTGATGTGTCTTTGAAATAGGTTAAAGACTGGTTGACGAGGAATAATTTTTTACTTGTTTTCTCTTTTTGATCATATTGATCTCGCTTACAAATATTAAAAATTTATAAAATAAAGGTTTCTTGATTCCATTCAAGTATTAATGAATATCATTGTTTCTTATGATTTCATATCAAATGAAACTGAAAATTGATTCCAAAATTCCAGAATAACCCACATCAATGTAATAGGAAGGTGGATGATGAGTCATAGGTAAGGGTCTTTCACAGTGAGGAGAGATAGACATGCAAAAGTTTCTTCCTGTGAAAATCAGAGAATTGTTTGTTGAAACAAATTTGAATGTCAATTGAGGTTAAAGAAGTATTTTTTTTTTAGAAAATCGAAGTACACGTTAGTTGTGCATGTGTTGATTAAATAGGTGTTGAAAAGGCAAATAGATTAATCAATAGTTGATGATGAAATTTGTTTCATTTCCTAGAAAATCATTGTCTAATAACAAACACTGAGTTGGTTGTATGTATACTTTCAGTGTGTTTTACGCTGGAGCTTGGATAATAAAGAAACTGAAAGGAATTAGTGAACCACTTCATCAGAGCAGATTTCTAAAGATGCATGCTATAGAAACAACCCATGAATGTGGTGTGTGTTTTAAGTTATTTGATGAGGTATCAAGTCTACAGATTCATCTCCAGACTCATCTAGACCAGACGCCATCTATCTGCAATGTCTCTGGTAAGGGTTTTGATCATCCTTGTATACTTAAGGATCATTTAGAGACAAATACAGTGGAGAAGTCATACAAATGTGATATTTGTGAAAAGAAGTTTACTAGGCCATATGGTTTGAAAGTACACTACATGACTCATACAGGAGAAAGGCCATACAAATGTGACATATGTGGTGAAACATTTAAGGAACCAAGTGCATTACAGATACACCTGAGTGTTCATACTGAGGAGTTGTTATGCAAATGTGGTGTTTGGTGGTATATCTTCCCTAAAACATCACCTCAGAGTTCACACAAGAGAAAAGCCATACAGATGTGAAGTCTGCGGTATGGAATTTACTTTTGTCCACAACTTAAATACACATCTCAAGGTACACACAGGAGAGTTGGCGCACACATGCGATGTCTGTGGTAAAACGTTTGAAGAACTACACTTACTAAATATACATATAAGGAAACATACAGGAAAGAAGTTGTACAAGTGTGATGAATGTAAAAAGGAATTCAGTGTTTTGCGTAGTCTTAAAACGCACCTCAGGATACATAGTGGCGACCAGCCTTACAAGTGTGGCATTTGTAATAAGGCATTTAACAGTATAACTACACTAAAAAATCATCTCAGAATACATACAGGAGAGAGACCCTATAAATGTGATGTATGCGGGAAGGACTTTATTCAGGAAGTGAATCGAAATAAACACCTCAGGGTTCATACAGGAGAGAAACCATACAAATGTGAGGTATGTGGTATGGATTTTACAAATAAAGGTAACTTAACTGTACACTACAGAGTCCATACCAGAGAGAAATCCTACAAATGTGATACATGCAGGAAGGAGTTCAGATATTCATCTAACCTACGAAAACATCTCAACATACACTTCCGAGAGATGACCTCGGAAGAAGTTGGTACAAATGGAGATGAATCCCCCTGACAGGACATTTAAATAAAAATTTCTCTGGTGCAAGACTTTTTGTCTGGCACTTATATTCATACAGAACAAATACATGACAAACTGTATAGGCATGATATCCAGTTTTATCACTGACATGTTTAAAGATGGGTCACTTCAGACAAGTGTTGCCACCTTGACATATATGATACAATAAAAACTCACAAATGTGACGGCGCTATAGACACACATTTAGGTGCACACCTATTACAGAATATAACAATATATTTGATATACATGTCTTTCATTTTATGCAAATAGAATGCCCCAGTATCACCTAGCCTCATATAAAATGTTTATGAACATGTACAGGACATATGCACTGGAAGTACTCTCCATAAAGACTGTGTACATTTTGTCGCATCAATACAGAATCCTTACTTTAATTTTGTTTCATATTACTTGTAAGAAAACATGCAAGAGTGAATTAATAAAGCATTTTACAAATGTAGCAAAGTATTGTTAATGCATTGAATCTTCTTTTTAATTTAATTAATGTCATTTTCTGTGGGGAAAAAACCCGCCAATTTCCCCTTCAATTGTTTTGTCTGAATTTTTTTTTTTTTTTTTTTTTTGAAAAAAATAATAAAATGCAACAATTGTCAATATTCAGTATCCTTTTCCTTTTTCCAATATTTCTTAATTTGGTTGACTTTTTTCTGTATGCTTGTTAATATATTGAATAAGTATTTTGAATGTTGGTGTAAGTATGGAGATAAATGCATATGAATTATTATTTGCACTGGGGTTTGTAACTTACATATTACCTTTACTGTACATTTTGTTGATGATGTAAGAAATATTTTTAAAAATATATTTAAAAAGTACAAAAACTTCAAACATATCATGTTTTATTTAATCATTCCAAGATTTATCCTTGTTACTATTTTTGTAAATTATTCGTTTTGAATATACATGAACAGCACAGGATATGCAGAGAATGTACTATCCTGAAAGAATTTGTACTTTTTATCACATGAATCCTTCTTGTCATCATGTAATATTTATATTGGACACAGACTCTCATTCTTTATCTATAAACTGATACAGGCATCAAACAAATTTGATAAATAAGGGATGGTATAGAGTACATACAAACTATATAATAGGATACAGTTAACATGATAAGAGTTATAGTCATATGGAATTGATTACAAAAATGTGTTTACCTGTTCTTCAAGTATACTTTACATATGATACACTTGTTACAAGCAACCCTGTTAACACCAAAATAAATTGCTGCTGTAATGTGTACCGAAATATGCATTTTATAAATGTACGAAAATGTTGTCAATGTTTCTAAAGCAGCTAAATTCCTGTTCAATTCATTTAGGTTAAAAAAATGGGAAAATGTAATTATTGTTATTATTCTGCATAAGAATGAATGTTTGATGTCATTTTTACTATGTTTTGTAAATACACATTTTACATATCTTCTCTATTGTATGATTTATTGATAATATATGAAAGAGATATTTTTATATTGAAAGTCAAAAAAAATTGTTTGTACTTCACATATATATATACATACTTTTTGTCATTAGATTATCTATTCTATTTGTGCTGCTAGTATCAAACACTAGATAATATGCACCTGACTAAACCAATGTGTATCCTTCAAAGATATTATACATAATATTACATACCTGGTATTATATTTTTGTTACAAGCGACCCAATTTACATGAATTTCCAGTTGAGTAACGTGTGGATATATGCAAAAATAAAGAATTTTACAAATGTTGTAAATTCATCGAATCATTATTTTTAATTGCATTAATAAAGTATTGCAAGATATTTTGTTTTATTTCTTTCAGACTTTATTTTTTGTGAAATAGTCAATTAGGTAAAACAAAGTATTGATAAAATGTAAAAAAAATTGTTGATATTACATACTGGTAATTTTTTTCCACATTACATAAATTTTTCCTCTCAGACTTAATTGATGGAGACTTTGTGCAGTACGCATAAAGGAAAGTGGTACTTAAACACCCTGTGGATGAAGTGTGTAGGGTATTGGATTAAGTATGTGCCCCGTTTTCAAACCACTCAAGTGAAACAAGTGTATGTAGAGGATTATTTTTATATAACAGGTGTTAAATTTCAAAGCTGCTGGACGCAGTAGTGATGGCCAGTTATATATATGAAAGAATGTTTGATATCAATTATACTTTATTTCATAAATATATCCTTTTTTTTTTGTACATTTTGGTGATGATTTATGAAAGGAACATTTTCCTGAATTCATTGAAAATTAAAAAAAATGGTTGTTCATAATTGTTTATCATTTATTGTACATTTTGTTGATAAGGTATGAAGGATTTTCGTTTTTATCTTGAAAGTCCAAACAAATTCCCTATATAACTTTATCATTCCAAACATAATACCATTGTTGTAAATATATACTTCCTTGTACATGTTTTTGGAAATTTTTCGTTATTTTTCATTTTGTACTTGAAGCACATTCGGTTCTGTTTTATTTTTCTTATTAGTTAAACATTGACGAAAAGCGCTGTTTTCTTTAAAAAAAATCATTATGAAAAGATTGAACTGAGAGTTACTGTAATGAAATTTTTTGGTTAGTTATAATAATAAACTTTGCATATTTTACAACAATTGCAGAGCAAGTTTTTCCCACTTATATAAATCACTCTTGTTGGCTCAGATGGAAGTGTGCAAGGGGTCTTAATGTTGAAGGAACCGGAGTACCCAGTGAAAACCCATGTGGTCGGGTAGGTGACTCCATACCTTTTCACATCCATTCCGCGAATCGAACCCCGGACGGCTAGGTGAAAGTCGAGTGCGTTACTTTTGGTTAGTTGTCTACCCATCGTGTCAGGTCGTGACATTTCACGTCGACATCCGTTCTCATAGGCATCTAAAACAAACACTAAGTCGCGAATACACAAAATGACAAATAACGAAATCACAAACTGACCCAATAAATCAACGGGTTAACCTAGCGCTGCGAATAAATTATAACGATAAACATACGTTACTCAATTTACGTAAACTATTAATAGCATCATTATATATAAACAAAATCGCACATCATTTACTGTCATTACACTTATTCTACGATTTCACAAAATATAAAACAAGTCGTCTGCTGAGCGAAACTGCTTGAGCTCGATTATGGAAACATAATCACTTCATGCACTTGACTTACGATAATACAGCAACAAATAAACATACACCTTGGTTCAACACAAACATTTTGGCGATTCAAGATAGTTCAATTAATCAACAAGTATACGACTGCGATGCGCGACTATGATTTATAACTAGCTCGGAGATTTTCCTAATAAACACAACGTTATACATTTAACTATCTTCTACACAGATGAGTTCTAATAAAAAAAAACAAGAGCGATAACTCTATACTACAATTACAAACTACCTGGACCATACTCTAGATAGTGGTCCAAGGGAGATAACTCTTACTAAGTTACTGACAAACCTTTCACTGAACAGTGATTCAGCGAAATACCACTGGAACTATCAACTCAGAGTTATTAAACATAAATTAGATAAATCTTACACTTAACAATCATAAATTTCGTAATTATGCATTAAATCTCTATTAATGATTATGTGGATAACATAACACTCAACCTTAAAAATCTGGAAGCAAAGTGTACTTTTAATTTCTTTATCTTATGAACTAGGTGGGTTTTTCTGATATTCCATATATGCAAGTTTCCCCTGATATATAGAAGTGTCCTTTTATCCATCAAGATATACTGATATGTTGTTATCTTGTATTCAGTATTTTATGATATTGTATTTAGTATAAAGGTTCTCCTTGGGTTTCAAGTTTGATTTTGATGTTTATGTTTTTACGGCGCGTCCAAGCTAGGTCATTTTGGGCCAAACTATCATACGGTTTTCTATTATACAAAAGTAGTAAAACCCTTAAAACAGAGAGAGCATATGGAAACTAAAAATTACACTGTGTTAAACACATGAATATTGCTGGATAAAACAAACAATAGAAAAAGAGTATGTTTAATGATAACTCGCACATATGGTTCATATTTCGTTAAAGAGGCCAATCTCTGTAACGTAATTCAGTATTTCATCCTAGTCAACGAAGGTGAAAAGGCATTTCAGACCCGGGATCTGGAAGTACTTCGTACGAAGTTGCTAAAGATCTGAGCAAACAATTAGAAGATGTTCCACTGTTTGCATGGAATCACATACATAACAAAATGAAAGGTCACCACCCTGCAGAGGAAAGGAGTCAGATACGTCATCTTTGATTGCAGCAGAGATGGTCGGCCTGAGATCAGTAAATGTCAGTTTGTCATTATTTAGAAAGTTAATTAGCAGTTGTTTTAGCTTTTTCATTCCCATGGATACCCTCATGTCCCATGATGAAGATAAATTTGTGTAAACACTGATTAGATATATGATGCATTCTTAAAAACAAGTTTTTAATAAAACCGTTTTTAATGTCATGGTTCAACGGGGACATCGGGTATAACGGTACAGGCTATATTTGAAAAATCTATGTTTATATCTTCAAGGGTTTTTTGACTCGTAATCCAAAAGTTGGAATAAAGTTTCGTCATGGCGGGAAGTGCAAATATTTTCTTAGCTGAGCTGCATATTTAGCTCACCTGGCCCGAAGGGCCAAGTGAGGTTAGGCCATACCCCAGCGTCTGTCTGCCCGTCCGTCTGTTTGTTGTCCGTCTGTCCTGCGTCCTTCAACTTTTCATTTAAACAACTTCTTCTGAAATACCAGAAGACGTAGATTTATCAAGGTCACAGAGGTCAAATGTGTGTAAACTTTTAAATGACATCTTCCAAAATACCGGAAGGCCTAGAATCAATATATATGACTGGAAAGTTCCTTTGATGGAGCCCAACAAAATTTGCGAAAAAAACCTTGACCCATATTCAAGGTCACAGAGGTCATATGTGTTAAAACCTTTAAACAACTTCCAAAATACCGGAAGGCCTAGAATCATTATATTTGACTGAAAGGTTCCTTTGATAAAGCCCAACAAAGTTTACAAATAGAAATGACCTTGTCCAATATTCAAGGTCGTAGTAGTCAAATGTGTTTAAACCTTCAAATCACTTCTCCCAAAATACATGAAGGCCTAGAATCATTATATTAGGCTACCATGTTCCTCTTATGGTGTCCTACAATATTTGCTAAAAGAAATGACCTTGACCAATCTTCAAGGTCACAGGGGTCAAATGTGTTGAAACGTTTAAACAATTTCTTCTGAAATATCGAGTAGACTAGAATCATTATATTTGGCCAGTATGTTCCTTTTATGAAGTCCAAGAAAGTTTGCAGAAAGAAATGACCATAGTCAAGGTCGCAGGGGTCAAATGTGTTAAACGTGGAACATGTGCACAGATATGTTACAGTTGATCATAAAGATCCATGTGAGCGATACAGTTCCTCTGGGCCTCTTGTTTTTTTTTTTTTTACATAATTTGTTCTGCAGTTTTGCAGGGATGGTTCATTGGTTTCGACATAAATGTTTTTCCCTGGTGTTGTTGGAAAAGTCCCTAAAGCCAGATGCAATCAGCAAGTAAGATTTGCGTGCTGCCCTAATCAGAATGGAAAAGAATTCGCAAGATGTTAAACACCTTCAAACACTTGGTTTTAAGATTTCTGATGTGTGGGAGGAAAATGAGTTTCGAGTCGAAAATTTCTTACATAAATGAATACATACAGTCTCTGAATTTGAGAAACGAAATTCGTTGTCATCTGCCAAATGTTGTATTTTGTAACACAGTTGTAGTTTTCGCTCTATCGTATGCATTTTTTTTTTGAACTGTAACAGATCATGAAGTCGTCCACACACAGGAATCCCTTCATTGAAGAAGAGCCCAGACACTACTATTAATTTTGAAACCGAAAAATGTAACTGAAAGAATTTCTCTTTGAGGGACTAACATTTCTCTAATCCAGCTGAAATAAGTCTTATGTTTTATCAAATGTAGTTTGTCAAGGAAATAGGACGGAAGATATTGAGGTCTGTTGCGTCCTTACTAGATTTTGGGATGGGAATGATGGCAGCCTCTTCCTGGTGCCTGGTATTTTGCAAGAGGTAAGCACATCATTGAAAATGTTCAAGAGGCATTTCAAACTGCAATCTTCAATTTGTTCGAAAAAAATCTTGCAGAACATCGTCCGGGTCGGGGAAGCATTGTGTAATTTTTGTCCCGAATAGTGTGAACAACCTATTAAAGATTGTATATACGCAGATATAAAGTTGAACCTCTTTTTTTTCTCAAAAGTTTGATTTTTTTTTCGGAGTGATTTGAAACGGAGGAATTTTTAAAGATAGGTTTGTTAAGTGATATTGGGGATATGAATTTTCTTAAAATTGGTCTTTAATTATTTGTAACTGACCTTCGTCCTTTTGCCCTTAATATTTTGAAATGGTGCTTTTTTATATTTTTTTAGGACAATTGATGTATCGGCGATGGGATGACTTACGTTCGGAGTGACGTTTTTGTGTTTCTTGGGATAGATGGGACTGTATAGGTTTGGTCGTGGATTTTGGCATTGTTTTTTCCGCAATGTCAATAGGTTTTGATGTGAAAAGTGTCATCAGGTCCACTATGTTGTACCAAGAAGCATTGTAACTCGGGTGACCGTTAATGTCATTGGAACTCTAAGTCTAGTCTCTTATCCTAACTGGTCCAATCATTTAAACACATACATAAAGAAAACAACTATCACTATCTAAACCAATGACCCCTCAGTCACATCATGGCGGAGTGTACGACGTCATCAGTCATGAGTTATCGCCGCCGTCACTAATTGTCTCCCCTATTCTGCTTGCAATGGTTTAGGTAAGCCCTCCAATGAAATTCGACTGACGGGTTGGTTTTGACAACAGGAGGGCGTACTGGAAACATTGCAAGCAGAACAGGGGAGGCAATAAGTGACAGGGGCGATAACTCGCGGGTGATGACGTCACACATTCCGCCATGATGAAATAATGTGACTGAGAGACCGTTGGTTTAGGAGGTCGCTAACTTGGATTTCCGTTGCGATGGAAATCCACGATAGCGGACTCCTTAGCAACCCTCCCCAAGTTCTATCTGTCCTTTTTTAAAAGTTTACTTAAACAATTTCCTATCTGTATCATATTTTATAGCAAATGTATCTAACACTAGACCGCTTTTTCATATCTTAAAATGATTCTTACATTTTATTACACAATATACTATAACGGGCACCTCTTCAGCATAAGTGAAATTAAAGCATACTCATACACATCAAAAGGATCAAGCAATTTATTTGAAATACGTACGTTTTTGTACGTCATCAACGTGAAGCTGATGACGATGAAGAAGTTTGTTTTTTCATTCCAACATACTTTCCATAAGCTCGGCTTCTAGCTTATGGAAAGTATCAATAATATGAAATAGCATGCCCTCCACCATGGAAATGGAAATTTACTGCTATACATGTAGTACTTCTTAAACCCAAACATCCATTCTTGTTCTTCAACAAAATACAGAGCAAACTGTTGATGGAACTTGATGAATTTGTGAATGTGCGTTTTATTTATTTGTTTTCATTTCATGCAATACTGTGATTCTCCATGATATACATTTTAACTGCAATAATTGAAATGTTTGTTTTACTATAAGTTTATACTCTGTAAGAGCAGATGAAATGATTTGTACATTTGATAATTTTTTAATTGTCATATTTGATGAAAAAGTATATTTCTTTCGAACTGCAAAAGTGTTTAATTCTGAATAAATATAATTCATTTAACATGATATATATTGCTTTTGTGAATGTATCTTTACCTTCACAGATGTTGAAATGATCTTATTTTCTGTATTAGACTTAAAAACAACCGACCTCTATACAAAGGATACCGCTCTACAAAGGATAAATTTGCTCGGTCCCTTGACTGTCCTTTGTAGACAGGCTTGATTATACTGATATCAATGATAGTAAGAAGTGGTCCTCACACATGTGAAAATTCTTCTCGTTTTATTCCTTACAATAATAGTCACATCACTTGTGGAAAACGTAATAAGTTCTTCACCTGGATCGAGGGAATAGTTTTCGTAGACATATAAAAATACACACTCTGACGCAATGTTGATTGATGTCACATCATTTCGTTAAATTAATCGTTCCATAACAGAACGATAATAAAGGAATTCGGATAGAAAATTATTCTACGGGCAAAGATAACTATTTTTAACAGTAGAATGTAATATTACATCCAAGCAAACGTAGGATTTTTTAATCAAGTGTAGTGTTGATTTTCATAAAAAAAAAACAACCATTTACAGTAACCTTAGAGAAGAAGAAAACATCACTGAATGATAATTGGACTTATTGCGAATTAAAGACTAAATGACAGAATATCTTAACACCATCAAATATGTAAATGCATGATTACTTAATAAAACTGCAGCGAAAGCGAAAAAACCCATATTGCAATATATATAAGTAAAACATCTAAACAAAGGCTTGACCCTTGATATTGTTGTCAATGGATTGAAACATAAAAAAGCGAGACATCATCCGGTAAATAAAAGAATAAAACAAATTGAGAAAACCTTGCCAAGAAAACATAAATTTCCATTGGCTTTCGTAACGTTTATTCTAAAACAGACAGCAAAGACTATATACCAAATAATTAGAATAACTTGTAACGAAAATTGGTAGATACTAACATTTTTTACCTTAAAGAACGTCTCTCAGAAAGAATATCTAGAAGATCTGTTTTCATGAAAAATTCAATTTGGGTTTTTCCAAAATTATTATACGTAGTTCATCAGCTGGTATACGTATTTTAATAGTCTGTAATACACAGTGATGGTAGTCAACGTGCTCGTTGTCGTTTCCTCCAAATTGCTGATACTGTGTACAAGAACGGGTTGATGGCGGCATTGACCGGCAGCACAAATACCATTACCCAGGCATATGCGTCATTCGAAATCTTGTATCCACTTTTTGACATCAAACCTGAAAAATGTAACGTAATATCTGACAATTATTATTATCATTATAGGTTAAACAACACTATAAGCAGTATTGAGGACGAGAAAAACGGTATGTATTTAAAGCGTTTACTTTGTCATTAGTATTAATTATCGGCCGAATCTAATGCAATTTACCTGAGCATGAACTCCTTTGTACTTGGACTAAAAGAAACATCATATTACTTTTATTTTTGATGGCCAGAATCATTCATTATAATGACAATATATCTATGCTGTAGATAAATTTTTTACAGATGTCCATCTTTTATGCCAGTTATTTAATTTGAAATGAAATATATTCTTTATTTTTGATGACGTGATCGGTCAAGTAGAACACTCATTTTCACTCTAAGCCCTAAGATGTGACATTACACTAGTCATACTTTTATTGATTTTCATATAGTGTGTTAAATCAAAGCCTTTCTTGCTTTTTTATACAGAGGTGCTTTGAATGTTTTGTTGATATCTAGTTAAGTATTTGTACATGTAAATCAAAATCCTTGGACCTTGACTTTATCGACGAAGATCAAGTCTTGTAATTAAATATACACCTACCCATGACACCGATAGGAAACCAGCAGAAGAAGTCAGTTGCCACCACAAGGAAGAGGGTTCTAGCTACTATCATGTCTCGTTGTCGAGTCAGTGATGAAGCTACCCGACTCCCACCACTTGTCATAAGGCTTTTAAACATGCAGAGTTGGCCTATGGCTATGATAACAAAGACGAAACTGTTCAGACAAACGAACACTGCGAAGGAATATTCCGAACCAGGTTGTTCATCACCTGTCAGTGGCAAAGCAAGACACACTCCTGATTGAGAATAATATTCATTCTTGAAGTAGAATTGCAAAGAAACAGCAGGGATGATAGCAATTGTGATAGCAACCAACCACAAGAAAAATGAGATTAAGCAAGCCTGTTTCCACGAGATATTTCGCCGAGAAAGACGGGACATGGGGGATACTATGACAATCGCTCTGTCTATTGTCACCATTAGTATAAGGAATGTTGACATTTCACTAGAGACATTTGATACAATTCCAGCTATGGTACATATAATACTCTTTCTCCAATCCTGATCATTCCATGCGTACATATCTCGATAATTGACATCAAAAGTGCCTATCATCATCAGGTATATACCCATAAGGAAATCCGACACACTCAAATTCAGTACAAAAATCGAATAACTCGTCCTGATATTATCTCTATCAATAAGTAATCGGTAGAACATTACAGCAAAGTTTCCGATTAGGGCACAAACTCCAATTATCCAGAGAAAAACTCTAAGTAAATCTGAACCTATCAAATTATCACAAGAGGATATCATATCTTCTTCTGATTTGCAGGTATCTGGTTCAAACATGCAACGGAATATATTATATTGCCTATTTAGACATCTATCTTCGGCAACCGACTTAGGCTTAACACAACACATGAATGGAGTATCAGTCAGTAAAACAATCAGATTGTCTAAACCTTCAAACATGTGTTGCTTAACTTTCAGCTTGTTCCCTGTGATATCCAAAAAAGATAAATTACTATAATTAGTGAACGTACTAAAAGTTAAATGTGAAAAATCATTGTATGATATATCGAGCGATTCAACAGAGGCAGATAGGGTGGGAAGAGAAGTTATCTGATTGTTTGACATGTCCAGTATCATAAGTACAGGGAGATCTCTAAACACTTTATCTGGTAGAACTGATATCTGATTGTTAGATAGGACCAGTATCATAAGTACAGGGAGTTCTCTAAACACTTGATCAGGTAGAACTGATATCTGATTTTTAGATAGGTCCAGCATGTTAAGTACAGGGAGATCTCTAAACACTTTATCTGGTAGAACTGATATCTGATTGTTAGATAGGTACACTATCCTAAGTACAGGGAGTTCTCTAAACACTTGATCAGGTAGAACTGATATATGATTTTTAGATAGGTTCAGCATGTAAAGTACAGGGAGATCTCTAAACACTTTATCAGGTAGAACTGATATCTGATTGTTTGATAGGTCCAGAAACTTAAGTACAGGGAAACCTCTTAACACAGTATCGGGTAGAACTGATATTATATTATTGCTTAGTAAAAGCATCTCGAGTCCAGAGAGACCGTGAAACACATCGGTTGGTAATTGATTTATCTTATTATATGATAAATTCAAAGATACAAGACTTGACATGTCGTCAAACAAGCCTTCAGGTAATGACACAATGCCATTATTAGATAAATCCAGTGATCTGAGGCTTTGCAAACCATTGAAAAATGTTTTGTACAACTCATTGATATCCGTAATGACTAAATAACCAATGTTTGATAGGTGTAGAATACCCGGAGATATTGAATCGTTCCATATAAAAGGTGACCATATAGTCCCCAGGGAAGGGTCGCTGAAGTTGACTATGAGACCAACACACATACAACTAGGTTGGCACGGATGGACACATACAGACTCGTCATCGGAATCTGGACACTGGCTTTTATCGTCACATACTTCTTGTAGAGGAATGGTGTGGCTATTAGGACAATGATGTGTTCCTGCACAGTTGTATAGTCCTGAAACAATGTTTATTGTACTAACAAACAACGCAATTATCGACGATGATATCGATTTTCAGTTAGAAATATACATCTATTATTCTCACTATGTTTACTCACAGAAATTGATAGATACCTAAGTAGAGCGTCCACGAGCGTCCCTCAAAATTCAACAAAGTAAAGTTAAATTTCGTGTTTTGGCGTAGGATAAAGCTAAGACGGAACAATCTGTAATATTATTTTACTGAGGAATACAAAAAAAACTGTATAAGAACCATCACACCATAGCCCTTCACCTGATGTTAAAATGTGTGATATTCAACAGAATATACTCCATTGACCTCAGTTGTAATGATCGTCATCTATCATCGCATACAGTAAGGAGACAACTCTTAATTAAAATTCAACGCTATATCTTCCTGTTCCATGTATTAAATGATATTTCATACTAATCTGACATAAATACAAAGGTGTTAAGCATGTTGATCTCTTTACACCATGTATGTATATAACAATCTCTCAGTTAATTTGATATACTAACCACAGTTGTGTCCCGTTTCTTGTCTCGTGCATCGTATGTCACATCTGTAGCTGACGTGCTGACAAAAAGGAACCGGACACTTGAAAGTCTCCTCAAAGCTAGATATTTTTCTTCCTAATGTAACACATAAAATTATCTTGTTGCACTAGAGGATATTAAAGGCATTGAATCAATCATTTGTTGCAATATCCTCACGGTATTGTGTATGGAAATACTAGGAAACATTAGAACTTAACGTTAACAATAGATTTAAAAATCATTAGATGGAAAATATATATACATAAGCATTCGGGAGACCACTGTCTTGGTTAAGTGGTAACATACACAATATATTGCCGGTGTCGATAACCAGAACTATCAAGGATACTTCATAGTACATTATAGCACACAATAGCTGCATTGATATCTATACTTGAAAAAACCCAATACATGTTCATTAACAGATACAGAAAATAGATTTGGAGTCTCAGACATAACTGCGTCCACTGTAATAATTGGCTTTAACCACCATGATTAGTTCTCCGTACAATTCCCCCGAGATAATGAGGCGAACACTATTACCATGATAAGCATATGTCCTTGCAAAGAATCTAGGCCATACAGGATTACCATGTAATAATGTTCTATATCTTGTGTAACAAAGTTATGCAGAATTTTACCACACAGATTTAAGAGTTCCTAGTCCCTGACTTTACCGAGTAAACACAGTCACCTTCAGCATTGCCTTCTATAGTTTTACACAGTAGGTACGACGATAAAATACTGCAAAGGGCTGATGTGTGAAGTTCCTTGTAGCTGACTTGCCCGTCATGTGAGAGCCCATTCTTAGTATATTTACCGCGGGAAAAAGGGCGCGGTAAATTCAAACACTTGTAATAAGTATCTTTATACATTTACGATAATAAAGAGGCATTGCCCTCTGTTATATATTGATAAATCAGTGTTCATATACATGTATTAAAGGAACAAAATATTAACTAGCAATCGTAAATTGAACAAATAAACGTTTTAATTCTCTAAATTCAAATTGTATCGGAAAAAATATTTAAAAACTTATTTCTCGATTGCGGGATATCACAAATAAATTGAATTACTTTTTCCAAATAAATCTCCCGGAGTTGAACCGACATTAGGATATTTAGAGGAATGCTAGAAATAAATGCATTTAGCCAGTAATCTAATTGACAACCAAATTCATTTGTAATATTTCATTAAGTATAGTTACTTTGCACACTGGAAAATGCTCATTAGGCTATATCAATTACCAGTAATGTCTAAGATTGACATTGAGTTTACCATGCTCATTCAAAATGCTAGCAAATAATAACCAAATATCCTATAATATTACATTAAGTCATACGAATATGTACTTTGTTATATCTGTAAAAGTTGTTAAAAACTAATCCTATGATAACGATAAATTTCAACTATGACAGAAAATTCCAAACTATTCTCGATTCAATTTCATCGCCGTCAGAATACTTTATATAGGTTATCCTTGAACGTTTCTCCGAAACAAATATAAATCTTTAAGCACTTGTATAACTTTTAAAGTAAAGATATAACGGGAAAAGTCTAATACACTTTTTACTGACATCCAAATTTATTCATTTTTTATTTGAATGTGAATATTTTATAGAATCATGATAAAATGAGTTAATATATGTCCTATACCTTTAAAATGATTAACACACGTTTAACAGTTCTAGAATAAACAGTTAACATGTGTTAAAGTACTTTAACATTTCTATAAATCGTAACAGTTTATCATTTCAGTGAAAGAAACTTTCATTATCTATATGAAGAATTTTTGCTAAATAATAAACAAATTGATTACAGAGAAGTGTGAATTTACAAATCCAAAACAAACTTCAGATTGTTCATAGCATGACATGGTCCCTGTTTCTACCAGTTTCAGTTATAAACTTAAGCCGGATATAGTTAGAATAACTATAAGACGTTTTTGTTAAATCTCTTCATGATTTCACCCATGATACTTTAATTGTTTACCTGTTGGACATTGTTGTCCAGGCGGTGATTCAGTTGTGTTAATAGAACGTTTTCTTCTGTTGTTTCCAGTGTCGTCAACATGTGTCGAAAGTCTTTCATCACACTTTTCATTCTTTCCATGACCAACATCATAAACAAAGTTCTGCCACTCTTCCAAGTTTTTCACCGGGTTTTCGTATGCACAAATTATTCCGGTAAAAATAGAATTTAGAATTAAAAGCATGAAAACATTCATTTTGATACAGACATACGTACACCTCAATCTTAACCTTGTGTTTTTGAGTGATAATAAGCAAATACGCTTCCAAAACAAATCAATATATCACCATTCTGTCTATGATGACAATGCAATGATAGGATACAGACCCGCAACGTCCCGAACATTTGTTTTTAAACGATCAAATATTAATATTTAAGTATATCGGCCAGAAATGATGCAATTTAATTAGGTTCATTGGTCGTATTTTGATCAGAAATGGTATGATCAGCCAATCGTGTGCCTTTGTTATCAATATATTTCATGTATCTGCTACATGCTAATAAAGACAACCGCTAAAACAGGATACAAGCTTATTTCGTAAGGGAAGACACAAAAAATACCAGGCATGATATGCTGCTATTTACTCTAATATATATATATATATATATATATAAGGAAGAAAATGATGGATCGGATGTAAATCTGTCTGAAATAGTTTACGTATCGAGATTCAATTTGAGATCAAGGAAATAACACGAGTGACGAAGTCGTGCGTTTCCTTAAGACTATTTTTTCCATCTCTCAGGAGCAACGGATTGTTATACCACAACATGTAGACCGCGCCATTGCATTTATCCAAAAATGGAGATTTTTCTAAAATTTTTAAAAAGCATCATGTTGCCCTAAGAAAAACTTTAGACTACAATATTTCTTTTTTATCATGTACTCGGGACTATTGGCGCTATAACTTACACTGATAAAAATGCAGAATGAAATTTTTCCCATCCATGATGTTGTAAAGCACAAATTTAAGTGAGCCCTTGTTAAGATCATCTCTGTTTATCCGCAACATGCATTATATTAATTGCAGTTAATGTTAATATGAAATCAGGTTTGTTGATATTATTTTTTCAATTAAACTAGCTTATTAATGGGTACGAATATTGCCATTTTTATATTCATCATAATAATGGCGTTGTTTCTCATTAGAAAATGACAATTCACTCATTACACACGGCACAGAAACAGTAAAAAACAAACAAAAAACAAAAGCACCTCAACATATGCCTTCGTGGCTTATTGCAGTATACGTACGGTAGATTACAACCAATCCTACACAATATTCTGGCCTTTAGTGTTGGTCATGACAAGGTTTTGACCAGTAAATGTCAAATATATTGATACTCATTTCTACAGTGTTTCTGGTCATAACAATATGGTCGTGTATCAGGTAACTGTTACGAATGATAATATATATGACGATGTGTATTTTATGAAGTTACCGGAGAACATAGGAATCAATATACAATTTGAAATAGAAACGTTATCTTGATTATGTAACATGTTGTCTTGACAAACAAGTGTAAGTGAATCGCTTACTAAAAGTCAAAACGTCCTGCCTTTTATTTGAAATGAATTGAAATGGAATATCTCGTAATCAATCGTATGTACATTGAGAAGCAAACGGAGGTGTCCAGTTGTTCAGTTGTCCACGCCTTTTATGTGATTAGAATCGCGATATTAAAATGATAGACAAGAGTCTTTAAAGTGATATTGGGAATCTATGTTAGGTGATATATTCACGAACGTATATTTCATACCGGAGAAAGTGACACCAGGTTTTGGTGCAGTGAAATGGTAACCTGTTCTGAAGGTATCACTTTGTTGTCGGAATGTTTTTTTCACCTCTTGTTAGTTATTTTCCTGTGACAATAATATAAATATATCCTGCAATATATTGCCAGTTTATACAGTTTGTATCAATTTACATATTAATCAATGGTTATACTATCCAGAATATTACAAGTGCAAGTATTTCTGCTGGACGCCATATAACAAAAAACAGATACAGTGATAAAGAAAAAGTCTTCGATATCTAAACGTCGAGACGTTTTACCATTCAATAGGAATTCCAAGGGTGTTTTTTTATTATAATGTATAGGTTCATCTGACGCATAGATTGATATTTCATATTGAAGTTCTTCAAAGCATGTCCTATACACATTTGAAAATGATTTTAACAACTAAGATCTTAAATGTATATATTGACCTCCACGAAATTAACACCAGATTTATTCATTGACATTGTAGGACATGTACTATTATAACTGCAGGTAACAAAGGGTACATTGATAAATTACATTTGTTTTTCAATATGAAGTCTTTCATTCTCAGTAATGTATCTTCCAACTATGTTACTAATTGTTTACCAAATTGTCCTGTATATCACTGTGTAGATATACACCAACATAATACCGCTCTTTCAACTGCATTCGGTCGGATGGTGTAGATATACACCAACACACTAGTAAGCATATCACGAAATTCTCTTTTTATTTGTTGTCCGAATATATTGATTACGAATTAATACATAACTATTGAAACAATTTTGTTATAAAGCGTTGGGCAAAATGTATTTAGAGATGGTATTCCGTATAGAAGAACCATAGAGTTGGATGTAAGTCAACTGTATAACAAAAATGACTATATATATTGCTGAGTGTGTTAAAACATTCTCTCACACTGCAAACATATAGTGATATCAGAGGAAAATTATTCTAACAACAAGAGTGAAAAGTTCAGCGCAGGGAGTCGTTTTACTGACCGAGAACCTAGTATCACTCCCTCCAGTATGCAAAACGCTTGTGTTAATATGTCACCCAACTTAGATTTCAGATAGCATTTTAGAAACCCCCATCTGCTATATTATATCGAATTTCGAATCAAATAAAAGCTTTCGGACAACTGGACACCACCGTTTGCTTCATGTTTATAATTAATCACGAGGGATTCCCTTTCTATCCATTTTGATAGAGCAGGACTTTCTGACATTTGTTAGCGATTCCGTAACATTTGATACATCATCGTCCAGAGTCTATTTCAAACTGTATATCGATTCCTGTAAGTATTTTTTATTATTACTCATTTCTGCGTCGTTTTGAATGAGCAAATTATTTTCACGATGTAATCAAATTTGCAAATAGCCTACGCTCATCAATAATCTGGTTCGATAAAAAATGTTGTTTTTTCGGCAATTATACAAAAATCACATGAAACAAAAAAAAGTGAAATGTAAAAGGCTTATATCACCAAGATTATCATCATTGAACTCTCATCTTTATAGTTCGATAACACACTCGAAAATGTCGCTTTCATAATTTTTCCAATGTCGCGGTCGATCACCTACCTCAATAGGAAAAATGATCGCCAAATTTGAGCCAGCGTCATGGCAGCGACTTCGCAATCCATGGGTATATTACGTATAATATCATAAAAAAGTTTATTGGCTGGGGAAATAATAATTACAAATAATGTCATCAAAGACGATAATCGTTATAATAAGTAGCCCTATTGATCAAAGTCAGTTGCAATATCACAACTAATAAAAATCATATTTCATATGCTAGTGTCTCCTACCTTTAACCTATACAGAATGATGCATAAATCCCAATCTCCATTTGAAAGAAATGTATTAAATGAGTCTCATGTCAAGGCTACCTGTCGAAGCTTCACCACGATGTCCGTTATTTGATCGATGTTCTTTAAAGATTAAATATTTTTACCATTCAGAAATAGACATGGCGAAGTTTGTTTGTAATTTGCAAAGTTATTTTTATCAATGTTCATAACATATTTCAAATACTAAAAATCAATATATAATATAATTTAATATTTTTATCAGTGAAAGTTATTTTTATAACTATAAAAGTCCCAAGTACAACAAAAAGACGGAAATCTGCCTTTTGTATTGTAGCGTTAATTACATCCCTGTTAAACAGCAAAATTTCATGTTTTTTTAATGGTGCA
The DNA here is from genome assembly GCF_031769215.1 of Ylistrum balloti. Classification (NCBI taxonomy): domain Eukaryota; kingdom Metazoa; phylum Mollusca; class Bivalvia; order Pectinida; family Pectinidae; genus Ylistrum; species Ylistrum balloti. Next base: position 929,433 of record NW_026781986.1, on the reverse strand, counting down.
AAGTTTTAGTCTAACTATCTTTGAGGGAGCGATAAATACCGCCATTAAATCTCCCATTGAATCTCAATACATAAACTGTATCAGACAACTTGGCATTTCTACTACTTCATTAAACTTCATATAATATCACGTAATATTCCATTTTCAACCATTTTGTGACCAGGACTTTTTGACATGTTGCTTATAACATATCCGTTATATAACATGATATATTATACAAAGTCTTATTGAAATTTCATCCGGATCCTCACGTTAACAAACATTATCAACAAGTATGGACTGCCACATACTGATCTGACCGTACTATCAGATAGTGTTAACCAGAAACGCTATCGAATAGTAAAGTTAATTTATATAACTTTTACAGAATATGGTTGTTGTGGATCACGATATGTAACACAGGGCCTGGATAACCAAATAAATCCAATTGTTTGTGTTTCAAAATGTTGGAAAAGCTACAAAAAATGTTTATCCGCGGACGAACGGACAATTTTATATCATTACTTATGAGGACTGGATAAAAACATTGGGTAGCAAGTTTCTGCAGTACGGAGAGCTTTTAAATAGCAGATCTGAAAACATGTTTCAAGAAAAAAGGGGAACATACTGTTCAAAAAAGTAAAAAGGCCAGAACTAATTTAGTAGCTTATCCGTTGACTTTTTTTATTAATTGCGTGACAACAGAATCCGCCAAGAAACCGATCTCAACGGTATCCGTGCACATTTGAATTTTCATTCTCTCTAAACTTTGTTTTCTGCTTTTTTCTTTTTCGTGGTACGCTTTCTCCCCAACAAAGCTACGTTTTTCTTTTTCGTGGTACGCTTTCTCCCCAACAAAGCTACGTTTTTCTTTTTCGTGGTACGCTTTCTCCCCAACAAAGCTACGTTTTTCTTTTTCATGGTACGCTTTCTCCCCAACAAAGCTACGTTTTTCTTTTTCGTGGTACGCTTTCTCCCCAACAAAGCTACGTTTTTCTTTTTCGTGGTACGCTTTCTCCCCAACAAAGCTACGTTTTTCTTTATTTCAGGAATGGCATATCTGACGTAAAAACACTCCCCTTTCAATGAAGTTCCTAGATTGTTTCGTCATAAGTATTTTAGCTCAATTCGTTTTTTTTTTCTTATCATTTCGTTTCTTTCCTTGATGTTCCTCCAGTTATTTGTATTAATATGAACAGTGTGGTAGTCGTGATATATCTTTCTGATATTGCATTGCCAAATATTGACATGTCATGTTATTAGCTGGTAATCGCTAGGTCCCGAACTTTGCAAATCAATAGGTCTATTATAACTGGGTAATTAAGTATGTATACCTAACGCACTTTATCCTTATAACAACAACAAATGCAATGTTATGAACATGTTTCACTTATACAAATTTTTACACCTCTAGATAATGATCCCAACAGACGTAACATTATAGGGCTAACATCTGTGCCAGCATTTACCTTCCTTATCATCCTTAATACACCCGTATAAGATATAAGTTGTCACTTAATTAGCAAAATATTATGTCTTCTGGTATTGTAAATTACTTTATCATTGATATTTTATATTCAGTACGAAAGAAGTTTGGAACCTGTATAGATAGGATGTATGAACATGAAGCTTTACTTGGAATATGTTTAATACACAAGGACACGTACGCAAATTAAACCATTTTCTATCATAACACGCCCCAAATGAACCTTATTAATATTCATCACATCTGGTCAATGTGCTTGAACATCAGCAATTGATTGTTTTAAAGCAAATGCTTATGACGTTACTGACAGCACGCAACCATTTCATTTGGACCCCAGAGTGGTAATACATCGATGTATTTTACGCGTTTTTAAACAGTTCTTCAACTCATTCAACGTCAACAGGGGTACATCGAACAGTACATGTTCAACAGTATGAATGTTTTCAAGCTTTTGACGCCCTATTTTATTTTTAACGGAATCATTTGTGCATTCCATCATGGAGCATATCCAAAGAAGTGGCAGAATTTTGTTAATGAGGTCAGTCATTGGAAGAATAAAATATTTGATGAAAGACTATCAACACAAACTGACGCCATCGAAAACGTCAAAAGAAAACGTTCTCTCCATACGACTGAGCCACTATCAGAACAAGAATGTCCAGAAGGTAATATTATTCTCTCATAGTCATTTTACCTGTCTTCGTTTTACGTTAATAACTGAGACTATTGAAATACCACTTTAGTATGAAGAACCATACGATTCTATCAACTATACATGCATTGATTTAGAATTGGGAATTAGAGAGTTTCTTGGTTTTCTGCTCAATTCGCTATAATATATTATTTTTATGTCGTTATTTTCAGATATTATTTGTGGTTAATGTATATGGAGTGATGCGTATTTGCATTTGTACAAAGAGTTGAAAATGAGCTAGAAAAAATCGTGGGAACAGTTGGTTGTTTATGAAATAGGAAATATACAATGCAAAGCGTGTCTAGTTTGTTTATTCCGAACTGAAATAAAGTATTTCAGATAAAAAATTAATAAAACGAATGCTTATACTATTCTTAAACGTCCGTATAAAAACAGCGATAAAAGGAGGGTTCATTAAGACAATAAAAAATGGTAATTAGTTTCAATGTAGCATATACAGCAAAATATATCAAGGTCGGAATCAGTATGGTAGAAACCATTCTCATGTCCAAGCATGAAAGATGTGCCAAGCAAAACTTAGTTTAGATTAGTTTAAATCATAAATGAGCACTTAAAATAAATAGTTATTAAAAACATCTTTTTACTTAACGTTTTATTGAAATTATTTGAGTCTAAATGCGTATTTGGTCACTACTTTTGTTTCATGAGCTCAGCTGATAAGCATTTTGGTTTTGTTCGGTTGATGATTTTTAAAAAGTGGTATTTTATTAAGCAACAGCACATAAATAAAAGGAAAATAAACACGTGACAGATCTAGATCCATACGGGTTAGATTAGAATTAGAGGCTAGCTTTGCCTAAGTAGATGGGTTATACATAATGAAAATAAAATTTCCTTTCTGACTGTATGGAATTCAAAATGATTCATTGCCGAGGATAAAAGAGACGTCCATTTAATGTTTGCATATAGAATGAGTGGTTGTACATTATGGCTGATCACGTGTGGTACTTTGTAAAAAAAACTACGAAATTACGAGTGTATCTAAGTATTCAGACTGTAACTGATAGACCTACATGTGTCAAACGTATATGTGTATGGCTTTATCAGGAAATATACTTAGTTGTACTCTTATATATTTAGAAATTATTAAACCCAATCCCAAACTTACCTATAAGTAATTTCTAAATATAGATAATTCACTATAGAACCGCATAATATGCTCACAGATATCCAATGGCTTATTCGTCCAGCTTTCCTACCGTGCGCACATCGTGCTCACATCGCATGCACATGTTTTAACGTTGTGCTATCCCTCAACTGTATCAGATATCTATTCGATTAATATAAGATACATGTAACAAGGAACTATATCATGATTTTCTAGGGTCACTCTTCGACGTTGAATATAGTCCCGCTGTCAAATAAATTGAACATGGAATAATGTCTTAGTATTCTGAGGTCCTTTGCAACATTGTCAACTTTATGAGAGAAAAAAGGAAAGTGCGTTATGATATTCTGGAATCACTTTAACGACGAATTCACCATAAACCACTTTTACGATTAATTCAGTGTGGAATGTCGCCATGATATTACATGGTCAATATTTCAACGTTGAATATTGAACTTGGATAATTTATTATACTATGGCAAAAACGTTCGTGAGGATATTTCTGAGTCCTGAACAATGCATATGGAAGCGGGGTCATTCATGATAATAGATCAAGGAATATGCATCATTATTCAGGGATACTTTTTGTTGCGGTCTTCTTCTAACGTTTAATTTGGAGTCGAGACCATTTATTCGCTGGGGTGTGTGCGTGTGTGCGCGTGAGGAGGGGTGGGGGTAGATAGGGCAGCATAGAATGTGTGTTTTAATATTCTTGGGTTCCACTTTGTTGATGGAATTAAGATATTATCCAATAATGAGTTATTGTTTGGGGAACCATGAGTCAAGTAAAGCGGGGTTACTTGTTAAAACAACAGGGATAGTCCCTACAGTTCAGCAATGCCGACGGGTCAAATTAAACGAAGGAAAAAAGATGTTAACCGTAACTTACTGAATACTTTTCTTTGATTGTTAAGAATGAATTAAAGAAGAGTAGTGAAACTGAGGTCAGGGGATAGGGATGATCCCGGGTTCAGTTCTGAAGTCATTTTTTATTCAGAGTGGAAATCTCATATGATTCAGGGCGTTTACTTAGGCCTAAGACCCCTGGGACTTGGGATAATCTCGGTATCAATTCTTGGGTCACGAGTGGGTTCGTCTCTTTATTTCTAACAAATTTATATAGCTGAAACATGACAATGTCTGGCTGGGTTTATCGTCTCAAGCATGTCGACTAGTTTCGAATCTTAGTTGTGTTGTCACAGGAGCAAAAATAATACTCAGGTGTAATGTACACAATGTGGTGCCTAGCTTAGCAACAGCAACAACAAAAGCTAAGTAAATGACGTAATACAAAGTTCACCATTCAACGATGTGAATAATAGATAAGCGGGCTGGTTGCAGAAAAAAGTAGTTGAATGTTGCGTGTATTATATGGTGATACCACATACGTCATCACACAGCCTGAGCCAACAAAATACGCCTGCTGGGCATCACAAAACTTTACTGAAAACATAACATGAATATTGGCTCTCCTATTCATCGTACAAATGTATACGAAGCTGAATAATGGAGACCTCTACTGTTTCTAAGCGTTGTCCCCCGGGCTAGGACCCTAGGGATGATCCCGGGGTCAATTCTTAAATTGTTTGTTTATTCAGCACTCCCTATCCAATAAAGTTATACGTAGCTATTTGGCGATGATCTCAACGGTGTCCACACGTCGGCCAATTCTGGACGCATGTCCTGTATTCGATAACTAATATGATTCCCTTCTAAACAAGGTCCATTTTCGACGGATGGTAAAAATACGTCTCGGTTAGATTCCATTTTCTGCGACTGGCCGGTCCTTGTTACAACGGGGAGCCATTTTCAACATTACACCGGCCTCTAAAAATCAACGAAAATGCAATCGAACCGATCACGAGTCAACCATTTCAAAAACTATAATGTGTGTTTACAAAGCATGAGAAAGTAGGTTTGAAATTCCCGAAAACAGTTTAAAATAGGAATATTAGGACCGGCTCCACATTGACTTGATTACAATAATCACGACGCCATCTACAATATCAAAAATTGTAGTCAGCGACCAAAGAATCCAGAAAGCGTCATAATATATATCATTTTTTCAAATATAGTGTAAGAATTAAGCATATACAGAATAAGGTAGTATTTCCTTTCATAACCTCCTATTCATATGTGTACATCTATTGGTAATTATTATCACTATTTTAATACATGTTAATTGGTGATAAGTAATGATACAATGCTGTATTTCTAATATCCCCGCTAATCAATAATAAATATCTATATAGTATTGTATTTCAAATGCCCATATCCCCGTTAACCGGTAATGAATATTTATATAGTATTGTATTTCAAACGCCCATCTTCCCGCTAACCGGTAAACAATATTGAAATAGTTTATATTTCAAATACCCATATGTCAAATGTCCAACTCCCCGCTTACCGGTAATAAGTATTTATGTAATACTAGATTCTTAATTTCTTACTCTTCCACCTCTTAGATGCATAGTAACCTATGTTTGTAATTGCACAAAAAAATGATTTTTAAAAATAATCAAGTTGATAGGTATTCACGCTTATCACGATATCCCTCCTAGCAGGTGGATTTCCAGGTCCGTAGACTGTTTTTTTTTTTTTTTTCCAGAACGGAGTGTCAGTATATTTGCATCAACATTGTGCATCATTGATCAAGAAACGTCTTTAAACATGCACAAAGAAGTTGTCCATAACCATTTTAGATAAAAAGCGTACTTTATTCTGGTAACATTGATTTTGATCAAATTGAATTTATTATTTATAATTTAGTAGAATTTAATAAAAATGAAACGTTTCAATAACGTTTATTAAAGGGAGATGACTCCGGACAGCTTGGAAGGAACATGGATAGCATAATTATATTTCGGCAAGTGAACATTGTACAATGCTTCCGTTTCGTCAGATTATGTAATGTAGCCAATACGTTGTTGTATATTGGCTACGCTTTTTCACATATTGGAAATACTTTTTTTTATTTAATTTAAGAAAATGATTGATTGTATTCCCGTCTGTTAGGGCAAATGCGTATATTTCAAGGCCTGTACATACTATTACAGACTTATTCACTAGCACATTCACTCGAATGCAATTATAAAGTAGGTGAGGCTTAATCACACTTGTATGGAACACACTATAATACGACACGCAGTCAACATCACATATGCGTACTGAGAATCAGATACTGTACACATATAAAAGTTTAAAATAGGAACAACTAGGCTGTATTTTAATACGATATAAATAGATTTCTAACTTATTATTTCACTATACACAATTATGCAGAAAGAAAATACATTAAAGATATACTGTGAATTGGAATATAAAGATATAAAAGACAAACTCACGATCTAATTCAAATGTCGACTTCCATCCATCAAAGTACTTTTAATGTTTATTTATGACCACGTTATAACGGATCTGACGTCATCAAACATATGATGACGGAAAAATTACCGCATCTTATTGTGGAATGTTGACACTTACAGAATAATAGATTGTTATGTATATTTTAATCCTATATGCTGTATTGCATTTGAAATAAATAAACTTGTAAACTAGATTGTGGCTTATGTACATTCATGTGTATCTCAATTTATTACTATCGCCGATAAAAAAAATCACAACATCAAGAACGTATGATATAGATTACACACTTTGATTTATATATATAACAATTGTGCCGCACGTGACACACAGACAATGCTATTATCTCACATGAAACTACTCTAACGCGATATGTTGTTATCTATTCGAGATGAAACGTAGCACTTGATTGGTCAATGAAATAATAAGGCAATGCCATACATGATTTCTCATTTGCTTTTCAAGCCAGGATGGCAGGTCATGACCCCGAGATAAGAAATATCGTCGGTTTGCGAATACTATAAGTGTCACGAATCCTGAGCATGGAGATATATTTAAAAAATAATGCAGAAATTAGGCTTTGATTTTTGCTATTTCTCATAGGAATTGGCCATTTTTTTTGTTTTTGTTTTTTTGTTTCTTGGTTTTAAATTTTGCATCCTCACGTTAATTAACAAAGAATAGTATATTATATACTGCTAAATCATCGACTAATTTAAGATAATTTCACATATTACATCAGGAAGAAGAACACTTATCCTTGAGGAGCTGTTCAAGTGTCCATTTAATTTCTGTCAGCACGTCAGCTACAAATGTGACATACGATGCAGTAGACAAGAAACGGGAGACAACTGTGGTTGGTATATCAAATTAATTGAGAGCTGAGTATCTCATTGTGATGAAAACATACTTCTATACTTCTTGAAAGATCATTACGCTCAAGACCATTTGGATTTATTTCAATACATTGAAATAAAAAAAAAATACTTAAGATCTGAAATAAGATGAAATGCCATCGGGTGTAAATAAGTAATTATCTCCTATAACTATACTGAGTCACCCATATCTTATGCCGGACGTAATATTGATCGTCTCATTTAAGATTAATAGAATCTTCTCCTACCCTGAGGGTGTGACAGAGAAATCTCCAACCCGAGGGGTGATTTTTTGTTGTTGTCTAACCCGAGGCTCTACCACATGGGACATGTCTTTCTCCCACCTCTGCCCATGTAGGATAGACATGTCCCATGTGGAACACCCATGGAGGATAAATCTATCCCACATGACTGCACTCGGTGACCTCAGTCGGCTATCGCAACTGACTCAAACCGACGAGTGGATGCTTTGTTTCCAGGTTCCGTAATGCGCGACTGTAACATCATAGTTAATATAAACTATAACAATTCTTGTCCAGTGAACACAAATAAACGTCGGAGGATCATCTATGACTCTGATTCTGAATGAACACACGCGTGACACTCACACCATTGCAATATTTCGCGTGCATAAACAATTGACGTCATTATAAACTGGGAAATCCCCTTTTTGTCCATGACATCGCGGCAAGCCTACCCTACCTTAATAAATGATACGGAGTTAAATGTTGTTCAATACAAGTATTTCCATGTATCTATCGCTAATTAAAATATTTAATTTCCAAAAAATAAATATTTCTAATGGTTATTCATATTGTGTTTGTAGTCTGTCATTTTGCTCTCGCGGAAGAATGTAGAATTTTGGAAACGTGAATGGTGATATTCATGCGCCATTCAGACACTTGAAACGTGGGATTTTTTTTTTTTTTTTACGTCGTGGCGGAAATAATGGGATGGGAGAAAAATAATCAACCCTTACCCTCAGAGGATGTGACAGAGAAATCTCCAACCCTCGGGGTGATTTTTTTGTAGTGTAACCCTCGGCAGAGCCTCGGGTTAGACAACAACAAAAACACCCCTCGGGTTGGAGATTTCTCTATCACACCCTCAGGGTAGGGGAAGATTCTATTAATCCTACATGGGCAGAGGTGGGAGAAAAGATATTCTATGACAGCTCTGCAGTAGATGTAGATTTTTTAAGGAATCTACGAACAACGAAATCAAGATGGTGTACTTAGCGCCCCCGATCAAAGGCCCTCAGTAAAGTCTTATCATCGTTGGAGTGTGTGTCATCATTTTCGTTTACTTACCATTTCTGTAATGGATTCTGTGTATTTTGACTGACGGGTTGATTTTGATGACGTCATTGAAGTTTTTTTTTAACTTTGGTAGAGTACTTATTTCGAATGACCGGTTGATTTTGATGACGTCATTGAAGTTTTTGTAAACTTTGGTAGAGTACTTATTTCGAATGACGGGTTGGTTTTGATGACGTCATGGAAGTTTTTGTAAACTTTGGTAGAGTACTTATTTCGAATGACGGGTTGGTTTTGATGACGTCATTGAAGTTTTTGTAAACTTTGGTAGAGTACTTATTTCGAATGACGGGTTGGTTTTGATGACGTCATTGAAGTTTTTGTAAACTTTGGTAGAGTACTTATTTCGAATGACGGGTTGGTTTTGATGACGTCATTGAAGTTTTTGTAAACTTTGGTAGAGTACTTATTTCGAATGACGGGTTGGTTTTGATGACGTCATTAAGATTAATATTACCGTAAAGTGTATACATCAGTTTTCTTTTACCGGTGTATGACTTGTATGGCGTATTTTGGCGTGAATTTTTGATAGTTTGCATGCAAAAGCATTATTTTGACAGTTTTTGTATTATTACAAAAATATCACTATTTTACTGACATAATTTCTATTTGCAAAATTTACATTTTTCACTAATAAAATTACATTTTTATTTTTTTCAGATAGGTAATGTTGCTGCTGTTTGCTGTTGATTTTTTAGCTGTTTGCTGTTGTTTGCTGCTGTTTTGATGTTGGTATTTGCATACAAAAATATTAACATCTTACATTTTTTTACCTTTAAAAAGCTTTTTTAGGCCCAGTATTCAGTGATATTGTAATTATGTCTACTGGTCCCCCGGGTTGCTTACAATTACAAATCTGTAAAGAATCCGAATTAAGCAAGGTATCATGGATGACCAAAACTATTGTTTACAAAGTTAGTCCCATTTAGCTTGTTGATCACTTATCAGATTTTGAACGAATGATATCTGTATGCATCGGATTTTTTCCCGTTCTGTCAGACATCGCCATTATTTTCTCTGTGTACCAAATGAAATATACAGAGCTGATCACACACTAGAGGGTTCAGTTGCCTAATTCGAATAGGGTTATACGTCCACTGTTTGTTTGTTTGTTTAAAGAGTTACCGAAAGCTTCTCCACTTCTTGCTTTGTCTATATATGCGGCAAGCCAGTGTTGACTTTGTTTCTTATCCTGATCGGTTTTTTAGACTGACGAACAGGGCGACGTTCATGAAAGAGTTAATCTGCTCCTGGCACAGAAATCTTTAAAATATGTGAAATCTTTGAAAAGATTACTTCTATCCCCAAATTATTCAGTTTTTAGGTATTGAAGTCAAATAAGACATGTCGTTTCCTGACGATTTCTATGGTAACGTTGATAGTTTGGGTTAATGCTTCATCGAATGAATTTCCTGAGGCAGATTTCCTCTCTTGATAAGGTGAAAATTCGGAAAAAATGTTTTCCTGTGCATTTTTATTCTTTTTTCTCGGGGGTCCGAGGCTTCGCAAGGCTTTCAGTTGTTTTGATTTGGCCGACGTTTTAATATCTTTACCACTCAACAAATCTTCCGCCAAATGCATGGCAGTTCTCAATGCTTGTTTGCCTAAAGACTTAGCACCAGTCTTAAAACACGGTCGCCACGGCTTTCACTTCCGATTTTACTAGAGGGGCGGTCGATTTGAAGATACCTTCAATGATACTCCCTAATACCTGTCCTCGCTGAATTCGAACTCCTTAAAACTTCAGCTCAACCTCCTGTTTGATTTAAGTAATATTTATCGCTGTGGTGAGTTACTTGCATTTCTTCGATACTAGTTTTATTTCGTAGCCATAAAAAGTATTTCTGTATTTTTTGTATTTAAAAGAAATTACTTCCTCATATAGATTTTTCAGATTGTAACATGACTTTTTCCCTCTGCAATGGAATGGACTTACCTGTATCGTCTATCAGCATTACGTTAATTTCTTGAAAATGTCTTTGATGGAGAGCTACGTAATGAATGGGTTAAAAATCATTACTCACGACGAGTCCGCGTTTGTCTTCTATTGAAGCTTTCATTTTATATGTTAATTTCAAGGGTTATATCTCGCACAGCTTTTTCAAAGTTTCTGATATCGATGGACGGGAAATTGACATTTGTTTGTAAGCTGGGAGTTTCGAATGAAATAGCAGTATCGTAACCGGTTCCGTCGTCATCATCATTATCTTTCCACCATATCCTTGTCGAAACATTCTACTCTTCGTTGTATGACTGGAGATTCCGTGATGTGCTGTGTAACAGAAATTACCGGAGTATTTTGTAACGGAGTGGAAACTACGTCGCAATTTTTCTTAGTATGTTTATTACGTGGGATTGACGTACTTCGGAGATCTGTGACGCGAAGCATTACTGACTTAGTGTACGAGATTAGAACCCGTAATCACCGATTGACCTTTGTATCCGTAATCCCGCACCTCTTTTCACTATGTCTATGTCGTGCAAGGATTTCATGATCGAGTCCGCCGGCGGTTTAGGTATCACTCATACACTGTATCACTGCATTACCAAAAAATCTTTCTCATATTTCCTGGAACAGTTCATCCAAGAGTTTGATTGCTAATAGTAATACTTTAGGTGCCAGTGCCTGAATGAAAAACCCCTTTCGACCATGTTCTTCACTTATTTTAACGGTAGTCTTTTGACGAATTTATGAAGACCGGCTTTATCAAGTGTCAAACATTCCTTCTGTTGTTTCTCATCCTTTCTTCCGAAAAAACCGAGACGTAAGGTGGCTTCTCTTTCGTTTCAACATTGAGGGCCAAACCTTGCAGCCTCGAATGTTTTCTACTGTTGTAACTTAAAATAAGATCCGGTAACGCGCCGGTGAATCTGTATGTCTAATTCGAGTGAAAGTTCCTATAAATGATATTTTTTAATTTACCTTTGAAAGATGCGGCAAAACAGCTTTGTGAGCACTGTGACTCGCATCGCAGAATGTGACAACATAGTAGAAATGACACATAATTCGTCTTAATGGGTTTTATTTATAGTTTCTCTTCTTGTCCACCATTCATTTTCTGAACAATTATAAACAACCTTGGAAACCCATAGCACTCATTAGAATGTCACTGAATACTGCAAAAGTTCACATAATACATTTTGAGGTCAAAAATATTTTTTAAAAGTAAAGTTTTGCAAATAAGAAATGTAAATGTTGATATTCCAATATTCCATCGCTCCAATGATGATAATGAAAACAAAAAGATGACGTCACACACTCCAATGATGATGAGATGTTACTGAGGGGACTTTTTTCGGAGGTTGTTAAGGTCGGAATTTTAATTTCCAATATTGCGGAACTTCCTTAGCAAGTCCTCCCCACCCCAGTAACGCCTTATCAACAAATAGGTACAGACATATACTGAACCGGAAGTGTCGTATCATGTTATCATGGTGGTCTTTTCTTGTAGCTTTTGAAAATACATGCTCAATAAGGTATTTGCAAAGTCTAGAAAAAGTCGATTAAGAAAATGAATCAACGAACTGACGCGTATGAGATATCAATGTCGTATATATTCATAAATCAAGCTTCTGGTACAATTATTGTGCCTGTAGTATCCTACCATTGACTTAATGTAGCCCGTAATTATCCAATTGTTTGATGTTTTGGATACCGTGCATTGACTCATGCTTAAATGTGTTAATGTCTGGTGACTTTGGAAGTTGTAGCATCTCTATCACTTATACAAAATATGCACATTTGGATAACACCTTTTCACACAACTTAGCTGTTAGATAAAGTAGGACCAAACAACGAATAAAACTGCACCATACAGCTATTTCGTCCTTCCAAGACCCTAAGGTGATGCTAAGGGCCAAACTTTTGAGGATCATTTTGCGCTTGGCGGGCTCCATGTGACTTGGCAATGCCCAGAACATGATTCTTATGGTATGCCGTATTTCCTGATTTCCGAACTCGGACCCTGCCGTGTGTCGGATTAAGGAAAAAGCGGCTTTCATCACACCGGTGGACTCTTTGCCAATACCTTATACACCGTATCAAGTGATAACGTACCAATTGCAGTCCACTGTCCCCTGAGCCTGTTTGCAGTGGTGAATGGGTCCCTGCTTGCCGGTCTACACAGATCTTCTCTATCCGTAGTCTTTCTTCTGCGAGACCTGAGTGGCCTGTCAACATGCCCGGTTTGGTTGTGACGCAATATTAACCGAGAAATAGCAAAATGGCCGACATCAAAACATACACCATGTTGTTTGTATATCAAACTACCTTGATCTATCCCAGACATTTGCCACCTTTCAGTATATGTCAATCGACGTGTCAGTTTTAAATTCAATATGAGCAAGTATATGTTTTACCAGTAATACACATGCAAACGCTGCTTCATGTGGAAAAACAACCTTATGTTTGTAATAGCACGTTGTATCTCAGGTTATCATTTAGCTGGTTGTACCTCATGATGGCATACGGCAGCAAATACAATAGTACACACTGCCAGGACTACGAAAAGGTACATTTTTACAACTGGAAAAAATCAGCTTCATTTAAATGTGCATACCGAAATTGATGATCCCAATGACAGGTGTATATATAGGTGGAGACCGATTCTACTGGGGACATGACAGCTTAATCGGTTGAATATCTTCTGAAACGTTAGGTGAAGGGCTATGGTCTGTGCGGGTTGTATACCGTAATAGTAGACTAACATTACAGATAGTCTCGGGTTGTAAAGACATTACCTTATTTTACGTTGTTGCATTCAATGGGCCTCCCGATGGACATAGTGTATGTTTCTGACAGATAATCGTCGAAAATTGTATTATGTGTTAGTAAAGAAATCATCTTTGTTTTAGGACTATACAACTGTGCAGGATCACATCATTGTCCTAATAGCCACACCATTCCTCTACAAGAAGTATGTGACGATAAAAGCCAGTGTCCAGATTCCGATGACGAATCTGTATGTGTCCATCCGTGCCAACCTAGTTGTACGTGCGTTGGTCTCATAGTCAACTTCAGCGACCCTTCCCAGGGGACTGTACGGGCACCTTTCAATATCTTATGGAACGATTCAATATCTCCGGGTATTCTACACCTATCAAACATTGGTTATTTAGTCATTACGGATATCAATGAGTTGTACAAAACATTTTTCAATGGTTTACAAAGCCTCAGATCACTGGATTTATCTAATAATGGCATTGTGTCATTACCTGAAGGCTTGTTTGACGACATGTCAAGTCTTGTATCTTTGAATTTATCATATAATAAGATAAATCAATTACCAACCGATGTGTTTCACGGTCTCTCTGGACTCGAGATGCTTTTACTAAGCAATAATATAATATCAGTTCTACCCGATACTGTGTTAAGAGGTTTCCCTGTACTTAAGTTTCTGGACCTATCTAACAATCAGATATCAGTTCTACCCGATACTGTGTTAAGAGGTTTCCCTGTACTTAAGTTTCTGGACCTATCTAACAATCAGATATCAGTTCTACCTGACAACGTTTTTAATGAGCTACTTAGACTTCAACAGCTGTACCTTTCTGACAATCAGATATCAGTTCTACCTGATAAATTATTTAGAGATCTCCCTGTACTTTACATGCTGGACCTATCTAAAAATCAGATATCAGTTCTACCAGATAAAGTTTTTAGAGATCTCCCTGTACTTTACACACTGTACCTATCTAACAATCAGATATCAGTTCTACCTGATCAAGTGTTTAGAGATCTCCCTGTACTTAGCATACTGGTCCTATCTAACAATCAGATATCAGTTCTACCAGATAAAGTGTTTAGAGATCTCCCTGTACTTATGATACTGGACATGTCAAACAATCAGATAACTTCTCTTCCCACCCTATCTGCCTCTGTTGAATCGCTCGATATATCATACAATGATTTTTCACATTTAACTTTTAGTACGTTCACTAATTATAGTAATTTATCTTTTTTGGATATCACAGGGAACAAGCTGAAAGTTAAGCAACACATGTTTGAAGGTTTAGACAATCTGACTGTTTTACTGACTGATACTCCATTCATGTGTTGTGTTAAGCCTAAGTCGGTTGCCGAAGATAGATGTCTAAATAGGCAATATAATATATTCCATTGCATGTTTGAACCAGATACCTGCAAATCAGAAGAAGATATGATATCCTCTTGTGATAATTTGATAGGTTCAGATTTACTTAGAGTTTTTCTCTGGATAATTGGAGTTTGTGCCCTAATCGGAAACTTTGCTGTAATGTTCTACCGATTACTTATTGATAGAGATAATATCAGGAGGAGTTATTCGATTTTTGTACTGAATTTGAGTGTGTCGGATTTCCTTATGGGTATATACCTGATGATAATAGGCACTTTTGATGTCAATTATCGAGATATGTACGCATGGAATGATCAGGATTGGAGAAAGAGTATTATATGTACTATAGCTGGAATTGTATCAAATGTCTCTAGTGAAATGTCAACGTTCCTTATACTAATGGTGACAATAGACAGAGCGATTGTCATAGTATCCCCCATGTCCCGTCTTTCTCGGCGAAATATCTCGTGGAAACAGGCTTGCTTAATCTCATTTTTCTTGTGGTTGGTTGCTATCACAATTGCTATCATCCCTGCTGTTTTTTTGCAATTCTACTTCAAGAATGAATATTATTCTCAATCAGGAGTGTGTCTTGCTTTACCACTGACAGGTGATGAACAACCTGGTTCGGAATATTCCTTCGCAGTGTTCGTTTGTCTGAACAGTTTCGTCTTTGTTATCATAGCCATAGGCCAACTCTGCATGTTTAAAAGCCTTATGACAAGTGGCGGGAGTCGGGTAGCTTCATCACTGACTCGACAACGAGACATGACAGTAGCTAGAACCCTCTTCCTTGTGGTGGCAACTGACTTCTTCTGCTGGTTTCCTATCGGTGTCATGGGTAGGTGATATTTGTATATTTAATTACAAGACTTGATCTACGTCGATAAAGTCAAGGTTCAAGGATTTTGATTTACATGTACAAATACTTAACTAGATATCAACAAAACATTCAAAGCACCTCTGTATAAAAAAGCAAGAAAGGCTTTGATTTAACACACTATATGAAAATCAATAAAAGTATGACTAGTGAAAATGAGTGTTCTACTTGACCGATCACGTCATCAAAAATAAAGAATATATTTCATTTCAAATTAAATAACTAGCATAAAAGATGGACATCTGTAAAAAAAGTTTATCTACAGCATAGATATATTGTCATTATAATGAATGATTCTGGCCATCAAAAGTAAAAGTAATATGATGTTTCTTTTAGTCCAAGTACAAAGGAGTTCATGCTCAGGTAAATTGCATTAGATTCGGCCGATAATTAATACTAATGACAAAGTAAACGCTTTAAATACATACCGTTTTTCTCGTCCTCAATACTGCTTATAGTGTTGTTTAACCTATAATGATAAGAATAATTGTCAGATATTACGTTACATTTTTCAGGTTTGATGTCAAAAAGTGGATACAAGATTTCGAATGACGCATATGCCTGGGTAATGGTATTTGTGCTGCCGGTCAATGCCGCCATCAACCCGTTCTTGTACACAGTATCAGCAATTTGGAGGAAACGACAACGAGCACGTTGACTACCATCACTGTGATTATAGCTCTTAAAACTCTTACATATACCTAAGTGTCCATAACACACTGTTAATAGTACAGTACGTTATATCAGAAATGCTCGCTCAACATTGAATTAGAGTGTCGGAAATGCGCACTCAACATTGAGTCATAGTGTCAAAAATGCTCACTCAACATTGAATTAGAGTGTCGGAAATGCGCACTCAACATTGAATCATAATGTCAAAAATGCTCACTCAACATTGAATCAGAGTGTCGAAAATGCTCACTCAACATTGAATCAGAGTGTCGGAAATGCTCGCTCAACATTGAATCAGAGTGTCGGAAATGCTCACTCAACATTGAGTGAGAGTGTCTGAAATACTCACTCAACATTGAATCAGAGTGTTGGAAATGCGCACTCAACATTGAATCAGAGTGTCGGAAATGCGCACTCAACATTGAGTAAGAGTGTCGGAAATGCGCACTCAACATTGAATCAGAGTGTCGGAAATGCTCACTCAACATTGAATCAGAGTGTCGGAAATGCGCACTCAACATTGAATCAGAGTGTCGGAAATGCGCACTCAACATTGAGTAAGAGTGTCGGAAATGCTCACTCAACATTGAATCAGAGTGTCGGAAATACGCACTCAACATTGAATCAGAGTGTCGGAAATGCTCACTCAACATTGAATCAGAGTGTCGGAAATGCGCACTCAACATTGAGTAAGAGTGTCGGAAATGCTCACTCAACATTGAGTGAGAGTGTCTGAAATACTCGCTCAACATTGAATCAGAGTGTTGGAAATGCGCACTCAACATTGAATCAGAGTGTCGGAAATGCGCACTCAACATTGAGTCATAGTGTCAAAAATGCTCACTCAACATTAAATCAGGATGTCGAAAATGCGCACTCAACATTGAATCAGAGTGTCAAAAATGCGCACTCAACATTGAATCACAGTGCAGGAAATGCTCGCTCAACATTGAATCAGAGTATCGGAAATGCTCACTGATCGGAAATGCGCACTCAACATTGAGTAAGAGTGTCGAAAATGTGCACTCAGCATTGAGTAAGAGTGTCTTAAATACTCACTATACAATGAATCAGAGTGTCAGAAATGCTCACTCAACATTGAGTGAGAGTGTCTGAAATACTCACTCAACATTGAATCAGAGTGTCGGAAATGCTCGCTCAACATTGAATCAGAGTGTCGGAAATACTCGCTCAACATTGAGTCAGAGTGTCGGAAATGCACACTCAACATTGAATCAGATTGTAGGAAATGCTCGCTCAACATTGAATCAGAGTGTCGGAAATGCACACTCAACATTGAATCAGAGTGTCGGAAATGCTCGCTCAACATTGAAGAGTCAAATGTGAGTCAGAGTGTCGGAAATGCTCGCTCAACATTGAATCAGAGTGTCGGAAATGGGCACTCAACATTGAATCAGAGTGTCGGAAATGCACACTCAACATTGAATCAGAGTGTCGGAAATGGGCACTCAACATTGAATCAGAGTGTCGGAAATGCGCACTTAACATGGTGTCAGAGTGTCGGAAATGCGCACTCAACATTTAATCATAGTGTCAAAAATGCTCACTCAACATTGAATCAGAGTGTCGGAAATGCGCACTCAACATTGAATCAGAGTGTCGGAAATGCTCACTCAACATTGAGTGAGAGTGTCTGAAATACTCACTCAACATTGAGACAGAGTATCGGAAATGCTCGTTCAACATTGAATCAGAGTGTCGGAAATGCTCGCTCAACATTGAATTAGAGTGTCGGAAATGCGCATTCAACATTAAATCAGAGTATCGGAAATGCGCACTTAACATGGAGTCAGAGAGTCTGAAATACTCAACATTGAATCAGAGTGTCGGAAATGCTCACTCAACATTGAATCAGAGTGTCGAAAATGCGCACTCAACATTGAATCAGAGTGTCGCAAATGCTCGCTCAACATTAAATCAGAGTGTCGGAAATGCTCACTCAACATTGAGTGAGAGTGTCTGAAATACTCACTCAACATTGAGTAAGAGTGTCGGAAATGCTCGCTCAACATTGAGTCAGAGTATCGGAAATGCTCGCTCAACATTGAATCAGAGTGTCGGAAATGCTCGCTCAACATTGAGTCAGAGTGTCGAAAATGCGCACTCAACATTGAATCAGAGTGTCGCAAATGCTCACTCAACATTGAGTCAGAGTGTCGGAAATGCACATTCAACATTGAGTCAGAGTGTCGGAAATGTTCGTTCAACATTGAATCAGAGTGTCGGAAATGTCAATAGTAAGAGTGTCACTCAACATTGAACATTGAAATGCAGAGTGTCGGAAATGCTCACTCAACATTGAATCAGAGTGTCGAAAATGCGAAATCAACATTGAGTCACAGTGTCGGAAATACTCACTCAACATTGAATCAGAGTGTAGGAAATGCTCGCTCAACATTGAATCAGAGTGTCGGAAATGCGCACTCAACATTGAATCAGAGTGTCGGAAATGCTCACTCAACATTGAATCAGAGTGTCTGAAATACTCACTCAACATTGAATCAGAGTGTCGAAAATGCGCACTCAACATTGAATCAGAGTGTCGGAAATGTGCACTCAAGATTAAATCAGAGTGTCGGAAATGCGCACTCAACATTGATTCAGAGTATCGGAAATGCGCACCTAACATTTAGTCATAGTGTCAAAAATGCTCACTCAACATTGAATCAGAGTGTCGAAAATGCGCACTCAACATTGAATCAGAGTGTCGGAAATGCTCACTCAACATTGAATCAGAGTATCGGAAATGCGCACTTAACATGGAGTCAGAGTGTCTGAAATACTCAACATTGAATCAGAGTGTCGGAAATGCGCATTCAACATTGAATCAGAGTGTCGGAAATGCGCACTTAACATTTAGTCATAGTGTCAAAAATGCTCACTCAACATTGAGACAGAGTATCGGAAATGCTCGTTCAACATTGAATCAGAGTGTCGGAAATGGGCACCTCAACATTGAATCAGAGTGTCGGAAATCAGCACTTAACATTTAGTCTTAGTGTCAAAAATGATCACTCAACATTGAATCAGAGTGTCGTAAATGCTCACTCAACATTGAATCAGAGTATCGGAAATGCGCATTCAACATTGAATCAGAGTATCGGAAATCAGCACTTAACATTTAGTCTTAGTGTCAAAAATGATCACTCAACATTGAATCAGAGTGTCGTAAATGCTCACTCAACATTGAATCAGAGTGTCGGAAATGCGCACTCAACATTGAATCAGAGTGTCGGAAATGCTCACTCAACATTGAATCAGAGTGTCGGAAATGCGCACTTAACATGGTGTCAGAGTGTCGGAAATGCGCACTCATTCTCACTCAACATTGAATCAGAGTGTCGAAAATGCGCACTCAACATTGAATCAGAGTGTAGGAAATGCTCGCTCAACATTGAATCAGAGTGTCGGAAATGCTCACTCAACATTGAATCAGAGTGTCGGAAATGCTCGCTCAACATTGAATCAGAGTGTCGGAAATGGGCACTCAACATTGAATCAGAGTGTCGGAAATGCTCACTCAACATTGAATCAGAGTGTCGGAAATGGGCACTCAACATTGAATCAGAGTGTCGGGAATGTGCACTCAACATTGAATCACAGTGTCGGAAATGCGCACTCAACATTAAATCAGAGAATCGGAAATGCGCACTCAACATTGAATCAGAGTGTCGGAAATGGGCACTCAACATTGAATCAGAGTGTCGGAAATGCGCATTTAACATGGTGTCAGAGTGTCGGAAATGCGCACTCAACATTTAATCAGATTGTCGGAAATGTGCACTCAAGATTGAATCAGAGTGTCGGAAATACTCACTCAACATTAAATCAGAGTGTCGGAAATGCGCACTCAACATTGAATCAGAGTGTCTGAAATGCTCGCTCAACATTGAATCAGAGTGTCGGAAATGTGCACTCAAGATTAAATCAGAGTGTCGGAAATGCGCACTCAACATTAAATCAGAGTATCGGAAATGCGCACTTAACATTTAGTCATAGTGTCAAAAATGCTCACTCAACATTGAATCAGAGTGTCGAAAATGCGCACTCAACATTGAATCAGAGTGTAGGAAATGCTCGCTCAACATTGAATCAGAGTGTCGGAAATGCGCACTTAACATGGTGTCAGAGTGTCAAATATTCTCACTCAACATTGAATCAGAGTGGAAATGGTCGTACCATCAGAGTGTCGGAAATGTGCACCTCAACATTGAATCAGAGTGTCGGAAATGCTCGCTCAACATTGAGTCAGAGGGTCGTAAATGTTCGTTCAACATTGAATCAGAGTGTCGGAAATGCTCATTCAACATTGAGTCAGAGTGTCGGAAATGTGCACTCAACATTGAGTGAGAGTGTCTGAAATACTCACTCAACATTGAGACAAAATATCGATAATGCTCGTTCAACATTGAATCAGAGTGTCGAAAATGGGCACTCAACATTGAGTCAGAATGTCGGAAATGCTCGCTCAACATTGAATCAGAGTGTCAGAAATGTGCACTCAAGATTGAATCAGAGTGTCGGAAATACTCACTCAACATTGAATCAGATTGTAGGAAATGCGCACTTAACATTGAATCAGAGTGTTGGGAATACTCACTCAACATTGAATCAGAGTGTCGGAAATGCTCGCTCAACATTGAATCAGAGTGTCGGAAATGCTCACTCAACATTGAATCAGAGTGTCGGAAATGCTCACTCAACATTGAATCAGAGTGTCGGAAATGCTCACTCAACATTAAATCAGAGAATCGGAAATGTGCACTCAACATTGAGTAAGAGTGTCTGAAATACTCGTTCAACATTGAGACAGAGTTTCGTAAATGCTCACTCAACATTGAATCAGAGTGTCGGAAATGCGCACTCAACATTGAATCAGAGTGTCTGAAATACTCACTCAACATTGAGAGAGATTGTCGGAAATGTGCACTTAACATTTATTCATAGTGTCAAAATTGCTCACTCAACATTGAATCAGAGTGTCGGAAATGTGCACTCAGCATTGAGTAAGATTGTCGGAAATGTGCACTCAACATTGAGTAAGAGTGTCGGAAATGCGCACTCAACATTGAGTAAGAGTGTCTGAAATGCTCGCTCAACATTAAATCAGAGTGTCAAAAATGCTCACTCAACAGTGAATCAGAGTGTCGAAAATACGCACTCAACATTGAATCAGAGTGTCGGAAATGTGCACTCAAGATTAAATCAGAGTGTCGGAAATGCGCACTCAACATTGAATCAGAGTGTCGGAAATGCTCGCTCAACATTGAATCAGAGTGTCGGAAATGCTCACTCAACATTGAATCAGAGTGTCGGAAATGCGCACTTAACATGGAGTCAGAGTGTCTGAAATACTGAACATTGAATCAGAGTGTCGGAAATGTGCACTCAACATTGAGGTAGAGCGTCTGAAATACTCACTCAACATTGAATCAGAGTGTCGGAAATGCGCACTCAACATTGAATCAGAGTGTCGAAAATGCGCACTCAACATTGAGTAAGAGTGTCGGAAATGCTCACTCAACATTGAGTGAGAGTGTCTGAAATA
Organism: Ylistrum balloti; assembly: GCF_031769215.1. NCBI lineage: Eukaryota > Metazoa > Mollusca > Bivalvia > Pectinida > Pectinidae > Ylistrum > Ylistrum balloti. The sequence goes on along the minus strand of NW_026781986.1, from coordinate 907,375 downwards.
CTCGCTCAACATTGAATCAGAGTGTCAGAATATCTATAATAATCGTCACTCAACATTGAATCAGAGTGTCGAAAATGCGAAATCAACATTGAGTCACAGTGTCGGAAATACTCACTCAACATTGAGTGAGAGTGTCTGAAATACTCACTCAACATTGAATCAGAGTATCGGAAATGCGCACTCAACATTGAGTAAGAGTGTCGAAAATGTGCACTCAGCATTGAGTAAGAGTGTCTTAAATACTCAACATTGAATCAGAGTGTCGCAAATGCTCACTCAACATTGAGTCAGAGTGTCGGAAAAGTTCACTCAACATTGAGTGAGAGTGTCTGAAATACTCACTCAACATTGAGACAGAGTATCTGAAATGGTCGTTCCACATTGAATCAGAGTGTCGGAAATGCTCACTCAACATTGAATCAGAGTGTCAGAAATGTGCACTCAAGATTGAATCAGAGTGTCGGAAATACTCACTCAACATTGAGTTAGAGTATCGTAAATGCTCGCTATTCATTCAGTCAGAGTGTCGGAAATGCGCACTCAACATTGAGTGAGAGTGTCTGAAATACTCACTCAACATTGAGTCAGAGTTTCGGAAATGCTCACTCAACATTGAATCAGAGTGTCGGAAATGCGCACTCAACATTGAATCAGAGTATCGGAAATGCACACTTAACATTTAGTCATAATGTCAAAAATGCTCACTCAACATTGAATCAGAGTGTCGAAAATGCGAAATCAACATTGAGTCACAGTGTCGGAAATACTCACTCAACATTGAGACAGAGTATCGGAAATGCTCGTTCAACATTGAGTGAGAGTGTCTGAAATACTCACTCAACATTGAGACAGAGTATCGGAAATGCTCGTTCAACATTGGATCAGAGTGTCGGAAAAGGGCACTTAACATTGAGTCAGAATGTCGGAAATGTGCACTTAACATTGAGTCAGAGTGTCTGAAATACTCACTCAACATTGAGTAAGAGTGTCGGAAATGCTCGCTCAACATTGAATCAGAGTGTCGGAAATGCTCACTCAACATTGAATCAGAGTGTCGGAAATGCTCACTCAACATTGAATCAGAGTGTCGGAAATGCGCACTCAACATTGAATCAGAGTGTCGGAAATGCGCACTCAACATTGAGTAAGAGTGTCTGAAATGCTCGCTCAACATTGAATCAGAGTGTCGGAAATGCGCACTCAACATTGAGTCATAGTGTCAAAAATGCTCACTCAACATTAAATCAGAGTGTCGAAAATGCTCACTCAACATTGAATCAGAGTGTCGAAAATGCGCACTCAACATTGAATCAGAGTGGTGGAAATGCGAACTCAACATTGAATCAGAGTGTCGGAAATGCGCACTCAACATTTAGTCAGAGTGTCAAAAATGCTCACTCAACATTGAATCAGAGTGTTGAAAATGCGCACTCAACATTGAATCAGAGTGTCGGAAATGCACACTCAACATTGAATCAGAGTGTCGGAAATGCTCGGTCAACATTGAATCAGAGTATCGGAAATGCGCACTCAACATTGAGTAAGAGTGTCTGAAATGTTCGTTCAACATTGAATAAGAGTGTCGGAAATGCTCACTCAACATTGAATCAGAGTGTCGGAAATGCGCACTCAACATTGAATCAGAGTGTCGGAAATGCGCACTCAACATTGAATCAGAGTGTCAAAAATGCTCACTCAACATTGAATCAGAGTGTCGGAAATGCGCACTCAACATTGAATCAGAGTGTCGCAAATGCTCACTCAACATTGAGTCAGAGTGTCGGAAATGCTCACTCAACATTGAATCATTGTTGAATCAGAGTGTCGGAAATGCTCACTCAACATTGAATCAGAGTGTCGAACACTCAACATTGAATCAGAGTGTCGAAAATGCGCACTCAACATTGAGTCAGAGTGTCGGAAATGCTCACTCAACATTGAGTGAGAGTGTCTGAAATACTCACTCAACATTGAGACAGAATATCGATAATGCTCGTTCAACATTGAATCAGAGTGTCGGAAATGGGCACCTCAACATTGAATCAGAGTGTCGGAAATGTGCACTCAACATTGAGTCAGAGTGTCGGAAATGCTCGTTCAACATTGAATCAGAGTGTCGGAAATGTGCACCTCAACATTGAATCAGAGTGTCGGAAATGTGCACCTCAACATTGAATCAGAGTGTCGGAAATGTGCGCTCAACATTGAGTCAGAGTGTCATTGAATCAGAGTGTCGGAAATGCGCACTCAACAATGAGTAAGAGTGTCTGAAATGCTCGCTCAACATTGAATGAGAGTGACGGAAATGCGCATTCAACATTGAATCAGAGTGTCGGAAATGCTCACTCAACATTAAATCAGAGTGTCGAAAATGCGCACTCAACATTGAATCAGAGTGTAGGAAATGCTCGCTCAACATTAAATCAGAGTGTCAAAAATGCTCACTCAACAGTGAATCAGAGTGTCGAAAATACGCACTCAACATTGAATCAGAGTGTCGGAAATGCTCGCTCAACATTGAATCAGAGTGTCAGAAATGTGCACTCAAGATTGAATCAGAGTGTCGGAAATACTCACTCAACATTGAATCAGAGTATCGGAAATGCGCACTCAACATTGAATCAGATTGTCGGAAATGTGCACTCAAGATTGAATCAGAGTGTCGGAAATACTCACTCAACATTAAATCAGAGAATCGAAAATGTGCACTCAACATTGAGTAAGAGTGTCTGAAATACTCGTTCAACATTGAGTCAGAGTGTCGGAAATGCTCTAGCTCAACATTGAGTCAGAGTGTCGGAAATGCTCGCTCAACATTGAATCAGAGTGTCAAAAATGCACACTCAACATTGAATCAGATTGTAGGAAATGCTCGCTCAACATTGAATCAGAGTGTCGGAAATGCACACTCAACATTGAATCAGAGTGTCGGAAATGCTCGCTCAACATTGAATCAGAGTGTCGGGAATGTGCACTCAACATTGAATCAGAGTATCGGAAATGCACACTTAACATTTAGTCATAGTGTCAAAAATACTCACTCAACATTGAATCAGAGTGTCGAAAATGCGCACTCAACATTGAGTCAGAGTGTCGGAAATGCTCACTCAACATTGAGTCAGAGTGTCGGAAATGCGCACTCAACATTGAGTAAGAGTGTCGGAAATGTGCAATCAACATTGAGACAGAGTGTCGTAAATGCTCATTCAACATTGAGACAGAGTGTCGTAAATGCTCATTCAACATTGAATCAGAGTGTCGGAAATGCGCACTCAACATTGAATCAGAGTGTAGGAAATGCTCGCTCAACATTGAATCAGAGTGTCGGAAATGCGCACTGAACATGGTGTCAGAGTGTCGGAAATACTCAACATTGAGACAGAGTGTCGGAAATGCGCACTCAACATTGAATCAGAGTGTAGGAAATGCTCGCTCAACATTGAATCAGAGTGTCGGAAATGCTCACTCAACATTGAGTGAGAGTGTCTGAAATACTCACTCAACATTGAATCAGAGTGTCGGAAATGCTCGTTCAACATTGAGTCAGAGTGTCGTAAATGTTCGTTCAACATTGAATCAGAGTGTCGGAAACGTGCACCTCAACATTGAGTAAGAGCGTCTGAAATATTCACTCAACATTGAATCAGAGTGTCGGAAATGCTCACTCAACATTGAGTCAGAGTGTCGGAAATGCTCACTCAACATTGAATGTCGGAAATGCGTGAAAATGCTCACTCAACATTGAATCAGAGTGTCGGAAATGCTCACTCAACATTGAATCAGAGTGTCGGAAATGCTCACTCAACATTGAATCAGAGTGTCGGAAATGCTCACTCAACATTGAATCAGAGTTTCGGAAATGCGAACTCAACATTGAATCAGAGTGTCGTAAATGCTCACTCAACATTGAATCAGAGTGTCGGAAATGCGCACTCAACATTGAATCAGAGTATCGGAAATGAGCACTTAACATTTAGTTATAGTGTCAAAAATGCTCACTCAACATTGAGTCAGAGTGTCGGAAATGTGCACTCAACATTGAGTAAGAGAGTCTGAAATACTCACTCAACATTGAGAGAGAGTATCGGAAACGCGCACTTAATATTTATTCATAGTGTCAAAATTGCTCACTCAACATTGAATCAGAGTGTCGGAAATGTGCACTCAGCATTGAGTCAGAGTGTCGGAAATGTTCGTTCAACATTGAACAAGAGTGTCGGAAATGCTCACTCAACATTGAATCAGAGTGTCGGAACAGCGCACTGAACATGGTATCAGAGTGTCGGAAATAATCAACATTGAGACAGAGTGTCGGAAATGCTCACTCAACATTGAATCAGAGTGTCGCAAATGCTCACTCAACATTGAGTCAGAGTGTCGGAAATGCTCACTCAACATTGAGTGAGAGTGTCTGAAATACTCACTCAACATTGAATCAGAGTGTTGGAAATGCTCGCTCAACATTGAATCAGAGTGTCGGAAATGCTCACTCAACATTGAGTAAGAGCGTCTGAAATACTCGTTCAACATTGAGACAGAGTTTCGTAAATGCTCACTCAACATTGAATCAGAGTGTCGGAAATGCGCACTCAACATTGAATCAGAGTATCGGAAATCAGCACTTAACATTTAGTCAGAGTGTCGGAAATGCTCACTCAACATTGAATCAGAGTGTCGGAAATGCTCACTCAACATTGAATCAGAGTGTCGGAAATGCTCACTCAACATTGAATCAGAGTGTCGGAAATGCGCACTTAACATGGTGTCAGAGTGTCGGAAATGCTCACTCAACATTGAGTCAGAGTGTCGGAAATGCTCACTCAACATTGAATCAGAGTATCGGAAATGCTCGTTCAACATTGAATCAGAGTGTCGAAAATGGGCACTCAACATTGAGTCAGAATGTCGGAAATGTGCACTGAACATTGAGTCAGAGTGTCTGAAATACTCACCCAACATTGAGTAAGAATGTCGGAAATGCTCGCTCAACATTGAATCAGAGTGTCGGAAATGCTCGCTCAACATTGAATCAGAGTGTCGGAAATACTCGCTCAACATTGAGTCAGAGTGTCGGAAATGCACACTCAACATTGAATCAGAGTGTAGGAAATGCTCGCTCAACATTGAATCAGAGTGTCGGAAATGATCGCTCAACATTGAATCAGAGTGTCGGAAATGCACACTCAACATTGAATCAGAGTGTCGGAAATGTGCTCACTCAACATTGAATCAGAGTGTCGGAAATGTGCACTCAGCATTGAGTTAGAGTATCTGAAATACTCACTCAACATTGAGTCAGAGTGTCGGAAATGCTCGCTCAACATTGAATCAGAGTGTCGGAAATGCTCACTCAACATTGAATCAGAGTGTCGGAAATGCTCACTCAACATTGAATCAGAGTGTCGGAAATGCTCACTCAACATTGAATCAGAGTGTCGGAAATGTGCACTCAACATTGAGTAAGAGAGTCTGAAATACTCACTCAACATTGAGTCAGAGTGTCGGAAATGCTCGCTCAACATTGAATCAGAGTGTCGGAAATGGGCACTCAACATTGAATCAGAGTGTCGGAAATGCGCACACAATATTGAATCAGAGTGTAGGAAATGCTCGCTTAACATTGAATCAGAGTGTCGGAAATGCGCACTTAACATGGTGTCAGAGTGTCAAAAATTCTCACTCAACATTGAATCAGAGTGTCGAAAATGGGCACTCAACATTGAGTCAGAATGTCGGAAATGCTCGCTCAACATTGAATCAGAGTGTCGGAAATGGGCACTCAACATTGAATCAGAGTGTCGGGAATGTGCACTCAACATTGAATCAGAGTGTCGGAAATGCTCACTCAACATTGAATCAGAGTGTCGGAAATGCGCACTCAACATTGAATCAGAGTATCGGAAATGCGCACTTAACATTTAGTCATAGTGTCAAAAATGCTCACTCAACATTGAATCAGAGTGTCGAAAATGCGCACTCAACATTGAATCAGAGTGTCGGAAATGCGAACTCAACATTGAATCAGAGTGTTGGGAATGCTCACTCAACATTGAATCAGAGTGTTGGGAATGCTCACTCAACATTGAATCAGAGTGTCGGAAATGCTCACTCAACATTGAATCAGAGTGTCGGAAATACTCACTCAACATTGAATCAGAGTGTCGGAAATGCGCACTCAACATTGAATCAGAGTGTCGGAAATACTCACTCAACATTGAATCAGAGTGTCGGAAATGTGCACTCAACGTTGAGTAAGAGCGTCTGAAATACTCACTCAACATTGAATCAGAGTGTCGGAAATGCTCACTCAACATTGAATCAGAGTGTCGGAAATGCTCACTCAACATTGAATCAGAGTGTCGGAAATGCGCACTCAACATTGAATCAGAGTGTTGGAAATGCGCACTCAACATTGAATCAGAGTGTCGGAAATGCGCACTCAACATTGAGTAAGAGTGTCTGAAATGCTCGCTCAACATTGAATTAGAGTGTCGGAAATGCGCACTCAACATTGAATCAGAGTGTCGGAAATGCGCACTCAACATTGAATCAGAGTGTCGGAAATGCGCACTTAACATTTAGTCATAGTGTCAAAAATGCTCACTCAACATTGAATCAGAGTGTCGGAAATGAGCACTCAACAATGAGTAAGAGTGTCTGAAATGCTCGCTCAACATTGAATGAGAGTGACGGAAATGCGCATTCAACATTGAATCAGAGTGTCGGAAATGCACACTCAACATTGAGTAAGAGTGTCTGAAATGCTCGCTCAACATTGAATTAGAGTGTCGGAAATGTGCACTCAACATTGAATCATAGTGTTAAAAATACTCACTCAACATTGAATCAGAGTGTTGAAAATGCGCACCCAACATTGAATCAGAGTGTCGGAAATGCGCACTTAACATGGTGTCAGAGTGTCAAATGTGCAGAGTGTCGGAAAAGGGCACTCAACATTGAGTCAGAATGTCGGAAATGTGCACTGAACATTGAGTCAGAGTGTCTGAAATACTCACTCAACTCAACAGAGTGTTTCACTCAACATTGAATCAGAGTATCGGAAATGGTCGTTCCACATTGAATCAGAGTGTCGGAGTTGCTCACTCAACATTGAATCAGAGTGTCGGAAATGCTCACTCAACATTGAATAGAGAAATGTACCTCAACATTGAATCAGAGTGTCGGAAATTCTCGCTCAACATTGAGTCAGAGTGTCGGAAATGCACACTCAACATTGAGTCAGAGTGTCGTAGACTCAACATTGAATCAGAGTGTAGGAAATGCTCGCTCAACATTGAATCAGAGTGTCAAAAATGCTCACTCAACATTGAATCAGAGTGTCGAAAATGCGCACTCAACATTGAATCAGAGTGTCGGAAATGCTCGCTCAACATTGAATCAGAGTGTCGGAAATGCTCACTCAACATTGAATCAGAGTGTCGGAAATGCGCACTGAACATGGTGTCAGAGTGTCGGAAATACTCAACATTGAGACAGAGTGTCGGAAATGCGCACTCAACATTGAATCAGAGTGTCGGAAATGCGCACTCAACATTGAATCAGAGTGTCGGAAATTCTCGCTCAACATTGAGTCAGAGTGTCGGAAATGCACACTCAACATTGAGTCAGAGTGTCGTAAATGTTCGTTCAACATTGAGTCAGAGTGTCGGAAATGTTCGTTCAACATTGAATAAGAGTGTCGGAAATGCTCACTCAACATTGAATCAGAGTGTCGGAAATGCGCACTCAACATTGAGTAAGAGTGTCGGAAATGCTCGCTCAACATTGAATCAGAGTGTCGAAAATGGGCACTCAACATTGAATCAGAGTGTCGGGAATGTGCACTCAACATTGAATCACAGTGTCGGAAATGCGCACTCAACATTAAATCAGAGAATCGGAAATGTGCACTCAACATTGAGTAAGAGCGTCTGAAATACTCGTTCAACATTGAATCAGAGTATCGGAAATGCGCACCCAACATTGTTTCAGAGCATATCGCGAAATAATTGTCTTTTTCTTAGTTACGTCCCTTGATAAGGAACTCTCCGATGGGAGGTAGAAAAAGAAAAATGTCAGATAAAAGGAATCGCTTGAAAAGATTTACCAGGCCTTCAGGAGAAGAGGTGGGTGGTTATCGGTAAGTTTATGGGTTTTTTTCAACCCAGAAAACTTACCGGTGCAGACTGAAAATCATGCACACTTATGTCCTCTGTGCACGTGGTGTAGACATGCATCTGGTCCAACATTTGTAAATCCGCGATGCTAGAAACCTGAATAGGTTTTGTGCTGATCATACTCCGTCTTTTCATATTTTTATTGCTGTATTATTTTCCATTGCCACTTCAGTATAATTCTGAGATGTCATCTGTTCATACCCTTATTTCTGAACACACACTGACACAGGCAAAAAGACAACGCATATACACACAATCAATACCACATTCATCCAGTCCACAAAAAATTGCAGAGTGAGCATAGTTTCCTCTTGCTTTCAAATGATTTCGAGGAAAGAAGGGAAAAGTAGAAAAAGATCAGTCTTACATAGAACAAATAAAGATCATTCATAAGTGGGCACCTAGATCCATCTTTGATCTTTTGTTTTATTTCTATTTTTATTATCAATGATATCGGGATGGAGCATGTGGTGAATCCATTTGTATTGGATTGCATGTTTTCAGTATAAAAATGACCAACATTACGCCTATTCAACATCCCTGTGTCAATATGCAAAATAGTCATTGCTTAATAAAAGTGTAAATGAACATTCTAATTTTGAACATAAGTGTCGAGGATCATTTTTGAATCTGCAATCTCCAGTGGCGGATCCAGGGGTGTTGCCCTAGTTGCCCGAGCAACCCCTTTTCTGTGTCCAAAATAATCTGGACCAAGGTTTTTGAAGATTTTCCTCTATTTCATATTGGGTTTCCTTCTAATATCCTTCTAATATCAACCATCCTTTGAACTATGAATTTCCATGGCTTCCTCTTGCTAGCAGTTTGAATGCCTAAGGGTGTTTCCCAAACAAGGAGACCACTAATTATACTCTAAATTAATCTCTTTTGTCTATATGTTAGCAGGGTCTCCAGTCAGGTCAGTGGTCAAGGCTCACCGGACTGACTACCTTATCTTATTGTTCTAATGTCACGGTGTAATGATCACCCTGTCAGTTGACGGAGGATTATACCCTCTGATGAAATTAGGTATATAGGTAAAGTGGTATTTCAAAGATAGACTCGCGCCATTTAAAGATAGATATAAACCTTTATTTTCACCTTTTGTTTCATGTACACATGATCACCATGAGTGATTTTTTTATACAAATTTAAAACTATAAATATCAAAAATTTCAAAGACAATGTAACATCCTCCTTAGTATCACTTTATTAGGTGAATAATAACCAATGTTAGCATAAAAGCCTGGCATGTTTATCTTTTTCATTAGGTGTTGCCCTTGTACATATGCATGCATACAAATTCACAATAAAAGACAAACAGCTAAATCATAATTCATATTAATGACTGAATAAATCAACATTTAATTGCCAAAATAATCGCCTAAACAACATGCACTTAAAGGGCAATACACAAACATCAACATTTTACCCTTTTTTAGAGAATTTGTTAACACTAGATCCGCTTGGCCATCATAATATAAATACTCTGCATTATAAAATATAACCTGGAATAATACTGCAAACTCAGATACGCCTCAGTGGATCTGTTTGACAATGGAAATAATGTCCGATGAATTGTTGCTTTCTTCGCTTGGCAATGCTGGAAATAGTTTAGTATAACATCTTCAGAAAAAGAAATCGTCTCGCTACACTTTGCGGAGTAATTATAATTGTCACAATCTAAGAAATAATGAAGTTCTATATATTTTTTGCCAGAAAGAAGTAGACATGTACAATCGAGATGACAATTCTAATTCATTAGTTCCAGATAAGTGCAAAATTGTCTTTTTCTGTGTTTAAAATGATGGGCAACACCCACAGAGAGAGAGAGAGAGAGAGAGAGAGAGAGAGGGGGGGGGGAGAGGGAGAGAGAGAGAGAGAGAGAGGGGGGGGGGGAGAGGGAGAGAGAGAGAGAGCGTGTGTTTGCGTGCGTGCGTTCGTGTGTATGTGACTAGTCCGTCGTAAGTTAGAAAGTACGTTTTACCAATACTGTACAATGTCTTGGGATTTCAATGGAAAAACAATAACTGCGGAATGGAAGAGGCATATAATATCAAAACTCAGTCTAGTTGAGATATTCCTTTGAATAAAAAAAAATATAAATGAACATTATTTGACTTCTGATCTACCTCTCTTTTCAATATAACTTTATAAACAAGAGTTAATTCTCTTCACAGAGCTCTCTTTATAAGACAAGAGTTAAGTCCCTTCACAGACCTTTCTTTTTTAAAACCTCAAGTTAGTGTATACAGTTTATCAAAGTGTATTAGCTTGTGCAAATCAGCACTGATGTCACTATAATTGGGACTTTCATAAAGAAAATGCATTTCGTCTTCGTTTTCAAACTAAGGAGGAAACACTGCAATCTCTGATACCCTGGTACATTAATATAACGCCCACCCTCTATCAGTATGTAGACACTTCAGATAACTGGATAGGTATGAAGCGTGGCGTTGAATATGCAATACTACCATGGTCCTTTATATTAACAGATTGCAAAGTTGATTTCCCTGGTTGATCCTTCCATAGCTCAGTAAATCGGTATCAGCTGTGTCAATAAATATTCTGATGTTGTTCTTCATCACAGATTTATTATAAGTGTATATGTATATATAGTCATCCTTTACACAACATATTAATCACTCTTGTTGGCCCGGATGGAAGCGCGCGAGAGGTCTTACTGTGAGAGGAAACTGAAGTACCTTAGGAAAGCCCACGTGTCGGGCAAGTGACCCTTAATTTTCACGTCCGTTCCAGGAGTCGAACCCCGTGAAAGGCGAGTGCATTATCACAGCGCCACCCGACCACTCGTATATATCATGCAGTATATACGTATAACGAAAACAAAAGGAAAGAACACACGAGCCCACTCACATTGTTTGTACTTCAGATAATCTCGATACAGTGTACATCTTTGCCATGATAAGTGCCAGATTGCAAGTAACAATGCTCAAGACACATTTGTCAGGCCTATCGTCATGTTGTTGCATTATCAACAACCTCATTCTTCTAAGATTGTACAAAAGACATAACAGTGAATTGCATTTTCCACTTTTTACGTCGCTCACCCTTGGTCCGTCGTTGTGCATTCTTAACGTCGGTGCATTCAACAAAATGGTTAATGAAAAGGCAAATAAGTGGACGGAGGAGATAAGATCCAACATCCATAGAAGGGATACATTTTTAAAATGGTGGACATCTCTGGGACATCTTGTTTAAAATTACATGCACAGAGTAATGTTAACAGTTTCTACATGTCATTATATTTCTCTTTGTTAAGCTCACCATCATTATAAAGGCTGTTTAATCGCCCTCTGTCCGTAGTTGGTCGTCCGTAATCCTTGATATCTTTATTTTTTTAAGTACAGAAGGTATATTTCACATGTAGATTCCTAATAGCCCCTAGATGCAGGATATGCCGCCATCTTGGATTTTGATAGTTTAATTTGATGATGAGACTGAATGTTGAAACAAGAATGGTTGACAGACAGCTGTCTTGGATTTTGACATTTGAAGTATGTCATCGCTCTTTCTTGAAAGGTGACAGAGGACTTTTTCAAACTTAATTTGTATATTCCACTTGGTCTTTTGTTTTGGTCATGTTTACTATATGGAAAAGAAATCAAAAGTATATGCAGCTTTTCATGATAACCAGAAAGCGTTCAATACTGTATGGATAAAAGGATTAACGTATAAAATATCTAAACTAGGGTTCAATGGCAAGTTCTGGCGACTTTTATCTGATTCGTTTATTAATGTTAAAGCATCAGCGTTTTTTTAAGGTAAGCGTAGTCCAACGTACACCATTGGACAAGGTGTCGGTCAAGGTCAAGTCCTCTCTGCTTGGTGCTTTCTTCTAATGATTGATGACCTTGTAAGTGAGTTCGAGAGTCGAGGTCTTGGGCTTAGGATAAAAGACATACATGTGCCTTGTGTTTTACTAGCTGATGATACATTAGTATTGTCAACCTCTGTAGGTCTGCTCCAAAAAGAATTAGATGTAGTTTATTCATACTCTACTCAATGGCGTCTTAACTATAATTCTACAAAGAGCTCTCTGGTAGTATTTCAATCCCAACGTCGACGAGTACTTTTAGATGATTTTAGACACATACAATGTAAAATTGGTTCTGATATAATCTCAATTACATCACAGAAAACTTACGCTGCGATAACGTTTACTAGTAACTTGCACTCAGGAAGTAGTATAATGGACGCCTGTGTAAAAGGAAGAACTAACTTGAATTCACTTTTAAATATCGGTATTCACCCCAAAGGACTTAATCCCGTAGCAAGTTTTAATATTATCAAAAGTGTTGTATACTCAAGTATGGATGTGAACTTTGGAATTCATATACTAAACGAGCTGTGGAAGAGCTGGAACGCACACAGAGATATGCATGTAGACGTTGTCTTGGTCTTCCCAAAACCTCCTCCTCGGCAGTGACTGTTCAATGTCAAGGATCATTTGATATATGGAGCGAGGTGGAGAGACGAAAACTATTGTTTCGGAACAAATTGTGTTTAGGAAGTGCTAAGTTTTCATGGAAAACGCTTTTTATGGTTAGATTGTGCCAAGTTATGTATAGTGGTTCATCATCCGCTCAAGCAGGATTTCTGCCTGATATATATAACATAATGGTTAAATTTCACATAGAGTCTTTCATTAATGATTATATCTTTAATACATTCGTACCACCGACAATGCGTTGGAAACGTTTCATTAATAACTTTGTATATGACTTTTATTTCATAAGATGGAAAATAAACTTAAAACACGTGAAGAACTCAAGAGATAAGCCACTATCCACAGTGAGCAGGGTATGAACCCGATATTGCATTTAAGCACCAAACGAATTTGGCAACAATTAGAATGGGATTCAGTAGAATTATTGAAGTACTCGTTATCCAGCGAAAACGAAACAGTGAAATGTAAGATTTGTAATAAAATAAGCAGTGATATTATGCTCCATTTTATTCTTGAATGCCCTGGTTTATACCTAAGGCGGGATAAAATGATGGATAATGTTGTAAATGCGATTGAGGTTTTGTCATATATAAAATTTTCAGAACTAAGCATTGAAGATCAATGTAGTTTTTTGCTTGGTGATCGCTCACAATTATGTTTGACTGATATAGAATGGGAAACTCTGATGCTGAACATGGCTAGAAATATCAAAGGTATGGTCTATGAAATGGAAAGCTTAATATTATAGTGGTTAACATATAATGTATATCTAAAGGTGCATTAGTATTTAAATCGATAATGTAAAGATTATGTTGTAAGTAGTTTAAAATTATGAATTGTACATGTAAATGTAATCATAAGAATATCAAAAACATTGTATTTATACTTTCAAATGTTTTTACATATAAAATACGACTTATTTTTTAAAATGTTTTGACAATATATGAAATCTCTGATGCGATTGGCTAACAATGGTGTCGACCCATATGTTAAGTGTAATCACATCAAAGGAAAGGAAAGATGACACTGTGATCATGCTGTATATGTCGGTGCAACCATGAAAGAATCTTCCAAAATTCAATACATTGTGCCAATAATTACTTTACTGTTATCGGTATATATGGAAAGTAGTGGTTAAATTAAATACCCCTTACTATCTATTGTTAAAACATAGCTGTGATGTCATCCATTTTTCCTTCTGTACTTAAGTGAGCATGTTACCTGTAACTGTTCTATATGTTACCAGTTACTGTTCTATATGTTACCTGTAACTGTCCTGTATGTTACCTGTACCTGTCCTGTATGTTACCTGGAACTGTTCTTTATGTTAACTGTAACTGTTCTATATGTTACCAGTAACCGTTCAATATGTTACCAGTTACTGTTCTATATGTTACCTGTAACTGTCCTGTATGTTACTTGTAACTGTTCTATATGTTACCTGTAACTATTCTATATGTTACCAGTAACCGTTCTATATGTTACCAGTTACTGTTCTATGTGTTACCTGTTACTGTTCTATATGTTACCTGTAACTGTCCTGTATGTTACCTGTAACTGTTCTATATGTTAAAGAAAATGTCTCTATAATCCCTGCATAGGATGGAAAAGAACGTAATACAGACAGACATGTTTTGAAACATGAGATCTGATTAAAAAAGTAAAATACAATTGATTACAGTGTACTTCAATCAAATCTATTCAAGAAAATATGACGCAGACACAAAATGCTTGTACATCCGTTTATACCATAATTTGCATATTCAGGCGGGGAATATTTTCAGAATTTTAGGGAAGCACATATCAGCAGCAATTATATTGACTTCCTTAGAATTTTTCTCTGTTTCACGGGTATTTTTTTTTTTTTTTTTTGGGGGGGGGGGGGGCACGTTTATATGATCTTATTTTCCTGGTGATCTGTGACCTATTTCTTCTGCAACCAATTGACTATCCACACCAGCAGCATGCAGTCTTGTGGCCGCAGTTGCACGAAGGGCACGGTTCGTATGAAAACCAGAAAAAAAAAACACGCAGTCTTGCAGAGTCTTGCCGCTGTTTGTTGCACTTGGTAGATACCAAAAGGGAAGTCAATGCACCAACCTCATTCTCTGGTATATATTTATATATATGTATAATGCTATCTTTAATGCTAATCTACAATTGTTTTGATTTCTTTTCAGCTTTATTTAATTCAAATTACACACAAACCGTATTTTATAACCCTCCCTGATAAGATTCAAAACCAAATATAATATATCCCTCTGTTTTTTAATACAGATAACTTGTACATGAAATGAAATATCAAAGCCTTACCTTAGGCTTATATAAAGCTTGTAAATCCTGACAGGATACCTTTGTTGGAGATACAGCATTCTCATGAATCCTGACAGAATACCTTTCTGGAAATACAGCATTCTCATGAATCCTGACAGAATACCTTTCTGGAAATACAGCATTCTCATGAATCCTGACAGAATACCTTTCTGGAAATACAGCATTCTCATGAATCCTGACAGAATACCTTTCTGGAAATACAGCATTCTCATGAATCCTGACAGAATACGTTTCTGGAAATACAGCATTCTCATGAATCCTGACAGAATACCTTTCTGGAAATACAGCATTCTCATGAATCCTGACAGAATACCTTTCTGGAAATACAGCATCCTCATGAATCCTGGTTTATCAATGTAAACAGTACATCGTGTAACAGTTGTTATCCTGAAACTCAGTCAAAGTCATTGATATGAATAAACTTGAAAGCTTTTCATCCAAGCATGCTACTGAGATAATTCCAGCTGATTATTTGGAAGATTTTAAGAGTTTGACACATTTGACTTGTGTGAACCTTGAAGTGGGTCAATGTAATTCATTTGAACAAACTTGGCAGTTCATAATACCATTACCCTGTTGGTGTAATACAATCAGTCTGTGTTTCCTGGTTTTTTCAATGTTTAATGATTTCAAAACAGTTTTTGAGTTTAAAGCTTGCTCATGGTTATTTATTTGAACAAACTTGTGATGCCGATATATTAAAGCAATTGATTATTTTTATTGGAGCCTCGCCCTTTAACTCCAAGGGGTGGTTCAGCATTTTCATTTTCACACCATAGAAATGGTCACTGTATAATTCGAATTCATATTGATTTTCTTCTTGAAAATAATATAAATATATAAATGTGTACACAATACTGTAAAGGCAATTTTAAAATTCACTTTAATCTTCCTTAAATTGCTACATCTGGTGGGTTTATCAAATCTATCATGTTCCAGTTCTTTTATCATACAAACATATGCTTTACACGTATATAAGGGAACTCCAATCCAAATAGTTAGATACGACGTTTTTAAGTTAACTAGGACCGTGGATTCCATCACATACAAAAAGATGTCATGTTACAAGCACGGCATTTGTTATAACAGAACTGACAATAGACAGTGTTATATTATACTATGGCATATCCATATAATAACAGAATATGGAAAAATAGGTGATTACAATGTACATATGTATTAGAAGGTAATTGTTCGAGTCTTTATAATATATGATGCATTCTTTAGATTTCAACATATAAGACATAAATGCGTCATCTTTTGTCAGCTTCTCTTTCAATACAAAAATATAACAGGTATTACACCCACTCTGGTTCATGACGTATTTAAGGTTGCGTATCCTTGATTTAGTGCAACCCATAATTTCTATGCCCCGACCCTTGAACATTTTCCAGGTACGTTGGTGTAATTACTTTCCAGATAACTGCATATTCATTTTTCTTGCAATATATTTATGCGCTTTTGATATAACAAGGATAAATGATATAGTTGCGTAAATATATATACAGAAGACGTGCTGTTAATTTCATATGTGAAATATTTACATGACTAAGAAGCGGGGATTTTCTCGTTACTTTCTATGCACACGAATTGAAAAAAATACCCATCATTATTATGCCTAATTTCCGATGATTTACATTCAATTAATTTAATTTCATTAAAGAAACGGCAAAAATATTACACAGGAATACAGTACAGAAACAGAAAGAAACATGTTCGTAACAATCACTCTATTGCTATGCCAAAGGATCTGGGTTGGGTAGGCCTATTTAACGGAATGGTCTGAACAGAGCGGAAACACTGAAAGGAATGTTCTTTCTCTCAAACTTAAGTCTGTAAACGTTTTGTTTGTGAATTTGAATGTAAGTTTTGATAGAAATGATCAGTTATAAACTGACAGTACTGTATTTCTTAATATCCTAATGTATGGGCTTTTATTATTCTTTTAAAAGATTGGGAATCTGATGAACTTCCTTACTGTGAAAGGAAACAGGCGTAAAACAGGGAAAAATCTATGGGTTGGCTACAGGTTTTTTCTCTGCTTGACTCAAGGAGTTGTCTTGATCACCAACATTAGAGACAGGGAAAAGTTAACTATTGATTTTTTAAAGTGAAATTTTCTTTTTGTAGCATAAACTCTTCAAATTTCATGGTGGCAATTCAGACTAGGTTAGAGTTAGGTTATTATTATGGGATGGCTGTTTGATGGTTAGACATATTCACTTCTGCCCTAAAAAAGGAATGGTGAGTGGGGTAAGAAGCGATACATTGACTAAAATTTTTTAAATCTTCTCACAACTCAGTGTAGAAAAGAAATGTGCTTAAAGAAAGGCCTTAAGATGCATAACTGAATTGTAAATTTCCTGACCCATGGGGCTTACATTTTCCCCTGTGCAAGGGATGAAGAACATTGCATTTTTGAGTCCAATTTGTTAAAATGCCATTGGAGATGTAATTACTTTCGAAACTTCTACATTAAATGACACTGAAAATAAACACAAAAATGGCCACCTAAAGATTAAAAAAAACTTCAAAAAAGGAAAAATCATGAGTTAAATATCAAAGACTGAATTTCACATACAATGTTTTCTTTTTGCCAAATGAATCAAAGAAAGAAATGTAGGATATTTTCTGTGATCAACATACACATATTGTAGTTTGATACCTTAATCAACCATGACAGCATCAATTACCCTACCAGACCTCAAACCTATCACTATAGAAACTGTCATACAGCATTTGTTTTCTAAGTATCATTATATGTCTATAGGAATGTTTTTTTAGCAAAATCAATGAGTGTCTGTTGACAATAAACAGTAATTGTCATATATATGCTGCAGTCATATCACATTGGTAAATCAAAAACCAGTAATTTTGACGGAAAATTGTATTTTTATCTGTAATCATGTAATTTTGACTAAAACCTGTAATTTAAAATGGCAAAATTATAATAAATCCTAGTTTCATTAACCTGACAAACCTAATAAAAAAAGATGTAAAATAAGCTGAAATGTAGTAAAATAAAATGAAGCTAACAATTATTACAGTTTTGTCATTTTGAATTAAAGATTTCTGCCAAAATGACATGGTTACAGATAAAAATGCATGATTACAGATTAAGTTATATTTTTCAGCCAAAATTACAGGTTTTGGATTAACCAGTGTCAGAATAATGAAATACAACAGTTAAAATGTTTAAAAACAGGAAATCATCTATGTGACATTAAATTTCTTTTCTGAATACTTTCAGTTGGATGTCAACACCTACCCATTGGAGATGTTAAATTCCAGAGCTTGGTTATAAGATGCAGAAAAGTGTGTACAAGACTGACTTAAGAACACAAAACAGATTTCCTCCAAGAAGAATGATCATAAATCTCAACAAATGTGCACTTAAATTAGATCTTCAGCATTCAGTATCATTCCCTTTCAAAGACAAAAGCATCAGTGATGGATGGTTTTCATAATGATATTGGTGCACAACCAAGTAGGACTTAAGTGACTTCAAAATATTGAAATCACTGTAAGGATTAAGTAGACCACTTGACAAAGATAAATTTTGAATGATGCCTGCTACCGAGACAGTCTACAAGTGTGGTGTGTGTAGTAAGTTATTCGATGAGTTGTCAAGCCTACAGATCCATCTCGAGACACATCTAGACCAGACAGGCTTCATATGTGATATCTGTGATAAAAAGTTCAATGATCCTCATAACCTACGGAGACACAAACAGACACATACAGGTGAGAGGTCATACAAGTGCGGGGAATGTGAAAAGTTGTTTTCTAACCAAAACAATTTGAAGACACACTTGCGGACACATACAGGAGAAAAACCATACCAATGTGATATTTGTAGTAAAGCATTTAGTGATTTATCTCCCCTACAATACCATCTCAAGATCCACACAGGAGAGAAGCCCTACATATGTGATATATGCCAAAAAGGGTTTAGTAGTGCCTCTAGTTTAAAAAGACACCTCAGAGTCCATACTGGAGAGAAACCATACAAATGTGACATTTGTAGTAAGGCATTTAGTGATTTGTCTCACAGACAATACCATCTCAAGATACACACAGGAGAGAAGCTTTACACATGTAACGAGTGTCAAAAGGGGTTTGGTAGTGCGTCTAGTTTAAAAAGACACCTTAGAGTCCATACTGGAGAGAAACCATACAAATGTGGCATTTGTAATAAAATGTTTAGTGATTTATCTCCTCTACAATACCACCTCAGAATACACTCAGGAGAGAAGCCCTACACGTGTGATACATGTCAGAAAATGTTTAGCAGTGCGCATAGTTTAAAAAGACACCTCAGACTCCATACTGAACAGGAACAGTAGAAAGAAGAGATCTATACAGACACTTAGTTTTTTATCTTTCCTGCAACACCACCTCATGATACAGTACAATATCAACAGAAGTTGTTTATAGATTTTGATACATACAGTTGACCCCTGTGACCTTGAAAGTGGGTGGAAGTCATTCTTTGGAACACATACATGGTGACTCTTATTCCTACGTTTGCAAACCTTAACAAATTTGACTCTTGTGACTTTGAAATGGTCAAGTTCATTCAAATTCCTTGAAACAAACTTGGTAGTCTTTCACCCTAGCATGAACTTACCTGCATACCATTGCACAAGCTCAATTTGACTTTGTGCAGGTAGGCCGAATCGTCATCTATTTGTGTAAAAGCATTTCACCTTTAAATTCTTTACTTGACATTTAGAATTAGTGAATTTGAATAGTGCATGTAATTGAAAATCTTGCTCTTCATAATTCAAACCGAATACACAATCAGATATTGGGTGACAACTCAATTGTTTACTGGCAATCAATTCAAATGACTATAATTGTATGAGTGTATGAGGTAGTCATATATGCTTAGGAATTAATTTTTGTTAATTTTTACTTTGTTTTGTGGTAAATATTTTATGTAAATTGTACATGTCGTTATGTATGTTTGAAAGAAAACTTTATTCAGAACTATTTCATCAGTTCAATACAAACTAGTGTGTGTGTGCTTTATGATTCTTGCTGAATGACTAAAAAAGTGTGTGTTGCTGTCATCAATTGTAATGAGATTGAACTGAAAATAAACATTAAATACCATAGTAGTTTATGTCAACTGATGAATTCTTTTCGTTTGATATATATTATTATAAGATTGTACTTTTGACACTTATGTTTGGTTTGAACTGACAGCCCTTACTTAATAGATTAATATCAACTTGGGTTATCTACACTTGGCCAAGCTGGTACATAAAAACAGATGTAGACTGCACCTGCAGAGGGACTGCGGTAGACAAGTTTCAGACATCTGATTGTGACCGTCTTTATCATACCATTCATCTGTTGGTTGCAGGTTCAAGGCAGTCACTTGGGGCAGTCACCAAGTACAGGCTGCTATTTGTGGTTTTTCTCTGGGAACTCCCATTTCTATCTACTGCCCAAACCTGGCATGTCCTTCAATCTCTGGCTGTCATTAGGATGTAAAGCAACAATAAACCAAATTGCATCTGCCATGTATAGGATATTATAGATTTGTTTATTCGTTAATCCATCCATATCTTCTGTTTTGCTCATGCCCAAGGCAATTATGAACATGTGTATGTGCTGAATGGTCAAAGAAAGTGCATTAGATTAAAAACAGAAATTATCAATTGTCACCGATACAGATAATAATTTTTGGTTGGGTGAATGAGGAGACCAGTGTTTCAACAAGAGGCTCTGTGTCCATGGGTCCCATCTCAGTTAGTTTGCCTGTCAATGCAGAATATTGCCTATTTTGTCAGAAAGAGAAAAAATGCATCACTGTCAAAGTTTCATTCTCTCGTTCACATTTATATGTGGTTCAAGCAACATCCATATCGAGCCAAGGTGTGAGATGGGGAGAGAAACATAGGTTTACGATCAGGCTTTTTTTAACTACTAGTGTAATAAAGCTAAATTTTCGATAATCAAATGTCCACTGGTTGGTTTGGTGATGGAACAACAATGGCTTTTGTGTGAGTGAACAGGCAAGATCTTTATCCATCAGACAGATTATTGATAGGGCTAGGTGGTAGGTATGCCCTCCATGGACCCCAAGGAAGACATCACTACAAAGTCATTGATATGTATCCCATTGGGCATTTCAGCATTCCAAATACTCCATCGGACCATTTGGTAAAACAGAATTTGTGTAATTTGATCAATAACATTGAGTGAACATGAAGGTAAAAGTTCGAAAATCTTCCTAAGATTTTTTTCTTTTTCCAATCATTAAGGCATAAATGATGTTTTTTTAATATTTTGCCCCAAACTGGATCATCATTCTGTGGAATAGGATTCTCCATATTTAGACACAAAAAAAACATAGTGAGCTGCACCAGAGGTGAGCTGAGACAACATGTGGAGTGTTTACCAGAAAGTCATGGCTACTGAGATTTTCTTGGGGACAATGAGGTTGGTGATAGAGGCATTGTAACCATTTCCAGTTGTCAATATGACCTAAAAAGAGCTTATACCACATTTTATTCCTTACGTTAATGTTTTAGCAATCTGGACATATATTTAACCAATATACAAAACTTCACAAAGTGTGTAAGAAAACTTCCCCCTAGTAGCCCTCTGTTCAACATTAAAGCAAAAGACACCAATAACATGTATCTCACAGACTTGGATATTAATAATATTGGACAAATGTATCATATGGATGCATGGCTGCGTTGTTGCACAAAGGTCAGAAGTGACAAATGTGCTAAAATCTTCAAACAACATTTCTCAGTTACTAAAAGGCTAAAGGTGTTGAAGATAATGCTAGAATTGATGACATTGCCCCAGGTAAGAAAGTTCATACTCTTTAATTAACTTCTGTGTATACAGGATGATTATTTCCACAATATTAGGCTTATTGCTTGATGAATGCAAGATAAAACATGATATAAAAACTGGTCGATATTTGGATTCATTCAGTATAAACACGATAGATGAATAATGTGGCCGTAGTTTTTATGAATAGCTTCAATGGAATTATATTTGCCAATTTGTCTTCTTTTGCTCGCAGCTTTCAACCCAACTCTTTGAGACTTGGTGTGCTTTACCTCCAAAGCATACAGCACTGTTTTTCCTCGAGGTATTTTTGCGAATATTTCCGTTCCCATATTCGTATTCATTTGGATACAATAACGTATTTCATTGGCATGGAATTGGCGCATATTGTTCCATAAGTTGGTCCAGATGAATGACAATGACCCACTCAGAGTGTCAAATGTATAACACCTACAAACGATTTCTTTATAACCATGGGAACAGGGCTTCAAGTATTGGATCAGCAGCATACTGGGGTGAAAGACAACTTGGTTATTCAAATCAATTTCCTTCACCACCTTTTTAGGTCGAAGTGAACAAATATGTCAAAATCTGTTTTCGATATTTTCATAACCAGTGGCTCAATCAAGATGTTGGGACAGTGATATGATGGAATGGATGGCGTTGCTCAAGTTAATTAGTTACAGGGTAAAATGTGCACAGAACGTCTTCCCTCCAATCAACCAGTAGGCTCATGGTAATGGTATTTGTGTAGTTGTGTGCTTTGACGATGGACTAGCAATGGCAAGTTTGCAGAAATTGCCGTAATTCGAATAGGCGTCAGAGCAATTCCATTCAATGGTCCTCTTATACTTATTCAGTTCACAGTTCAAATAATTACAATGTATATATGTACTGAACCGGAAAACATGCTGAGGTAAAAATAAATTTTAATTAATTGTGATCCTTTATGATTCATACGCTCTATCTCTAGACTATAGTCTATATGTCCTACACTTGCAGAAAATTGCCACAGGATACACACAATTATTACAGTGTATATATAAGTAAGCATCATAATCGACATATTTAAAAACAAGTTCTGCATCTCGCTGGACTGCTGTGACTAACAGACACACTTACCCTTCAAACAAATAATATTTACCATTATGTATTAACATTTCTTCTTCCGTTCTGACTCGTATCAAGCGCAGCTGACCATGACTTTGCTTTGGACACACATTAATTCCCAAACCTTTTCTTGATATTATACATATGGTTTATAACCGCTTCTGAAGGACAAGTAAGCGGAAAGAACATGTAAAAAACGTTTGAATGGAAAATATTTCCCGGAATATGTGAATATACCCATGAAATTGATATAAAACAATCATGTAATCTATGTTTGAAGCAAATCTAGTTCTTGATTCAATGTTAAGTGACTTGGCTATCTGCCTAAAATCAACCTCTAATCTAATAAGACGTTGTATTAAAATATAACAAAAAAAGAAAGAAAAAAAACAGACCAGGTAATCCTTCTTACGAGACAATTTGTTTCTCTTTACATTCAGTGCGCTTTTGTTACTGTGTGATTTCGCGGGGCTGAAAAAGAAACTATGAATGTTTCAGTTAAGTTGATAATCTAATCTCGAAATTATCTGAAATCGCACAGAAAGTCAAAATCACCTACAACAAGCAAATTCGTGGAATTTATATCCCCCGCTTTCCAAACATATTGTAAGTAAATAGTTTAGAGGTTAGGAGTTAACATGTCATAATGCTATGTAGAATGATATAGTTTAATGATAAACTGATAATATTTGTGGCACTTCAAGTTACATTTAAATCAGATTATATTTAGGAAAGTTAGAGCACAAAAACTGACCGACCAAAGAAATGAAAGGATACCTCATTAGTATGCATAATTATCAACAGATGATAGTCAAACTCAGTCTCAATGAACCCAAGATGCATCTGCTGACCAAGTTTCACCGAAATTGGATGACATTTGGGGAAGTTAGAACATGGAAACGAAAGTGTGGCAGACAGGCGGACGGACGGACGGACGGACAAATCCAAATTAATATCCCCCGTTTCGGTGAAAGTGGGGGATAAAATTTACTCCTTAAAATAACCAAATGAACTAATCATTGAAAACTGAATGCAAGAAACAAATGAATTAAGAGACAGCAGTGCCAACAATAACACCAACTATAGAATATTTAAACATGAATACATTAAAGAAACATCATCAGTGTGACAAGTATAATAAGGTATTCGTCAGATCTGGAATCATTTTCAGAATTTGCTTTTTTGTCATTTTACTATTCAGCAGTGTAAGTGATGTCTCATAATTTTGCTCTTTTCGACACCTAGCAATTGGCTGGTCATTTCCGTGTTTTTTGTGATAATACTAGATAGCATTGTTACTGATGCCTGAGGCTTGGATTTCCAGCTTGTCATTGTCTTGGACTTTGTCAATGAGTTCATCAGACCATGTTTTACCTCAGGTATTTTTGCTCTTTAAGATACCTTAGCCAACGTCTTTTTCACATATTTGAATGTATGTCAGGCATCACTTCATCGTTTGATAGTCCCTCAGTTATTGTTATTAACTTTATGGTTACGTTCTTGTTGATACAGTGTTTCAGTTCCAACCGCTCATGTCTTGGTGTCACAATATTGACATCCCTTGTTACATTAATTCACTGAAGTACTTTATTATGTGTATGTTCTCCAATAGCCTCTTTTCGCCAGCCATGCCTAGCATCTATCATTTCGATGCCCAGAAGGTCATTTGATTTGAGGAAAAGTCACTCTCCAAGCCTTAGTTACTGGGAAGTTGTGGCAGGATAAACAAGACCAATGAGAGAAAATATATGAAGAGCCCATTTGCAGAATGATCAGAGTCACAAGTTTTGAAAACTGAGAAAAACGGATTTTAATTTTCAAAACGCTCTGTGACTATTGTGTTACATATTTGACTTCCTTCAATATAATCAGTCAGAGGTTTCCTTATGAAAGGGTAACACTATGTATTTTCATTCAATTTAGAATGATACTAATAATGTTTTTTTGTTATTTTTTTTTTTTCGTACATGGTATGGACCCGGATCTTTTTTGCCATTATAATTTTTCAGTTAACATGTTGGACGTTAAACCAATGCGTCCTGTGTGAAGGTGCTCTCCCCTATGTACGGCAAAGTGTCCTGGTAAAGGTTCTCTGCTCCGTTTACCCTTTTCTGTTTTAATTTGAATGAAAGTAGCTGTTGATTGGCAGTAAAACAAAAAACAAAAACACAAAAAGCAACAAAAAACAAAACAAACAAAAAAAGAAACACAGTCAACTTGATACACACGGTCTTTATTGTTTTTTAATATAAGACACAATTCAGATATTCTACTTATTAGTTACAGTCCTATTCAGAAATTACAGTCCCATTCAGAATTGGACTCATCGGCATTGCCATCATAAGCAAGTTGTGAGCAGAATGTCCGTGCTTCAGGTTTGCAAAAGTTTTTCAATGTTCGCAAGTCATTGAACTTAGCTTGTTTGATTTTCAGCGCTCCATTGTATAATGGAATCAATTGCTTAAAAACTTTCCTTTTATTTAGTGATCTTCCTCTTTTTTGTTAGGACTGTCCATGTTCCATTCCATGATTCTCTGTGCTTGATCAAGTGGTGTTGCCAGACTTCAAATGATATTTCCAGAACAGGCCTCGTTGGAAAGGGGCATGATGTTTTATATATATCCTCCGTGGCAAATTGTTGAGAAAAAATGAAGAATTGGGATTTCTTACACTCAATGACATTGAATGGGCAAGGTTTCTTTCTGCAAACATGTAGTTGCTTCCACCAGTCTTGTGGAACTTCGGCCAGTGCTTTGGTGTTCAACAGTTCAATTTTTTGTCACATGCCATGTAAGAATGACCTGAGAGATAAGCATCCTGTTCATTTTTGCTTTTATAATCATTGTTAAAGGCCAGAATGAGGTCATCACGTTCATCAGATGTAATGTTAATAAAGCATTGATAACGTTTGCACCTGCAACATTACCAGCAATGTGACAACTTAACCTCTGTTTCTTTTGCTTTTCTCTTTTGGAACCCAGTGATTTCCTTTTCTTCGGCTTGGAAGTCACTACCGGATGCTCATATTCATCTGAATTGCTCTCCTTTGTGTTAGATGCCATTTTCGTCACAAAACGCAGGAGGAAAAAACAGCATGCAACTAGCTGCCATTACTATGTGTTGATTGGATGAATAAGTCACATGATTGGACCCTGATCATTTTTCCATTCCAGGATGTGGACTCTGATCATTTTACCAAAGTATAGGATATTTCATGCAACTGCTATTAACGGATCTTGATTATTTTAACACAAGAAATTATGTAGACATAAACTACATGGTATGAGCTATCAGATGATGAGCTTAGTTGAATTTCCCCCAAAATGTGACTCTGATCGTTCTGCAAATGAACCCTCATATCTTAGTGGTCAATCAAGAACAAAACAACACTATTTGTCATTTGTTTACACTTTATGGATGGGATTTAAAAGAGGAAGAGTATCCTGGTAATGGTACTTATAAATTTGAGAGCAGTGTAAACCAGCAATGACTGACTTTGAATGCATCACAGATGAAAATGAAACAAAAAACAACGCATTTGAAGAAGGGGAATATGAGAAATTTATTGTTGAAAAACGCGACTGATCTAAACAATTTTCCGCGATTTTGATCGGCGTGGTTTTGCGTTTGTAGGTCTGACTGTTTTTGACTGTAGTGTGCAGAAGGAATAATGCCTCTGGACATAACCACCAAAATGATGATAAGGTTGGAACATCGTTTACTCTGCATTCGTGATCAGGATCATAGCAACATCACCATATGTGAAATTCTGGCATCAAAGGTGAGGCAAATTAATATTTCAAATTTGATCGACAGCGATAAAATGTACTTACAAATTATTAAATCAGATAACATATATTTTTTTTACAGAAAGGAAATAATAAGCATATTTAGATTCCTACAAAGAACATCAGTGCTGATGACAAAATCGGCGTCAAATATTTAAAGAAAAAAATCTTGAATTTTACTTAGAAACCTTCTCAGAAGCGAAGGCAGTCAATTTTTGAATTTTCTACCATTTGCCTTAGTTGTTCTCATTGCCTTTAAGAATTACAGTTCATGAAAAATAAACAGAATTACTCAGATTTACTATAAGAAAGCAAATAAACTAGGTACAATATTGTGCAACTCCAATACCTTATGATAATTTAGTGTAGTAGGCGTTAGTTTCTGTTAAATATTTATTAAATTTCGTATCATTATACACTTTGAGACTACATAGGTTAGGAGCTCACATCCACATCTACCAGTCAACGAAGAAAATGCCTATCTAAGTGCAACAACATGTACAAACAATACAGGAAAATATAAGAGGGCCATAGGGCATACATCCTTCATCTGGTTAGTTCAGCTTTTCATTCACTTAACAAAGAACTTTAAAAATGAAGAATGATTTCTGAAATAATTTTACTTTTCGGCAACGAGATCAAGTCAGAACCATTATTTCTACAAAATTGAGATGAATTCTCCAAGGAATTCTTCAAACCACACTTGGACAATGTCCTTGAAGGATTTTAAGACCTAGCTACGTGTATCCTTTCAGGCACCACACCTCTGGTCACAGACTCCTGCTTTATACAAATTTGGGATCTTTCATCAAGGTCAGGTATTATCAAGATCAATTTGGGACAGAATCAAGGCACTTCCACAAACAAATTGTGGAGAAGAATTTTACAAATTTTGCTCTATTTCCGTCCTTGGACCTCACCCCCTCCCAACCTGTGGGGGTAGAGAGAGATCATTTATGCAATACTTATTCCTCTTAAGGATGTTCTCAGACCAAATTGTGACAGATTCTTGAAATTTACACAGAACAAGGATTCAAAACAATTTCCTCTCGGAGGCCGACATCAACCGTTTATGCAAAAGTGATATTCCAAGTGTTTGCTCTATTTCCTTTATTTGGCCCTCCACGGGGCTCCTGATTCCTTTTTTTTCAAAATTGATGTCCATTCACCCACCAATGTTTTAGACAAAAAGAGTCCTGGCATTTCTACAAAGGAAGGGTTAAGATAATTTGCCTTTTTTCTCCTTATTCGGAACCGTCCCTTCCAACTCAGAAGAAGGGGTGGGGATGGAGACCCATAAGTTTTACAAATCTGTTTCTTCGAGTCGAATTCGCTCTATTTCTCCTATCGAACCTGTCCCTCCCCTCCCAAGGGACCAAAACCGACCGATTATACAATATTGATTCTTCTTCAATGAAACATACTTCAAATCCTGGCATTTGTAAAGATGGAGGATTTGGTAAAAAAAAAAAAACCAACTATTTCTCCTATCTGGGTCCAACCCAACCGCCCCAGAAGCCGAGACCAATCACGTGTCGTTTATGACTAATTGGATTTTTTGGGGAAATGTTAACGAACGAATGACAAACGACGGATGCCTCTGTATAATATAAGCACACAAGTCCTTCGGACCAGGTGACCTCAAGACACTTACAGACATGGTAAAACTGACACACAATTTATTACTTAAAATTCTTTTATTTTGTATTTCAAAATGTTTTAATCTGGTATTCGTCTTTATGAATGTCAATAATAACATTATTTCTATATGGTTTTATTCATTAGTCCTGTGTCTGATGTGATGACTGCAGGTGGTCCAACTGAGCCATCAATGCAGTAGAGAATTCCTGCGGGCAGTTTTTCTCTTTTTCATGTATCTTTACGTGGCGTCTTAGGTCTGCTGACTGTCTAAATTCTTTACTACATATATCACACTTGTATGGCGTCTCTCCGGTATGTACCCTTCGGTGATGTTGCAATTTAGAATTTTCACTAAACGCCCTGCTACATATATCACACTTGTAAGGATTTTCCCCTGTATGTACCCTTCGGTGATTTTGTAATCTAAAATTTTCACTAAACGCCTTGCTACATACATCACAATTGTATGGTTTTTCCCCTGTATGCATCCTTAGATGTCGATAAAATGTAGAATTTTCATTAAAAGACTTATTACATATATCACACTCATACGGTTTCTCTCCTGTATGCACCCTTCGGTGATGTTGTAATTTAGAACTTTCACTAAAAGCCCTGCTACATATATCACACTTGTAAGGTTTCTCTCCTGTATGTACCTTTCTGTGATTTTGTAATTTAAAATTTTCACTAAACGCTCTGCTACATATATCACACTTGTAAGGTTTCTCTCCTCTATGTACCCTTCGGTGTCTATACAAGGTAGAGTTATCACTAAACGGTTTACTACAGATATCGCATGTGTAAGGTTTATCTCCCGTATGTACTCTGAGATGCTTTTTTAAACTATATAACTGACTAAATTCTTTCTTACACATACCGCACGTGTATGGTTTCTCTCTTGTATGTATCGATTGGTGCCTCTTTAAATTACTTGGATTATTAAACGCTGTTTCTCTCCTGTATGTATCAGAATGTGTTTTTAAGGTCACATGAACTATTAAACCGTTTTTCACATTCACTACATTTGTAGGGATATACCTTTGTATGTGACTTGAGCTGTGACTGCAGACAAGGCGAGTCATCAAATACTTCATTACACATATCATGCTTATGGGCCTTTTCTGTAGTATTCATTATTGTCTGCTTAGTTTGTCACGAAATCGTTGTCTTACGATTGGATGTTTTGTTCCCACTGTGCTACATTTTGATATGAACTTTTTTGCTATTTCCAGTCTTGAACTCTTGTACAATTCTTCTGTGAAGCGTTCGGTTCTTTGCTCTGACGCTTGGTATTCAAGTGCATTAATCATGTTCTGAAAGTAAAATGAAACAAACGGAAAGAATTCTTTCGTCTGTCTTAATACATGTACTCTTTTATCTTAAAATGCTATTCTATGGCTATGTTTTCGTAACTCTTTATACATTGACCATTTCACTTAAAATTGTCCAAAACTTTACACTCCTTTGAAAAGTATTTAGCGTTGTATTCTTTTTTGAATGGATATATGCATTTTACAAGTCAACTGATTTACAGAAGTCATGAAAAAAATGTGTTTTTTACCATTCTAAGGTTTGAGGCTGTTAAAGAGAACCTCACACTTATCACACTTTGAAGTGCAAAAACCACATGTATCTAATATACCTATTGTGTAATTTTTAGTATAGAAAATGAACAGAACAGCACAGAACAGATTTGACAAAATATTCCCAAGAAGTCTTAGGTTGAAAACTACGTTGATCTATCAATATTGCTTTAAAGCAATTAAACATTCAAAATACTTCTGTGGGGTCAGCAACACTATCAATTGTGGGTGTGTTCTCCATTGACCCCAATAACGGCACGACATCAGCTTGGCATGCTGCGAATCAGGCCATACTTGACGAAGAGTGACAGGAAGCTGTGGGCAATTGGTAATACATTGCTGTAACATGGCCACGCATGCTCGACCAGGTTAAGGGCGGATGGAAGATTAGTCCAGTCTGTACGCTTGATAGTTTGTGTATGTCTAGCACAGGTCTAGCTCTATTTAGTCGAGCAATATCGTCCAACAGTACAAACTCAGGGCCGACATCACCCGCAAAGGGTCTTACAATAGGACAAAGGATATCAACACAGTACCGTAAAACTGTGAGACTACTACCTTCAATAACGTACAAGTCAGTCCGACCATGAAAAATTAACTCTGCCCAAGCTATTACCAAGCCCCCACAGAAACGGTCATTCTCAGTAATGCAGCAGTCAGCATATCTCTCGCCCACCACACGCCAAACACACCTTCTGCCATCATGTAATTCCACACAAAACCTGGACCCATCCGTAAAAGGAATAGGCCACCACTGACGCAGTCGCCGATTCACATGGCGTATCGCGGATCTGTTAGCGTATAATTCAGAGCTGTGGAGTCTATTCCTCACCGCTTTTGCAGAAAATCTCCTTTCACTTGCTTGACGGAGTCGTACAACGTGGTCTACTCGATTTCTCGGTGTCGCTTCCGGCCATCGGGAATATATTCTATAATCGAGAAATGACAGTCTGTGACACATTGAAATATTTATATTTCCACTAAACCCGGATACAATTAACCTACCAAAGTTTATTCAAGTCATTTTTCAATATACTGGCGTATGAATACATTTTTCATTCCAAAGTTGGGGTTGCCACCCTTGCATTTCTTCACATTTCCTACAGATGTGATTTTGTTTAAAATATTACATTAAAATAGTCTTTAATTATTGGAAAAATGTATATGATATTTCAAAACAAATCTGTCACAATAATAATAAAACAACTGATTGGAGAAAAAACACGTTTTGGTGTTATTCATGCAGTGTCGTCTGCTTAGTTAAAATGTCAAACTTTGGGAATTTTGAATTTCTCAGCGAAATACAGGATTTCGATGGAACTCCAGATTCATCATCAACTTTGAATTTGTTAGATTCTGACAATAAATTTCTGGTGAGCATTTGAATGCCTGGTAATGTTATTGAAGAAACAAAAGACAAATGATCTGATGAATTGTTCTATCCCACGCCGTAGGCCGCCATGTTGTTTTTCAAATATGGCCTTTTTTACCGTCACTAACCTGAAATTGCTCCGCGGAGTATCAGAATATAAAGTTACTATTTCATAAAATAAAATTAATTTTAAATTATCTTAGCTTGAAACGATTCAATTCTGTTTTTGTGTTATTATTCTGAATATAACAACTATATTTAGATGAAGAGTGACGACGCACATTTCGGCAGGGACGTACAGATGTATTATATTTCGGTAAGTTCCGAGGTAGACTTGCACAAGTCCCTATTTATCATAATCTTGCAGGAATGCTTAAATTATACAAAATATATACATATAAACATAAGGATTGAATTATGTTATGTTGAACTTCGCAGTTCATAAAATTTGTCCCAAGACCTATTGAGGTTCATTCCCTCATAAACCTCAACATAACATGATTCAATCCTTAAGTGTGCAGCCACAGTTCGTTGTGATTGTCCTGCTAGAAGCATCCAGACTGCTCGGTCAGCCACTGTAGCTGATATGTGACTTCCCATGCTACCAAATGTTCAAAACAAGGTGAAAATATCAAGCATATATGACATGTTTGATTTTCAGACATGACTAATGGTACAATCACATGAAAATATAGCAGTCTTGACAAACTGTGTGGTATTATTAATAATAATAATAATTCTGGACGCAGGCTTTTAAAGCCTATATATTTCCATATCTGTGTTATCAAGTTTCCCGAAGATGAATAAGTTTGTTATTGTCTATTTCAAGACTGTAAATGCAATCGGAATTACTCCAATGTTTATCCAATCGGGATTCAAATTATTCAATGCTCAATGAATTTTATCGATGTGTATGTATACAGGTACCACTTTTTGAAACAAATATCAACAGAACGAAACTATCTACATTATGTTCTCAAGGAAATCATACGCCCGAGTCATACACAATACCTTAGGTGAAGACCTGAGGTGTGGTTCGACACTACCTACATGTACATGTAACGGTTCGCTTTTCTCGGTAATCTGAGAAACGAACCGGCCTGGGCTATCGTAGTTGTGTCCTTGGGCGAGACATTTAACCTAATTGTTCTCTATGGCACGCGTTGGGTCTACCGTATATGTTTTTGGTGAGGTTGCCACTAGCTATTACAAGGGCACTCCACCTCAAAATGACCTTGACTGTTCATGAGGCGATAATGTCACTGGCACACACTTTGGCTCTAACTCAACGCAACATGTACATGTAACTCGAGACTACAGTTTTGGTATATGTGGGGAGGGCACAAGTAGATATGATAAATTTTAAAAACATGTATATATGAAGAGAGAGCATTTCCATTGTTTTCCTGCTTTTAAAAAATTCCAGACTTCACAAACATTAGACGTTTTTCTTTCTTACATTATGTTATAAACTGTTGGATTCCAAGCATAAGTAAAACCATGGTAAAAGTCAGATAGTTTATTTGTAATATTTTTTTTAAATGATAAATAAAACGAGTAAGTTTTAATTTCAAGAAAACTTAACTTTCACTTTTATCAAATTCAATTTAAAGAAAGTTATAATTGGTGCATTCGTTTGGTCTATCACTGTTCACTGTCTATAGTATATTAATGGTAAACTGACATTTCTAGAATGGAACTCTTTTCGGTGTTTAGGAATACCATTGCAGTCCACTCCGGTAATTAGAACTCCCTAGATATTGCGACACGTTACTGTTTGCTGCGCCCCAGTGTGATCGGTTTAGTTTCTTGTCTTTCAATACTGGTACTCCAGTATAATAGTTTCATTGTCGTTAACTGCGTCTAATTTTATACAAGGGAAATTAATGGGTTCTATATGAGCGTAGAACAGCGACGGGGAAAAACACACATCCACCGGCTTCATTTTACATGTAAAAATACACACCGACTGTCTTCTCTTCTGCGTTATGTACTTACAGCTATAGTAGTTTCCTTGTTATACCACACTCACATCAGCGTATTGCAAGACTAGTTGAATAGCGGTAAGAGTTGATCACAATATGAGAGATCCCCGTGATCAGCGATTGTCTTTTAAATCGATTGCGCTAAAATCCGGAATTGAGACCTTAATAGAACGGAATATACCAATATGATGAAACATTGTTTTTTCTCCGTTGCGAGAGGATTGGCAGAACATTGTAAGGTATTCTTAGATTGAAAAATACATTATATGTCATATATGTAAGTTGACTTCAAAGTGATTCAGTTTGAAGGTCACACCTGGGACTACCAACCCTAGTCTACTTTCCTATAGACTGGCTAGCCGTTTTGGGGCTGATAAAAAATATATATCTACTGTCAGCTATTTGGACCATTTGCATCACTGATACCAACCATTTCACCCTCGATATGGTTATTCAATAGCATTTAGGATAAAGTAAGGCTCTTGTAAATATAT
The DNA here is from genome assembly GCF_031769215.1 of Ylistrum balloti. Lineage (NCBI taxonomy): Eukaryota > Metazoa > Mollusca > Bivalvia > Pectinida > Pectinidae > Ylistrum > Ylistrum balloti. The sequence goes on along the minus strand of NW_026781986.1, from coordinate 873,604 downwards.
GTCTTAGAAAACTGAGAAAGCGAACGACAAAATAGACTACATAGATAAATTTGAAGAGACAAAATATTCGGAGTATATGTATACATTTAAGCATTCTATAATAGGTAGTCTATAAACTTACATAACACTATATGTCTGTGTTAAAATTGTCTTCCACGATGGTTAAGTTTATCTACTTTAAAGAAATACCACGTATCATAGATATTATCTATAATTCACAATCTCTATCCGTGCAGGAAGAACGCATTATTGTTGCCTTAAGCTTTATCAAATGATTTTCTTTCATTGTGATTTATCATCGTTTTAAAGCTGAGAACAATAAAATAACCAAACGCCACGTGAACCTTTCTAACATACATGTTTAATCTTAAAGTGTCTTTTTAGACCGATTGGTGGCGTAACAATTGCTTCTTCAGCTTTGTAATCAAAGAAAAGGACCGACAGTAAAGGAACTATTGTTGTTTCCCAAGTATTTATATAAAATAGACAAGCATCATGCATATCATATTTCAACCATGATCGAATATCATAAGTGAGGTTTTCATAACAAAACTTTAAGTATATATTCTTACATCATAATCGGTTTAAAGAACATTTCCAGGTTGAGGCTATATTGCTTTAAAAAGTTATAGAAATAATAATTATAAAACCAAACACAATTTTTTAAAGTATGGCGTATAAAAGAAAAGCAGACATGTTTGTCTATGGGAGGAAAGGAAAACAATGGGGATCAAGGTCGTTTGGATGGACCATTTCTTATGAAACCAGTAAAAGCTACACAGATACAGTGATTTCATACTGATTATGAAATGAGGTTTAGTTCCCAGCAAAATTCCAATTGATCCATTCTATTCGGCTGTGGTTATAAAAAACTCGGGTCGATGAGCTGGTAGATTGAAATAAATCCAACACGAAGTCGATTTGTCATTAAACAAAGACATTTAAAATTATGAGTATGAAAGGATGTTCCATACTCAACGCTATACAATTTTTTATAAAAAGTTTTGTGATGTCAATATCAAAAATGACCTTCATATCCCATCCAAGCGCTTTCTTTCCATTACTGAAATAGCCTTGTTCTTCAGTTCTCAAAACATTGTTTTTCATGAACGGTTTATATTCGGAACCTCTTTGATGACACCGCAACAATAGAAACATTATCTATATTTATACCTTGTAACTTGATTGTTATTTGAGTGGTTTTACATTTAGCTCAATACCCCGGCAGGCGGAAATGTCTTCAAATGTTAAATATTTATCATTTACATAAGATTACATTACAACCTCCAAGCGATTTGGATTTCCTTTTTTTTTTTTTTTTTTCTTTTTGTTTCATTTCTAATAGACAGAATTTATCGATTCTTTTTTACAAATATAAAAGTCTGTGAATATTTTCTGATAGCTCGCACATCAAAACTATCCTTGGTCAGGTAATATTGATAACGATTCGGAGCATCATTCTCAATACGATGAAACAACAAGTAAGCAATTATCAGACATCTTGATGAAAACGGGATATTTTATTACAAACAAGCCATTAATTGCACTCGGTAAGTCTGAACGCTCTATTTTTACATGTAATTGTGAAAGATTACAACGTAGGTGATTTCGGAAGTCTTAGCTATCACTGTCATGTTTAAAATCTGATATGACCTATTCATCTTCTAGATTTGAAGCAATATTGCAATTTGCATTTCATTTCATAATTAAATGGATGTGTATATATATCATACTTTCTGTCATTTCTTCTTTCGATTTAGAAACTGTAAACGTACATGTTTCAGAGGTAATTCTATTTTACTGAAATATGATTGCGATAATTGCAGTTACTGTATGTAGTTAATATAGCAATTATTGTGGTTGCGGTCAATCATCATTGCGCTAATTAAGAAAATGATAATGCGCTAAAATCGTATAGGGCTAAATCAAATAAGTTGACAATGTTTTTTACAAATTGCCTTCCAATCTATAATCTTGGGAATCCTTACGTAAACATTTTCAAGCTGTCGATTATCTGTCTATCCGGTAAGTACACAGTAACACTAAACTTTCATTTAAGTGCACATCATATTAAATGATATAAAGATTAGTTATCCAAAATGCAAAAATAACAGAAAATAACATTAGAATTTCAGCACGTTTGATATCTGTTATCTATATTATCTACCTGTAGAATTAGAGAAACATTTTGATGAGTTAGTTGGGTTGAATTAGCAGAAAGCACAGGCAATGGGACCATATAATCTCCTTATTCTGCTTCCGTAGCTAGCTACTTTTTAACCTCCTCGTTCACTCCCATGCTTTTATATGTTGTTTAGAGACAAAGAAGAATATCAGGTGAATGATATGACTCTGGAAACAAGATGATTCTGACTGAAGTGTCGAAAGTCGTGTTGTTAAATACACCAGAATTACTTTTGTATGATAAAGCATTTAAAGGTCATATTAGTGCGTATTCTTTTAGTTTACATTCATTCCGAAAACGTTTGTACAACACACTTATACATTGTATCTAAATGTGTGTCTCAACTGGAAGACTTAATTTTTGCTTGTATAGAAAGCTGCATGTACAGAAGATCTCATCAAAAACAGGACGCAAAGCCTATGCGAAAACTTCATTTTAACCTTACGATGTGCTAATGATACTTCATCTTCAAATGGCAAGATCTTTATGATTGGAAATATGTATAAACCCATCAAAATCGGACACAATCAAATGGTTTACACCCACCGCGTACCTCTTTCTTATATTATAATTAAACAAACGAATAGTTTGCAAAAATCTATACGAGAACTTGATGATATTGGTTTCCATGTTGTGAATTTTTTCCATTTCTAGATAACATGTCAGCTTCATCTATGTATATGTTTTGTCGTTGTTGATTCGATATTTTAGGACTTGTGTCAGATATAATGATTTCCGTTGGTAACAGCCGACACAAAAACCTACCACCTGCATTAAAGGAATGTAGATTGAAGAAGACTTTGGGAAACTTGATGATCACCACTATGGTCTTATTGGGATGATATTTCCTTGTGCAGCATCAAGGTAGACGTTTTCATTGATCGTTAACATTCCTGCTAAATTCGTTACCCTGTTTACCATTTTTTTCTTTGATCAGGGTTGTCCAAAATTGACATGATGGGTATTGTCAATGAAACAGAAGACGCTTGTTGATCTGGAACACCTTGTCTTATTCTTTCAGTAGATTTTCCGAATTTATATTCCTTTGTTCCTAATTTGTCCACGTTTTCTGTCAAGTACAAAGAGCGTTTGCATTCCTTTTTCAGATATACATCATGATTGACGCAAGACCTATATTGTTTATGGTTCTAATATACAATGCAAAGCAGTCGGTACTGGGAGACGTAGGGACGATGGACGACTGGATCAGACTGACTAATACACTGTTTTCTAACTACACAAAGGAGATTTTCCCCGTGTACAACTTCAGTGACACACTGAATATAGATATATCAATGTTTTTACTATCTATTATTGACTTTGATGAAGTTTCTGGTGTCATCACGTTAAGTGCTGGCATTATGTTAGATTGGAATGATTATCGTCTACAGTGGACACCAAGCGAGTACGGAGGGATGGAAACTCTACAAGTGAATTCTTCAAACGTCTGGACACCAAAGGTTTACGTAATCACAGCTGCCGATGACCTTCGCCATTTTGGCAGCGGCGAATTTGGCGTAGATATTTCGTATTCTGGTCGCTGTGACTATACCCCGGGGAAACTTTTGAAATCTACCTGTTCCGTTGATATGTCAAAGTTTCCATTGGATACCCAGATATGCAACATAGAGATGATGCTTTGGAAATCTCCGCCTACTTTGAATCTTTCCTTTACTAGAACGGATATATTGATGAACTGGTATACAACGAATGGAGAATGGAATATTGATAAGACAAACGTGTCTTATTTCATGGGTTATGGGTCACCCTCAAGGACTCTCTATTTTACACTTCAAATGTCTCGACGATACATATACTTCGTGGTATCAATGACAATGCCGATTCTATTGTTATGTTTTCTCAATCCGTTCGTGTTCCTCCTGCCGTCTTCCTCGGGAGAGAGGATATCCTACACTATCACGATGTTCCTGTCACTTGCTGTCTACATGACACTCATAGGAGATATTCTCCCTAAAGTGTCAGAAAACATGGCTGGGATGTCGTATTTCTTGCTGATAACCTTATTCTACAGCGGTATGTTGATCGTTCTGACGATATTCACACTTCGTTGTGAAGCTGCCGCAGACGTCAAAGAGTTTCCAAGATGGCTGAGAAGACTAACGCGCTATTGCTGTAAGATAAAAGAAACCAAAACTTACAATGCACCACCAATTAAAAATCTGGAGCAGAACAAGAAGGAAGAAAGTGACAAAACGGAGGTAGTTGAACTAGATGCGGAGTATTCACTCGTTAAACACAAGGACGTGATGCGTGTTATTGACAATTTTCTGTTCGGACTCTCTTTGCTATTGATAACCATACTGACAATTTGGTTTATGTGTACCTACCATTCTTAACATCGTAATATTACATCAAGCAGTATTTCAGGAAAATGGAGCATTTTATTTCACAAGGCATTTTGTTAAAGATCACGTGGATAACATGTATGCTCGGTCTCACGAAATCATAGCCTTCATTTTACATGGTTGTGTAACCATTACATTGAGATACAATAGGTTGCATAGCTATCGAGAAACATATGCAAAAACGAGAAGAGGAAGTCAAATATGATAAACAAATATATGTCCGTGGTGTATTAGCTTAAAACATTTATAATCATTAGTACTGTTTATGAGTCTTCTTATGTTTGATTAAATAACATTTAGTAGCATTTCAACATTATGTTCATGAGGCAAAGATATACCAAAAAACAGTGAATCAGCATCGGGTCTGTAGGATGTAGTAGTAATATGTGTTATTCTTGTATGACGCTAATATGTCTATAATGATATAGTATTGATGTGTGTTATTCTTGTATGATGCTAATATATCTATAATTATATAGTATTGATGTGTGTTATTCTTGTATGACGCTAATATGTCTATAATGATATAGTACTGATGTGTGTTATTCTTGTATGACGATAATATATCTATAATGATATAGTATTGATGTGTGTTATTCTTGCATGATGCTAATATATCTATAATGATATAGCATTGGTGTGTGTTATTCTTTTAAGAAGCTAATAAATCTAGAAAGATGTCTCGTTCTGAGGTGTAATATACTTGTATGACGCTAATATATCTAGAATGATGCTGTACTAATGTGTGTTATCTTTGTATGACGCTAATATATCTAAAATGATGTAGTATTGATGTGTGTTATTCTTGCATGAAGCTCTCTCTCTCTCTCTCTCTCTCTCTCTCTCTCTCTCTCTCTCTCTCTCTCTCTCTCTCTCTCTCTCTCTCTCTCTCTCTCTCTCTCTCTCTCTCTCTCTCTCTCTCTCTCTCTCTCTCTCTCTCTCTCTCTCTCTCTCTCTCTCTCTCTCTCTCTCTCTCTCTCTCTCTCTCTCTCTCTCTCTCTCTCTCTCTCTCTCTCTCTCTCTCTCTCTCTCTCTCTCTCTCTCTCTCTCTCTCTCTCTCTCTCTCTCTCTCTCTCTCTCTCTCTCTCTCTCTCTCTCTCTCTCTCTCTCTCTCTCTCTCTCTCTCTCTCTCTCTCTCTCTCTCTCTCTCTCTCTCTCTCTCTCTCTCTCTCTACGGCTGCGTTTAGCGTGGAATTACATGATGGCAGGAGGTGTCTTCGGCGTGTGGTGGGCGAGAGATATGCTGACTGCTGCATTACGGAGAATGACTGTTTCTGCGGGGGCTTGGTAATAGCTTGGGCAGAGTTAATTTTTCATGGTCGGACAGACTTGTACGTTACTGAAGGCAGTAGTCTCACAGGTTTGCGGTACTGTGTTGATATCCTTTGTCCGATTGTAAGACCCTTTGCGGGTAATGTCAGTCCTGAGTTTGTACTGATAGACGACAATGCTCGACCACATAGAGCTAGAATTGTGAACGAGTACCTTCAAGAAGAAACTATTGATCGTATCTACTGGGCTAGTCTTCCATCCGACCTTAACTTGATCAAGCATGCACAAGACATGTTACATTAACGCATCGACAGGAACTTGCTCATGTCCTTCTTCAAGAATGGCCGTGAATTCCAAAAACGACTTTACGGCGCCTGGTTCGCAGCATACAAAGCGGATGTCGTGCCGTTATTGGGATAATTGGAGGACACACTAACCATTGAGAGTGTTGCTGACCCCACTGAAGCATTTTGAATTTTCCGCGCCGTTGGGACTTTAACATTGTTTTGGAAGGATTATGAACTTTTTTATATATACATACACGACACGCTTGCGTGAAATTGATCCAAAATGGGTTAAAACTGTTTTCTAATAGTTTGACTTCACTTTTGTATTTCATATTCCAAGTTGATTTGCCGTTTGATGCAAATAAATTTACTATTAAAATGAGATCACTAACTTTTTGTGTCCAGTATTTTTGTTTCAAGGATGTTCACATGAACATAAACAATAAATGTAATTACAATGTGTTTAAAAAGTTATTTATGGATATACTGAATTTTGAAAATTACTGTGTAGTACTCAATTCTAGAGCCAGTGATCATTATAGTGTGTAGATATTCCCGTTATTCCCTGCCGAGTTTATTTTTTTTTCAAAAACTTGTGTGACGCACGTAGTGCGCATGTGTATTAGATGTCCACATCGTCAGAGGTCAAAAGTTGGGCTTATAGAGAAATTAACATTGGTCTTTTAGATCACGTGTAACCTTTTTATTCATTTTTGATCTAAACTAATGATAATAACTAATCATATCTGTTTCCCATGATAATTGTTTGCTGCTAATTTGTGGTAAATGATCAAATAAGCAAATAAGTTTTTTCTCGAATATTTGTAGCAACACGGATGCAAACACTTGCGACAAATTGATTGCTGACAGAAACATGGATAAATTACAAACTAAGCTGATAAATTGAAAAACAAAAAATTAGCTTCTACTTTATCAAAACGTTTAAAATTTTAGGATCAATCAATATTTCATCATCTGAAAGATTTTATGTTTAATAAAGACATCAAATATGACCAATGATTTCTGATATAATTTTCCGATTAGGCCTCGGTGGCCATTTCGTCTAACAGAAGTCAAATTCACTATTCATGAAAATTCCTCCAGACCCAACTTGGACAATAATCCTTTTATCAAAGGATTTTTAATTAACCTACATTTCCCCTAATTGGGCCCCGCCCCCTATGACTTTGTTTTACTTCACAAAAGGATACTTCTGATCAACCTTGGACAATATCCAACCATTGTGCCCTGTCCCTCCCACCCCAGGGGGCCAGAATCCACTGTTTATACACAATTGATTCCCCTTCACCAAAAATACTTCAAACTAAATTTGGGCAACATTCGTTCCTACAGAAGGAGTAGGATTTTACAGAATTTGCTCGATTTCCACAATTGGGTCCCGCCCTCCCGCCACAGGGGGTCAAGACCTAACGTTTATACAAATATTTATTGCCCTTTCAGTGATTTTTGCCCTATTTTACAGCCAAATAAACAAAAATCGTTTCCCTCAGTCAAAATTGGTGGTATTTTCCAAAGAGGACCAAAATTAATACTTAATTATCCAATTCAATAAGGCTTATGCTGCTGTAAAATCAATGTAGCAAAAACACTGCCTTTACTCAACAATGCTTAAGTCTAAATTTGAGCAAAATGCAAACTTTCTTACAAGAGACGTAGGATTTGCTCTATTTCCCCCAATGAATAGTAGGTCTCACCCCTCCTGAACTAAGGGGCCGATATGTACCGTTTATAAATATAAAACTGATTCCCTTCCAGCCAACAATGTTTCAGACCAAATCCAATCATGCCTACTGTAGGGTTGAAGTGAATTTGTTCTATTACCACTTTTGGGCCCTGCCCCTTCCAACCCAGGTGGGCAGGGACCTACAATTTATACAAAATTGATTCAGCTTTCCCTAGGGATGCTTCTGGCTAAATTTGGTCAACATCATTGTAAATCTGTTGTGACTAGTAGCGATTTGCATGAAAAGGTGACAAATGGATGGACTGATGCTGAATGCTGAAGTATATGCCATAAACTCACTTGGCCGTTTGGACTTTTGAATAAAAAAAATTTAAAGCCTGAATCAAGTCTGTCAATAATTTATTACTTTTAATAAATTTTAAGAACAAACCTTGAACATGTGCTTCTAATTAACCAGAGCTACATACATCCTATTCTTTATATTATAAATCATGTCTATTGTTTGGAAAAAAATGCACATGATCTTCGGTTATTTTGTTTATAGGACGAAATTTCAACTTGATCATTTCAGCATGAGAACTAATTTCACTATAATGCTAACCAACAAACAAAAGTTGTTTTTCCCAATTTCAAAGAATTATTTGCAGCCAGCCGCAATAACCTGTGAATTTATTGCAAACAGAATAGCTTGCAGCGAATTTGCTGCAAACTTTCAATTATGTAGAAGTCTGTTAGTTTTTGGCTGGTCTATGCAATGACATCAAACGCACAAACATTTGTCAGATCAGACTGCTACTATATATTTGACAGAGTACATGTATTAAGCTACTTCCTGATGATAATAATTATCGGGCTCTTACAAATATGTAATCATATGCCTATATATGTCTACTGATATATCAAAAACACTTACTTCCAAAGAACTGCTTCAGAATAAAACTCTTAACACATGTAACTGGCATTTTGAAGCAGTGAATTTCCAGTTATACAAAAGCTATATTCTGAATGGCAATTTTTTCAAAAATTGTGTTTTAACAATATTTCAAGGTAATATGTTAAAAAACAATGACAGCCTTTAAAGAATTCTAGTGACCATTACAGCCCTTGCTCCATGTGTGTATGTCTTCATGTGGCATCGTAGGTCTGCTGACTGACTCCATACTTCACTATAGATATAACATTTGTAGGAGTTTTCGAATGCTAGATGCAACGCCCTTCCATCATCATCTCATTACTGTTTCTCATCTTTGTGCACTATTTTTCATCTTTTTAAGTCACGAATATGAATAAACATCTTGCTATTGTCATCTGATTTGTTGAGCTTCTCTCTCTTATGTACCTTTCGGTGATTTTGTAATTTAGAACTTTCACTAAATGCTTTACTACATATATCACACTTATACGGTTTTTCCCCTGTATGAACCCTTCGGTGTCTATACAGGGCAGAATTTTCACTAAAGGCCTTACTACATATATCACACTCGTAAGGCTTCTCTCCTGTATGTACCCTTCGGTGATTTTGTAATTTAGAACTTTCACTAAACGCCCTGCTACATACATCACACTTGTAAGGCTTTTCCCCTGTATGCACCCTTTGGTGTCTATACAAGGTAGAAAGATCACTAAACGGCTTACTACAGATATCGCATGTGTAAGGTTTATCTCCTGTGTGTACCCTGAGGTGCGTTTTCAGATTATATAACTGACTAAATTCCTTCTTACATGTACCGCATTTGTATGGCTTCTCTCCTGTATGTATCGCTTGGTGTCGCTTTAAATTACATGGATAATTAAACGCTTTTCCACAAACATCACATTTGTAAGGTCTCTCTCCTGTATGTATCAGAAGGTGATTTTTAAGATCAGATGAGCTACTAAACCCTTTTTTACATTCACCACACGTGTAGCGATATGCCCCTGTATGTGTCCGTAGATGGGTATTCAGACTTCCTGAACTACTAAAACTCTTTTTACATTCACCACAAGTATAGGGATGTACCCCTGTATGTGTCTGTACATGTTTCCGTAGCATACTAATTAAAAGATCACTAAAGATCTTTCCACACAGATCACATGTGTAGTGTGTCTCTCCAGTGTCCGTCCCGAGATGTATCTTCAAGAAGTGAGTCTTGAGATGAGTATGTAGACTTTCCTGATTATAAAATCCATGATGACAAACATCACACTTGTAGGTTTTTCCTCTTTCATGTTTTATCCTGAGGTGTGTTCTCATGTCTCTTTCTGTTGTGTACATACTACCACAGACATCACAAACATAGTTTTTTTCTTTGGTATGTTTTCTCTTTATGTGTACTTTCAGACTGTTTGTCAAAGTAAATCTCATTCCACACACATCACACATGAAAGGCTTCTCACCTGAATGTTTCTCAAGATGTGCTTTCAGATAGTTCATCACATGGAATCCCTTACCACAGACATCACACACAAAGGGCTTCTGGTCTGGATGTGTCTTGAGATGTGTCTGTAGACTAGACGAGTCATCAAATACCTCATTACACACATCACACTTACAGGACTTTTCTTTAGTATTCATTATAACAACTTTATGTCTGCTGAGGATTTTTATCAGAAGCTTCTTCTCGTTGGTCCCCTAATCATTGCCATACAATTGGATATTTTTTTCCCTGTTGTGCACTATTTTGACATAAACTTTAGTGGCCTTTTCAGTCTTTAACTTGTGTACATTTCTTCTTTGATGTGTCCAGTTTTTTGTCCTGGTGTTTGGTGATAAATACATAAAGCATTTGAGCTCTGAAAGTAAACAGGAAACAAAATGAAAGTTCAATCAAATTGATAACAAGAGTACCATGGGCTGAACGAGATACTCTCCTCCCATGTCGAAGAAATATTCATGATTTACTACATAGCAAAGTATACAAATATGGAAATTGTAATAATGACATGAGGGAAACAGTGCCCTGTAATTTAAGGATAAAGAGATGGGAGGAAACTGAAAGAATTTTCTAGACAATATCAAAGTGTTGAAAAGAACAAAGGGCAAGATCTTTTTGAATATTGTCAAATCAAAATGCTGTTTATGAGAAAACAATCTCATGTTGTGGTTTTAACATCTGCTAGGTTTTAAAGAAATTGCTTAAAACTGAAGAAGGAAACATCTGGAAAAGAACAAATTGTAAAAAATTAATAAAGTGCAATAACTCCTCCTCCAAAAAATGTAAAATCACTGTGCTATTAAGGAAGCCACACCTTTGTAATGATGATTAAGCCTACAAAGTTTCAAAGGAATCATTTGAAAACTGAGATCTCTGAATGATATTTATATGAAAACAACATTATCAGTGAAATTGACTAATGCTCCCACGAAAACATCTTTATTGCACACAAAATCTTAAGAAACAGAAATACTGTAACTAAGGGGTGGTGTCTGTTAGCCATCTTGCTTTTCCCATCATTCCCAGAATAGATTATGCACAAAAAGAAACAAAGGCCCATCGACATATGAAGTGTAATAATGATCAATCTACTACATTAAATTGAGAATTATCCATCCAATGCTTCTCCACAAATACTGATGCAAAGTATTGTTTGAAGACACACAGACAAAGGGCAATATGATTAATCACCATCTGATGATTGTGGACCGAAAAGTTGTTTGAAATACGTCATCTCTACAAAAACAGTTTTCTTTATTTGGGAGTAGTTGTAACTGGAAATATAATAATTTACACAGGAAACAGCTGATTAGACAAGCTGTGATAGTGCAGTCTGTTAGAAATGTTTGCCTACATAACCTCAGCTAAAAAGCCAAGGTACATGTGATTTAACACTCAAATCATCACGGTTTGGTTACTAAGAGGCTGGCCAATCTATGCTGACCTGGTTGAGTTCTAGCCCAGTTTATTTACATGTACTCATGACAGTATCATGACATTACAATTCCAGAGTAATATCATCTCTTCGGTGAAAAACCAGTTTTTGCTATCATGGCTTTGACCTTGGGCAATACACCCTAATTGCTCTGGATGGCATACAATGGGCCTCTTGTATGTTGTTTGGTGAGGTAGCCACCTGTTTCTACAAAAACATTGAAATAACTTTGGTTGTTCTAAGGTCATAAAACCTTTTAAAAAAAAATCTAACTGGCCCATAAAACGCAATCTCTCAACTCTACATTAAACTAGAGGCCAGTATCATATAAGTAAATGGGGACACATGCAAAAAAGATTTGATCACTGATGTGAAGAGAGCACTTTGAAGACTTCTGACTAATTAGTGAACAAACACAAGAGCTAATACTAGATTAGGCTCCACTATATTTGGACTGATTTTCAATCCCCTTCATTAAACATAATAGTCTATTCTGACTATCCAAGACAAAAGTAAAAATCATGGATAGATAGTCAGAACTCTACTTACATATATCTATATATATCTATCTATAGGTTCATTCATGTAAGTGAATTTCAGGTCTAAATAGGATTATGGTGAAAGTGAACTCTACTTACATATATCTATATATATCTATCTATAGGTTCATTCATGTAAGTGAATTTCAGGTCTAAATAGGATTATGGTGAAAGTGAACTCTACTTACATATATCTATATATATCTATCTATAGGTTCATTCATGTAAGTGAATTTCAGGTCTAAATAGGATTATGGTGAAAGTGAACTCTACTTACATATATCTATATATATCTATCTATAGGTTCATTCATGTAAGTGAATTTCAGGTCTAAATAGGATTATTGTGAAAGTTTGGGTAGTGAATTGATAATGAATTCAGTAAAAAAAAATTCAATATTTAAGCGAAATAAACCCTCCTTTTCACAATATTTTTTTTTTAAAATCCATATACCAAAGAGAAATACAGTGGGCACATACATTCGTTTTAGTTAAGATATAGGAGATAAACTGATCTAATTATGCTGAGGAATTAATTTTGGCATTCATTACGTCATACCAGTCCATTCCTGTAATTAGGCCTACCTATATGAAACCCTTCGTCATTGCAACCGGAGTGCGAGAGGTAAATATATGCCGAGCCCCAGTGTGGTCAGATTGATTTCTCTTTCCATGTCCGCCTGTAAAACAGGTTTATTGTCGTTAAACACATGGAACTAATAGGTTTAAAGATAGAACTATGACGGGCGAGGGAAGTCCCAGCATCCCGCTCCATTTTAAGATACCTATTTTAAGCTATATGACACCAGCTGTCTCCTTTATGATGTACTTTGAGCTGCATCAATTTTCTTTTCATATCACACGTTACTTTATTGTAAAAACTGAGGAAATGCTTTAGCAGTCAATGACATCACTTACCTTTGAATGTAAGATTAGCGATTATTTTGTTTGGTTGTGTCGGGACGCTTGGCTGTGTAAGGATTGGTCGCAGTAAAAACAGAAACCATTACCTTAACATAACGGAATTTACCAGAATGGGTTAAAAACCTATTATTTCTTTTGGAAAAAGGGACTATCAAAATGTTGTAAAATATTTTCATTTTTGATAATATATATAATATATTCCATAGGTGAATGATATATATTTTATAAAATTATACGCCAGGTGATTTTTTTGGCTTACCTGACAGTGTTCCAACAAGAACATGACACAAGTGACACCTGAATTTGGGCACTGCTGCCCCTGGGTATTTTTGACTGCCCTGCCTTTGTTTTGGCTGATTTAAGAAAAAAGGTTGCCTAAGACTAGATTTACCTCAGGTTACTCTAAAAATAATATACTTGACCATACCCCTCTCTCACTAGGGCCAATTGCTTCCTTCATTCTAAACAATGTGTTGTTAGATGGAAGGGCATTTATGGCTTTGGGTCCACGACGAAGAAGGACTCCACTGGTGACGTGTGTTCACACGAAGAAAGCATTCATTCACACTGGAGATCATGCAAATAATTAATAATTACACTCAGCAGATGCTTGCAGAAAGAATACCAATAAAGGATAAAGAAAACAATAGTTATGCCTGTAAATGTTCACCTCCCAGGTACTTATATAATAAATAACACAATGCTAAATTACAAAATGGTGTTTACCAGGAATTATTGTCATCATCCGTCTTGTTTTTCAATGGAATGCATTGGCTTCAATTCAAATTATCATGTTTGGATATATTTATTTTACAGTAAGAATGAAAAATGCGTGTATTTATTTTTAAAAAATGTTAAATGTCACATAAAAATGTATATAAACCATTAAATTCTGAAGTTTTTCTGTGACAATCTTGTAATTATTTAATATAGTAATATCACTAGTATTTGAATTATTACCAATTACTGCTAGCCCTGAACAACTGAGTAGCTTCTCACGAAATAATTTGTATATGATGGGTCTCAAAAGGGAAGTTTGACCACATTGTTCTTGTTTTTTTTTTTTTTTTTAATTTTTTAAACTTTCTTCTTTAGGAATATTTGTTTAAGAAATTATTCTGAAGCTGTTTGTGGTGAAGGGGATTCAATTTTGTATGAACAATGAGTCACACATTCACAGTCCCCTCTTTTAGGACAGAGTAGTACAACCCGATATGAAAATTAGAGGAAACCCTTGATGAAAAATAGTATAAGTGCAAAAGTTATTTGACAATGAAATATTTGTATTGCTATTCCTTGAGAAGTACCGATATGGATCTTTCTACAGTTTCAGAAGTAGGTTCCCCATGATCATTAGTTGTCCTCTTTGATTTTGAGACTGTTTGGAATAACAATGGTTGACAGGTAACCTGAATAAATTTATTATTATTATTAACCATCTTGGTTTTACAGGGAAAGTATGTTATTGTTATCACTTGTGAAGCACAGGAGGGATGACCTTTCTAAAATTCCAAGGTTCTCCTTGGTCCTTGTTTTGCCCTATTGAATTTTAGAAAAAATGCCAACAGCTGACAATTTTGGATTCCATATTTTATATTATAGAATATTATTATAGTTATTTCTAGAGCGGAATTAAAATGAAGAACAGATAACAATTTAAAAAGGAGAAAAGAAGGAAAAAGATCCAACTTTTAAAGAACAAATAAAGATATGGTGGGCACCGAGACCCCTCTGGGATTTCTTGTAAGCTCACATGGCACAAAGTGTCATCCTTCGTCCATTTTCTGTAACCTGTCAACTTTTATATGCTCTTAGAAAGTTATAAGCAACTGAGAACTAATATTTGATCAGAGGGTACCCGGGTTGAAGCACAATATAGTTTTTATAACATGAATGACCTTGACCTGAATTCAAAGTCACTGGTGTCAAATGGGTGAAAACTTAGAATCTTGTCAAGTTCCAGAACAATCAGGGGACAGATATTTGGCCAACAGGTACCTGGGGTTCAGTACTCTGAAGTGCATCATATAACTAACATTGATCTGTTCTCAAGGTCACAAAGGTCAAATATGCAAAGAAACATTTTAGAAGTTACTGAAGCTCCAGAAGACCAAGATTACTTTTATATAAAACCAGTGGTTTGTGCTTTTAATTATCCGAGAGGATGACAGTTCAAGTTAAATTTACATTGATATGTGATTATTGAACTTTCCTTGTTTTTATATAAAAAAGACAGTCATTTTATGTTTTTCTTTTAAAACACCGTCCAAATCATTTCTCTCTTCTGTCTTAGTTGGAGCAGCAAGGGACAACAAACATAATGGTTTGGAGCTAAATTTTGGCCAAAAGCAAACTATTCTTTGAAACCAGTTTGGTATTCATGAATGAAATTATCTTGGTTCCCCAGGACTGAAATATAAGTTGCTTTGAAGTTCTCCTGACTTTAGAAATAACAGGATATTTTTCCAAGTAAGGCTTGGAATATTCTTGGATATATGAATTAATCTGTAAAATTGGTGGGGAAGAGGAACAGAGTCCAAAAGGGGACATATACATGTAAATCTTAAAGAGCCTCTTTCTTTAAAGTTTATAATTAGGTTGGATAAAGCAGTTTACACCAACTCAAACCAGATGAGCGATACAAGTCCAATGAACCTCTAATTGATATGAAGTGTTGAATTTATTTGTTTTTACTTTCAGGATATGTTTGCGTGCTTCATCCTTTAATTCCCGATCTTCTCGGCTAAATGTCAGTACACTATGTGTGAGGCTGAGGACAGAGTATCAAGCAGACTACATCAAGACTGTTTGTAACGAGAATCAAAAACAAATTTCAAAAAATAAACATTCAGCACAAAAAGAAATCGGAAACATCAGTGAAGTAAGATTTAGCATGAAAATAACAGCAATCCCATATAGCAGACTGATAGACAATGAAATAAGCTGTGACGATGCTTCTTATAACACTCTGTTGCTGCTTAATGGTCTCGTGTACATCCGAGGACCTACACAACAGACAAGGTAAACAAATGATATGTCTGTAGCAAGGAGTTTAATCAGCCATATTGCCTGAAAACACATTAGAATATATACTGGAGAGAGCCTGAAGAGGTTGGGTAAAACGTCTTCGAGAACACCGCAGGCTACAAAGAGGAGTTAAACAATGCAATTGTGATCTCTGGTGTTTGACACACGATGTCTAATTTACAGGGTCACATCGTGATAAATACTGATAAAAAGCCGTATGTGTGTACTTTCTGTGGAAAGGAGTTTAGATGTAAAAGTAAATATCTATGGCATGTTAGGTCACATACCGGAAAGATGCCCTACCAGTGTGGTGCCTGTGGTAAGGGGTTCGACGAAGAAGGTCGTCTGAAACGACATGCCATGATACATACAGGAGAGAAGCCATACAAATGTGATGTCTGTGATAAGGCATTTCGTCTTTCCAGTAGTTTGAAGACACACCTCACAATACACACAGGAGAAAGGCCCTACAAATGTGATGTCTGCGGCAAGGAGTTTCGACAGTCCAGTAACCTTAGTAAACATGTCGGGGTACATGTCAAAGACAAGCCACACACGTGTGATGTTTGTGGTAAAGCGTTCACATTAAGGAGTAGCTTGAAGATGCACGTTCGTACACATACAGGAGAGAAACCATACAAATGTGATGTCTGTGACAAGGAATTTCATCGATCATTTAATCTATATAAACATCGCAAAATACATATAAAAGATAAACCGCACAACTGTGATGTGTGTGGTAAAGGTTTCACGTTTGAAAGTAGCTTACAGACACATGTACGAATACATACAGGAGAAAAACCGTACGAATGTAACGTCTGTGGCAAGGAGTATATGAGTGCAAATAGTCTCAAATTACATCTTATGAAACATACTGGAGAGACACCATATAAATGCGATGTGTGTGGAAAGGGGTTTACTCAGTCGGGGAACCTAAAACAGCATATCCGAATACATATTGCTGAGAATTCTAATCCGCACAAATGTGCTGTCTGTGGAAAACAATTTATTATGGCAATTCATTTAATGAAACATCTCGTAGTTCACACAAAAGAGCAACCATGAAAGTGCTTTATCTGCAGTGAATAGTTTACAGCTGAGAAATTATTAGTCACATTTACAGATATATTCAGGTGAAAAGACCTACCGATATTTGTCTGTGGCCAGGGATTTGAAATCTAGCCTATACACACACTTCAAGATACAGAATTGGGAGATACATTTAGGTACAGGAGTCTGACCTAAAGGAACTCTACCGGATACCAACTAGAGAGAAGTCGTACAAATATCATGTTTTGGGGTAAAGGTTTACAGCGAGGGGGAGAGGGATGGGGGCATACATATATTTCCAGTTATACCGGAGAAAGCCATGGCATGTTTCTTACAGGATAGTAATCGAAGTATTATGTTAGTTACAAGGTATTTGGTTGATTGGGCTAAATAACCATGTCAAAACACCGTGAAGTTGAGTTTGTCGCCTAACCTACCAAATTACATTAAAAAACTCTGATCTAGAGAAAAGAAGCTGGTGAACGTTGTTTCTGTACTCAAGTTGCAATCAGTCTTGCAGTCTGAAGTAACTGGCGATCACGAGAACACAAAATTAATGCAGATGAGACCTATTAAGTTTATTTCGTTAAGGCTGCAATCACCACACAAGACATAAACGGTTGATCATGACACACTGACAAAAATGACGTCTGATAGAATGTAAAGCTACATAGTTTCTACTTGGTGATTTGTCGGAGAACTTACTGGTCTCCGGTGAAGTCATATTGACAGGCCACAAGACAGATACAAAAGCAAAAATAACATACATGGCGTTGTCCTGAGCTGCTGAGTATTTGTAATTAACTTTGAAATATGAAATTCTCAAAATAACATTAAGGAAAATAAATCTAAATTCAAAACACAACCTGTTATGTTAAGATTTTACAAGTATGCGTCTCCGAGCTCGTGAAAGTATGGTTACATTCATCCTCATATTCAAATGTTAAGTATGACGAAATTACACTATTTTGAATAGACTGCCTTACATTAATTAACCGCTTTAGTTCACCTGATCCGAAGAGGTAAGCATGGTTATGTCGGTTCGGTCACAACTCAGTGATGATCCTTACCTCTTCCTGTATTAAATATTTAAGTTTGTACAAAAGCCACGATTGTGAATAACACGTTTCAATACAGATTTGGAATTGGATCATATAGAGTCTAATTATGAATTCAACTGCATCATATAGCTGTTTCTTCTAGGTCTCGTTAGTGATGTTGAGGGCATACATTTTGAAACTTCGGCGACTAGGAAGACTCAGACTTGCTAGAAAGAAATGGCAGAGTCTAGATAGAGAGGAACACTAGCTCCATGATTCAATAAATCTAATTGTTTTCATATCTCTGATAATTTCAATATCCAATACAAGTGCACGTGGCATGCAGGTTACGCCAAACCTCGAACACTACCAGCAGTGTCTACAAACTACTACCTCGAAGATTGTAAAAAAAAGAACCCAACAAATACAATCAATACAACATGATATACAAATACCCACAGCTTTGTCATCAGAATCACAATCGAAATTCATATTCAATAAAACTAGAGCAAAACGAAAACCAAAGAAATATTTACACGGAGACTCAAAAGTACAAGAGAATACGGCCAGGTGGTTCTGGAAGAGAAAGCGTTTTCTGCTTCATCGGCGACACCTACCATGTAAACCTTGGTTTATCCAAGTAAGTAATGTCACGTTCTCAAATGCAACGGTAAACAACAATGGGACCAACAGGTGAACCTTGGAGCATCAAACACGTTAAACGACATATCGCATAAACAATTATTCTATTTCCCAATGAGATCATTATGTCGATCTTAAAACAAAAGAGACACAATGTAAAATAATAGAATGTTTTAATACAAATTAGAAGAGCCACATTATGAATTTAACTGTATCATACAATTTTGAAACCTTGGAGTTCGAAAAATATGTCGTTAACTATTTTACAAACTTCGTGTATCATTAATTTACAAGATTTACATACAAGAACTGAGGCCCGTTCCTATAAGCAGATTTTATATAAAAAATATTTTACATTATTCTAATACAAAATAAGGTCTTTTCGTGAATTTTCTCCATATTTTTGTTGTTAGTTTCAAAGGTCCCAAATAAGAGGACAGTAGACACAAATGATAGTATGTAAACACATATATATACAATGTTTATTCAACGAATTACCATGAATCGGATTGATGAGTTCATGTGGCATTGTGCGCAATCAACTTTTTGTTTTGGAAACAACTACTTCTCATTGTCCAAGGGCCTGCAACATGCTTGAGTTAAGAGCTATCTAGTTTGTTCACATGAATTCTTTCTGATATATATGCAATGCTGGTATTTTGGAACAGAGCAATGCCGAAAAGTTTAAAAAGAATACAATACTGTTCTGTTGCTACAGGTAATGTTTATCACATATAGGAATCGCCAGTGTCCAACTAGTTTTTCTTATTTATTTTTTTCCCTAGGCCTTTTTAAGTCCTAAAACATTCTATGGTTTACCAAGGTGATGTCCACAGATTATACATCCACTCATTGGCCACTTGTGACGTCATATCATCATCGTGCCATAATTATTGTGACGTCACCAAGGAAAGAAATAATTATATGAATAGAGAATAATGCCTATTCCGCAGATTTCCTTAAAGAGATCTCGAAGAGATCTTGGCTTCCAAAATCTTTCGATATGTATTTGGTCTTTAAAATTTGCATGGATCATTTACTTTCTTTTCTTCTCTTTCCTCGGTATGAATTTTATGAAATTTGAAAATTCCTCTAAAGAAACAGAGACAACAAATATTAATTATCAAAATATAAGATGGCCACCTATCTGTTATCTTTTCTTTCTGATCTGTCCCAAAAAATTAAAAGACCACAACAAGAGACCAAGAGGAATGTTAATCTGCATATGAAATTAAAAAAAGAAATCGCAATAACAAGCTTTCTTTTTCAAAATCAAAATGGCCACCTGTCAGCCATTTAGTTCGTCCGTTCAATACCAAAATCAAAAGGGCACACCTATGGATAATGAGTAATCTACAGATAAAAGTTGAAAAAAAATCTGTTGTGTAATCCTGGTTTGATTGAAAAAGTCTGGTTTCTCAGCATCCTAATTTTCATAGTATTGTCTATATATTAGTATTACAATTTAAGTGTGTTATTGTCTTAAGTTTGATGTAATTTGTAAAATGACAAGATTCAGAGTTAACTTTTATGAGCTCATAACCTAATGTGACAACATTAACAAGACCTGTCAGTAGGTTACACTAAACAACCAATACTTTAACGGCATGTTCTCCAAACAGATTGTTCAAATTATTATCTCGCCTAGACTTCTATAAACCATTCTACACAAAATAATCATTCAACACTATTGACATGAATCAATAGCACTTCCCCAACTGTCTTTGAAGTGATTTGATGTGCCTTAAAGTACTAAAACAATCTTTTTTTTTTTTTTTTAAATTTCAATGGTTTTACAAATAGCTTAAAAGCTAAAAAAAAAAGGATTTTTTTTACAAATATAATAGAAGACAATTATGTTCTGTAGTAATTTTATTTCAAAGGTAATTATCTAATTTTTCCAACTTTATTGCATACTCCAAAAATGGCGAAAAGGTGGAACTCTTCGAAAATAACAACTTTGACAGTATGTCTGCCATTCGATGATTTCTAAATCTGTTGGAACAAGAAATTCCTATGCCTGATTTCATGTATGAATCTGAACATGTTTCTGTAGGTATGATAACCGACTGAATGCTTTACTACAGATATTGCACACAAAAGGCTTTACTCCGGTATGTGACATGAAATGTCTTCGTAAAATCAGCTGTTTATTAAACTCCTTTCCACAGAGATCACACTGGTATGGCTTCTCTCCTGTATGTGTTCTTAAATGTGTCTGTAGGTGATAAAGTTGTGCAAACGCCTTACCACAGATGTCACAATTATGAGGTTTCTCACCAGTGTGTGTCAATATATGCCTCTGCAAGTGAGAAGATTGGCTGAAACTGTCACCACACATGTCACATTGGTATGGTTTCTCACCAGTGTGTGTCATTATATGCCTCCGTAAGTGAGATAATTGGCTAAAACCGTTACCACATATGTCACATTGGTATGGTTTCTCTCTACTATGTGTCAATGAATGTTTTTCCAAGTAAGCCAATTCAATGAAACGTTTTCCACATATTTCACACATGTGATGTTTCTCTGTGATATGTAACCTTGAATGTGTTTGTAGTTGAAATAGCGTTTTGAATATTTTACCACAAATATCACACACCAATGAATTTTCTATGATCACTGATTGTTTAGTTTTCTCTCCTTCATGTGTCTTGTCCTCTCTCTGTAGCTCTCCTTCATGTGTCTTGTCCTGCATCTGTAGTTCTCCTTCATGTGTCTTGTCCTGCATCTGTAGTTCTTCTTCATGTGTCTTGTACTGTGTCTGTAGTTCTTCTTCGTGTGTCTTGTCCTGTCTCTGTAGTTCTCCTTCATGTGTCTTGTCCTGCATCTGTAGTTTTTCTTCATGTGTCTTGTCCTGTCTCTGTAGTTCTCCTTCATGTGTCTTGTCCTGCATCTGTAGTTCTTCTTCATGTGTCTTGTCCTGTCTCTGTAGTTCTCCTTCATGTGCCCTGTCCTGTCTCTGTAGTTCTCCTTCATGTGTCTTGTACTGCATCTGTAGTTCAACTTCATGTGTCTTGTCCTGTCTCTGTAGTTCTCCTTCATGTGTCTTGTCCTGTCTCTGTAGTTCTCCTTCATGTGTCTTGTCCTGCATCTGTAGTTCTTCTTCATGTGTCTTGTCCTGTCTCTGTAGTTCTCCTTCATGTGTCCTGTCCTGTCCCTGTAGTTCTCCTTCATGTGTCTTGTACTGCATCTGTAGTTCCTCTTCATGTGTCTTGTCCTGCATCTGTAGTTCTTCTTCATGTGTCTCTTCCTGTCTCTGTAGTTCTTCTGCATGTGCCTTGTCCTGCATCTGTAGTTCTTCATGTGTCTTATCCTCTCTCTGTAGTTCTCCTTCATGTGTCTTGTCCTGTCGCCGTAGTTCTCCTTCATGAGCTTTGGAATGTCTCTGAAGACCCCACAATCTTGTAAACTCCTTACTACAGACATCACACTTGAATTGCTTCTCCCCAGAATGTATGATTTTATGTCTCTTAAGGTGTGAAGCTTGACCAAAACTGTTTCCACAAACTTCACATTTGTAAGGTTTTTCTCCCGTATGTATCCTCAAATGTTTCTGAAGTTGAGATGGTGCTGCAAAACCTTTACCACAAACATCACACTTACAAATACCTGATTCTGTATGTGTCTTGACATGTGCATGCAGGGTGGAGTTCAGTCTAAACTGTTTGTCACAAATATCACACCTGTAAGGCTTTTCATAGGTATGTGATCTATTATGATCCCTTAACATATGTTTGTTATCCAGTGTCTTACCACAGATATTACACTTGAAAGAATGACTTTTTTTGTGTGTCCTTAAATGTGTCTGTAGGTTATCACTCCTTTTAAAACCTTTACCACACAAATCACAATGATAGGGCCTTTCTCCTGTGTGTGTCCTGAGGTGAGTCTGAAGGCTTGACGACTGACTACACTGCTTTCCACAGATATGACACTTGTATGGTTTATTCTTTGTGTGTATCCTGACATGTGTTTTCAGGTGGTCCTGCCTGTTAAAGTCCTTTCCACACACATCACATACAAAAGGTTTCTCTCCAGTATGTGTCCTCACGTGTGACTGAAGATTACTGTATTGAGTAAACCCCTTACTACAGACATCACACTTGTAAGGTTTTTCTCCAGTGTGCATCCTTAAATGTTTCTGAAGATGTGATTGAGCAATGAAACCCTTGCCACAAATATTACACTTGCTGAGACCATCTCCTGTATGGGTTTTGGAATGGGCAAGTAGTGTAGACGCATGAGTGAATTTTTTCTCACAAACATCACACTTGTGACACTTTTCTTTGGGACTCTTCACTTCAGACATCATGTGTTTTGTTTTCTTTTCCTTTTTTCTTTTTGTATTCTATTTCCTAATCAGTGGATATGATACATTCAATTTTG
Organism: Ylistrum balloti; assembly: GCF_031769215.1. Taxonomy (NCBI): domain Eukaryota; kingdom Metazoa; phylum Mollusca; class Bivalvia; order Pectinida; family Pectinidae; genus Ylistrum; species Ylistrum balloti. The sequence goes on along the minus strand of NW_026781986.1, from coordinate 850,330 downwards.
ACACTTTGATAGGTGTATTCCTATTTTGATGTTGAGCATGCATACGTCTCCTTCAATAGGCCAGTAGGATAGAGATAGTTTCATGTGACAGTGACTTGTATCACTAACATAAGCAATTTCCTAGTGAGCATTTCTCTTCCAAATATTTTTAGGATGTACCTGAAATAGAAAGAAATTGAAGACCTTTTGAAAACATGTAAATCAAACTAAAATCTAGCACACAAGGGTCAAATATCAATCTAAAAGACTTGCACAGGAACCCTGACACATGGATCCTAGGTTTACACAGGTACACTTACACCGGGACTCTAGATTTCCACATGGACCCTTTCAAGGGGAACCTAGATTTCCACAAGGACCATTACACAGGGACCCTAAATTTCCACAAGGACCATTACAAAGAAACCCTAGATTTTCACATGGACCCTTACAAAGGGAACCTAGATTTCCACAAGGACCATTAAACAGGGACCCTCAGGAAACACATGGACCATTGGTTTACTCAGAAGCCCTAGATTTACACAAGGATTCTAGATTTACACAGGGAACCTAGATTTACTAAGGGACTATCAGACAGGAACCCTAGATTTACATACAGACCTTTACGCAAGGACTCTCACTTTACATATGGACCCTAGATTTACACATGGACCCTTACACATGGAACAAAGATTTATGCTGGGGCCCTGGGTTTACACACTAGATTACACATGGACCCTCCATTATTCTGGAATGGTTATGTTATTGGTAACATCTGCCATATCTACATGTAAAAAGACCATGTATTGTGTTGGACAATAAACCCCGAGATTAACCAGAAATATAAATCATTACAGAAAAACAACTATATGCTCAAATACAAAATATTTCTGATATAATCAAAGGCATCATGCAAGTAAAATAAAGATTTTTGTCTTTGAACTCAATAGTAATTGATTGTCCATTCAGTGGTGGGATTGGCCATTTAATATATTACCATCTAGAATCCTGCTGCACAGTGACTCTTTATTTAATCAAAATCATACTTCACTGATTGCATTTGAACAAGAAACAGAATATTGATAACCAAGCAATGATATATTTCTCATTTTGATGTTTCTTGTTCATAAGGTAATAAAGAAATATTTGCCAGTACAATATTTAATATTTAACATCCACTGCGAGGTTGACTTTTGGTGAAGTGACTTCTATGATTGATCCACTTCACTTCATATATAGCAGACAAAGTTGCTGAAAACGAACTAGTAGGTAAATTTTGGTAAAATACCTCAAGTTGAGCACGTGATGCTGCCAGATTTGAGGTGGTGGAACACGAGCTTCGTAGAAGATGGCTAATTTGACATGGTTTATGGACAAATGTCTATCACCTTTACAAATTATATGCACATTCATCCGACATCTTCAATGATGAATTAGTTACCTGGATGACTGATGTTTTAATGCAGTCAACAGCTTGTGATCTAGGCTAGCCGTGAGCAATCCACTCGGCCATCCAGATGTCTGCATTTACGTTCGTGACATATAGAGAGACAGAGCGTCTAAAAGTCATGATACATTCTCATCTTTATATTATTTCGTACCAAAAAATATTCGGAAACATAACAATGTGGCACTCAATCCGGCAGAATGTAGATCTAGACAAGCTTCTCGCTTACCCTAATAATATCAAACCGGAAATTATACATGGATACATGTATGTCCTAAAATCATGAATAAGGATGACAACTGACATGAATATTTTGGCGTACAAGATATGAAAGTTTTCATGCTTCAGTGCTAATGTAAAGGAACAAAGTTGTTATATGCGACCTTTACTAGGAACTGAAAAGTCCTAGGAGGACGAAGCATCTACACATGTATGGCACATTTTGAAGTTCGTGCAATATTTGGTATTACAACCTTCTGTTACTCGCTACGGAATTATCACACCCTAGACATTTTTGGACAACCGTTCGGGAGACCCGGTGTGTTCTTGCCTGTTCTATTACACTAGTATGAAAGAAACCATTCTGGGAAATATTTTAATAAAATTGTTTAATAAACAATGTTGAAATAAAATTTCATTTGTGACTATTTGATTTAATATGCATTACGAAGAAAAACAGTAAATACCATTGTTCCAGAACAAGGATGTTGGCAGCAATGCCTCAGTGCAGCAGGATTTTAACCGAGTCGCTGATATCGACCGTAATCTTCGAAACAGCCCAAATGTTCATCTTTTAAAGACTGTTTCATGTCACGGTTTCATGCAATATATATATGAATCATTTTTGCTTTTATCTGTGGTCTTAGAGAATGGTAAACTCTGTTTAAAAGGAAAGTGTAAACCGGTTATAACAAGATATTTATTTATTTATTTATTTATTTATTTATTTATTTATTTATTTATTTATTTATCCTTTTCGTACTACATATACGTTTGATGTACATGCCATTTAACTGACACACCGAAAATGATTGATATTTTAGCATATGTCCCAAGAAAAGAAAGTACACCAAGAATAATCAAACTTGTCCAGATAAAATTCAAACATGCGTAAAAACACTGCAAGCATGCCACGCATGTTCTTACTGGATACAACTATTGCATTTCAATTACAGCGTATCAATATTGTTCTAAATTCAAGAAATAAATTCTCGTACACCGTTTTGTCAAGTTGCGCTTGCGGTTCCGAGTCGAACGATTTATGGCCCACCACCAAATTTTCTTACTACATCGTATGCACACATGGTGTTTTATCAGTACTATATCTTCAAGGAATATGAGACTATTGTAAATGACCAAGCAGAGGCCAGCAATGTTTTGAATATTTTTATGTCAAAGGTGCCTCTGATATTGGTTCCAGTGGGTCTGATGACGAGAAAGTTTCAACACAGTTAACCATGAGTACGTGTATGTCACCTGTCCATGTCTAATGATTGCCTTCCTCGTAACATGCTGACCAGGAAGCTATATGCATTTGGTTTATGAATGAAAGATCCCACAGGACAGGTTCATATTGACTCTAATGGTGACTGGCAGAAAGTTCCGTTAAAGAAGGCTGGTCCTGTTTTGGGATGACACTGTTTGTCATTATCATATCTGCAAGCATTGCTCATTTCATTTCCCTTTTCTTCCGGATTCTCTATACACGTGCAAGAGTCGTCTTTACACTACTGATAATAGAAAATTATATATTTTACATACCAGACTAAACTAGTAGTAATTTAATCTCATAATATCTCCTGTTTTATTGTAATTTTGTATCAGCACACGACGATGAACAAAATACAATGGCTATAGGTCATCCTGGTCAGGGTCTCGTTAAAGATCAAAGATGCTTTGGACAAGTGACTTGTGTGTTCCGACTAATTGTCCGTCATTTTAATAAGATCAATTAAAAATTCTGTTGATAAATCAATGTAATAGTACATAACATAAACGAGGCAGGAAAAAATAAATCTAAAAATATTTCGATAGATCAACACGCAAATGGTGTCTTTCCCGTGACCTCAGATGTCTTTCTTCTGGGCATAAATAACACGAGATCATTCATTATAAGGTTGAAATCTGGTGATGGTTATATAATTACATGACAGGATGAATGCCTGATAGAGAGTCACTATGACATGTGCTGGCAGAATGAAACATGATTACATTGTACATTGCTTGAAACAATGTAAATTCACGAATAAATTATAAACAGGATGGAATTTTCCTTATTGAAGTTCATCTTGCGATGTTGTTCTAGACTTGAAGACTGTGAAAACCTCTTACGACAAAGCTCGCATGCGTATGGCTTTATGTGTGTCTTGTGGTGCCTTAGTGCACTGATTGATTTTGTGTATTCCTTACCACAAGTAACACATTTGTAAGGAATTTCACCTGTATGCGTTCTCAAATGTGCCTTTATGCTCACCAAAGCAATATTCTTTACCATAGACATCACATTTGTATGGTTTATCTCAATGTGTGAAGCTGGGGATGTTTTTAAGAGACGAGGAACCATTAAAACTCTTACTGCAATCATGGCACACATAAGCCTTCTTTCTGGTTTGTATTTGGTAGTGTGCCCTTAAACATTCGGCTTCATCAAAGCTCTTAGCATAGATATTGCACTTAAAAGGCTTCTCTAGATTTCCTGTGTGTGTTTGAATGTTTCTCCAACTGATGAGTACTGCAAAAATTCTCTACCACAGACTTCACACCTGCACGGATGTCTCTTGTATGTGATATGCAATGCATTCTTAGGCCCCCTGCCTGACTTAATCCCTGATCATAGTTACTTAAATGGCTTTTCTCCCGTATGTACCCCGATATGCCTTTGAAGGATGGATGGTTCTTCGAACTCTTCTTCCACAGACATCACATTTGTACTGCTTCTTTCTTTGACTTGTTTTCATATTTCTGTATGTGAATTTATTGGTCACAGACAATGCACTTCAGGTTATATCCACAGAATGGAAAGGAGAAGTTTCTCAAATGATTGTTAATCTGCCACAACCGTCACATTCGTATGGCCATACGACAGTACACAGCCAAGTTGATTGACTTACTATGTTCTCACACCACAACCGTCACATTCGTATGGCCATACCACAGTAAACAGCCAAGTTGATTGACTTACTATGTTCTCACACCACAACCGTCACATTCGTATGGCCATACCACAGTAAACAGCCAAGTTGATTGACTTACTATGTTCTCACACCACAACCGTCACATTCGTATGGCCATACCACAGTAAACAGCCAAGTTGATTGACTTACTATGTTCTCACACCACAACCGTCACATTCGTATGGCCATACCACAGTAAACAGCCAAGTTGATTGACTTACTATGTTCTCATAAACATCACACTCGGACGACCACTCTTTGTACCTTAGTGTTTTTATTCACAGGAAATCGGTCCGACATTATATACTCTCGATGATTGTCTTCATTGTATGCACTTACCGAGCCATATTAGAATGGCGCTTGTCTTGAATATGTATTTACATAGGAAATACATGGTCAGTGTCTTTAAATATATGCAGTATGTTAGTGAGGGTGAAGAAAGGCAAATATGACGAGCGTGTGGCAAGCCAAAATGAAAAGAAAGTGTTTTGCTATCTGTGATATTCCTTGTATATAGCATGTCACTGGTGTCTCTCCGCAGCGAAGCCTCTGTACGTCATCAGGTGGTATCCAGCCCTCTTCAGAAGTTTCGACCCTAAACCACAACATCATCCGGCTGGTGGGTCAGCAGTGATGGCCAAGCCACTGCTCGTCTATGTTGGCTTCCAGATAGGCTCGTCTCATCGGTGCCATAGCTAGCACGATGCTTTCTCTACAGTTTCTGCCAAACGTCTGATGGCTGCATTTCGAGCTCTTCCTGTGATCCCTAGTGTCAACAGCATCCTCCATAAGTATTTGGCGGGGAACCCTCGGCAGCCTATCTCCACAGGAAATTGCCATACAGTCCATCCCCTCTCTCTGCACTTCGCCATCAGCTCATCATACTTTGTTTTCTTCTTTTCATGGAAATGCTCTTCCCATGGTACCGTTAGCTTTTTTGCGATGAGGAGTTTGGTCTGCTGCCATGACACAACGATGTCAGGCCTCAGTTGTGTCTCCACGACACCCTGGAAGACAAGTTTCCAATCCAATTCAACATTCATCTTCCATAACTGCGCCCTGTGCAAGATCGAAGAGTTGCTTCTCATCGTTCTTTTCCCTCTTTCACTCTGCCTGACAAACTGAATAGCACACTGTGCTGCTGGCTGATTTGTCCTCTTCTTCTGTCTTTTCGTCTCCAGGATATCAGCACTCAGTATATTGGCCATACGCAGATCCAGACATTTTTCCCAAAGGGAAGAGCCTACCAACATATTCATGAAATATAAAAGCAACAACCTTATTAGAAGGAAATGTGGATGTTAGCCACTATTTAAATATCAGCATTTCCATTTCTGGCCACGAAGAGGCCTCCGTAATACGAACCTTCTTTTTTATTTATTTATTTTTCTTTTTTTTTTAAATGTTTGAACAGAAGTGATAATCTTACAAACCGACTTGTATGATATCTAATTGTAAAAGATGCTTGACTTGAACATTCGTCTTTTGTTTTGCATCACAAATCATTGGCAGATTGCATTGATGGTTTGTGCATGAAGCAAGTGCATGAGGGCTAGTGATGACAATCCATCCTCATTCATTGTACTGCGCATATAGCTTTTAATGCGAAGCCCAGAAAATGAGCGTTCGGCATCACAAGAGGTGAAGGTAAGGTGCAACCAATGTGAAGAAGTGTTTTGATGTCTGGAAAGATGTCCCCGTCTGCAATTGGTAGGTATCTAAAAGATTGTCCACTGTGATGTCCTTTTCATCGAGTTTACCACAAGCCATCTTCCACTCCAACAAATGCCCTTGTAGATCTTGTGAAGATGAACACTGCAGATCTGAGTCCCAGAAGAAAAATTCAGAAGGAAGTTCTTGTATTTCAGAATCTGACAGGGTCAACATTTGCTTAGAAACCACACCACCAAATGCATATGCAACACTGTCATCTTTGTGAAATCTGTCATTGAGCTCAGTTGATAAATGATCCAGAATGGAGCAGCTACTGTGGCTTTGTAATGTTGTTGCGAACAGGAACTACCAATATTTGTTCTCTGTGTTTGCTGATAACATGTTCAAGGGATCTTCTTTTCTATTTCAAGTTTGTTTACGATTCGTTTGCAATCTTAATACCACGTTTCAAACTCAACATCTACTCCTCTCATCTCTTTCACCCTCTCAATACGATCAGTAATCAGTGTACGGGCTTCATACACGTCCAAATCACGTTTCTGAAGTTTTGATGTAAGGGGTTTGACTGTCTGCAGAACAGCCCTGGCGCAGATGAACGTAACCAAAAACTGGTACGACATCAGAGTAGCAGCAATCTCTGTGCTGTAATTTTAGTTTGAGCATCCCACGACCACTCATCTCGAGTGTTAATAACATTTGCATACCTAACTTTAGTCCCCAAGGAATGTTAAATATGTCTGGAATATGTCTAGAATGTAATCGGTAATTATTCAATCATCATCACATCAATATATTAACGCGGCAGACAGAATATTTAATGGTTTCCCGTTATATAATGGTATCACATTAAATATCCTATACCCTATATTTCATATATATGACACAATATCTACACGTGCATTTTTGTGAGAAGTATGTGTGAATTATATGTATACATTTAACGGAAAATCATGAAGTTTCTTCTAAACTACATTTTTTTATTAAAAGAGAAAACAATTGAAAAAAGCTGATCCAATCAAAAAATATAGAATGTACAGAAAAGCTTTGGAAATATTAACATGTTCTTTGATAACCCATAGCTACATATATAGTGTGACAGTACCATTGGCAAGGTGACATCATTGTAAAACAGGCTGGTACATGTTCAGGTATACTACCATTTTATATGGTATTAAGAGACAAACAATTAAAACATGGTATTATACCAATTTTGAAAAAACCAGAAATGTACATGGAAATTAATTGATGGAAAACCAACTTATTCAGCATTTGGTTTGTCTGAATAGGAAAATTGGTGAATTTCATTTCATGGACTAAAAATTCTCAAAAAAAATTAAAACATTAACACTAAGGATCATAAGTAAGTTTGTATTTAAAATGTGATTAAATGAATTAAGTTTTAAGAGTTTTTAATTTCAGCTTGTCTTACCCGAGCTATATGAAATATTTGTAACAAGTTTCATAAATAACCTATGAAAAAAACATGTTGAAAACCAATTTGAAATCCTTTCAAATAATCGTTTATTCAGGCCATAGACATTCCCACGTCAAACTTAAAGTTATTCCAGTCTTATTTTATAGTCTTCACTACAACATTGTTACTCCACATCAATCTGTCAGCATGTGATGTCATTTCATTATCTAACACCTGATCATGATATCACAATATCTTTAGGTGTAAATCAATACTAAAACAAATTTTTTTTTTTTAAATCCTATTTTCTTTATTCATCTCAGACACACAAAGTGTGTAACAAGAGGACAGAATAATCTTTGCATCAATTAAAATTTTAGGACAATGACAAGCAAAATTGTGTAGGACTAGAAAAACTTCAAAAGGATGGAGCCAACATCAGATAGAAGTAAATGGGTGTTGGATAGGTACTTCGCTTGGAGTACGGATACCCTAAAGGTATGCAGGGTGATTAAACAAAGACTAAGAAGTATATATGATGAAGAGGCTATTAATCACAACATACTCACCATCCATTACCAATGAAGAGGGTGTTGACTTCATTGTCGACTAAGAACTGAAGTTGGGATCTACACCCTACAGACACAATGTCCGTGGGGCCTCAACATCCCAAGGTGACACATGGAGTAGAAAGAAAAGATAAAGAAAAAAAGCACAATGGAAACCCAGAATACCATGTATACTATGTGGGAAATTTTACTGCGCTAAAGGGAATCTGAGAAGACACGTCAACAACATACATGGGAACAAACCCACATGGTACAGATGTAAGATATGTAAAACTGCCTTCGGCCATAACGATAATTATGACAAACACTTAGCCATAATGCACCCATTTTACAGAGTTGAACCTAAAATTTTCATGGATAACACCTGACAGAAGATAAAAACTCCAGAAAAGCTACGCAGACCATTTGAAAGCCTAACCAAAACACAACTAGAAACCTCCAAATTCAATGTAAGACCTGCCTCAGGGGTAACTGCTGCCAACCCCACCAGCAAATTCAGACCGGTGCTGGAGGAGGCTGTAGAACTACTCCAAGAGGACCCTTTTCCTCAGCAACTCAACAGATTATAACAGTTCTATATCAGAGAAAATTAATTACAGGGATCTACCCTACATATTAGAATCACACAATTTGTCCAGATGAAATACCAGAAGAAACTTAAGGACAAGAAAAACAATAAAAACATTGTTAAAATTCTTAATTCATAAATACCATTTATAATACTGTGAACTGTGCAAAAATTAGAGATTACGAAAGATAATTGTCCATTACGTCACAGTTAAAATTCTCCTCCCTGAAGATACTTCTTGGATAAAATTTGCATGCATTTTGTCCTGAAGAAGCCTCTGTGACAGAAGCGAAACTAGTTGACAATAAAGTCAACATCCTCTTAATCGGTAACGTGTGAGGATGTTGTGATTGATAGCCTCTTTGTTTAGGACTAGAAAAGTTACGTCATTACTCACATATTATAGACTTGTTCTTACCGCAGACATTGATGTCACTAATTACCGTGACATTGATACATTAAGTGTAGATAATTACAGTAGTGTCACTAATTAATAACATATCAAATAATACCAACGATATCATATCAGATATTTTTTATACTAATAGCTTTTTCTTAAAAATTGTAAACATACCTTTCATTATATGATGATTTGGTCCGGTGTAAAAATGCGAAGGAATAAATTATGTTTTAAATGTACTACATTAACACTTTTCCAGACAAATAAATAATGGTATTCATCTCAAGAAGAGTCACTCTGAACAAGCAGGAGGAAGGTTCAGAACCCTTCTTCTCCCATTCAGATTAATTCTTGGTGATTTAAGCTCACCCTTATTTAGCAATCCACTGCATACATTCAGGTTTCTATGTTAAAGGAAAAGGGCCAATCTACTCACCACTTGAAGCAATGATGCATTGATTCCATCAATACCTAATACTATTACAAGGATGTTTACTGAACAACATCACATTCACATGATAAAATATGAGACATTCTGTAATTTCTATAGTAATCGACACTTTCAGTTTTGACACTTGTAATTAAGGGGTCTTCCAAAATACCCTGTAAATTACCATATCTATATATTCTGCAATAAGCCCTGTGGACAAACACAAAATTCTTTTATGGGAGAATGAAACAGTGTTTGTTGGTAAAATCTCTAAACAACAATAGATATGAGTGAACTTTAGGGCACTCAGCAGCAGTAGACCTCAGCGAGTATTTTTTTGACTCTGAAAAATGAGTTTTGCCTCTTTAGTTTGAAAGAACATGTCTATTTTTTTGACAGGTTTTAATCCTTTGAAGCGTAATTTGATTTCTGAAATTGCTTAATGTCAATGTATACATTTACTACAACTAAGTGCCCTGGGCTTATTACCAAGTATGTGCTTCTTGCCTGAAAAGTGTGGTAAATTTCTTAACACTGTAGACGCCTCATCCTCATTAAGGTTTATCTTTTGTATGCGACCTTAAATGTCTACGAAGGTTAGAGGACTGAGTGAATCCTTTTCCGCAGACGTCGCATTTGTACGGTTTCTCTCCTGTATGGGTCATCATATGTAGCTGTAAGTATTCACGCCTTGTGAATTCCTTGCCACAGACATCACACTTGAAAGGACTTTCGCCAATGTGTGTCCTGAAATGTGTCTGCATGTGAGATGACTGACTAAATACCTTACCACAGACTGTACATTTATAAGGCTTTTCTCCAGTATGTGTTATGAAGTGAGTGTGAAGGTGACACGACTGGCTAAAACCCTTACCACAGACATCACATTTGTACGGCTTTTCTCCTGTATGTGTCCTTATATGTTTCTGCAATGTGTCTCTTCTTATAAATTCTTTACCACAGAAATCACATTTGTGAGGCCTTGTTCCTGTATGAGACCTGAAATGTCTCAAAAGTTTCGACGATGCACTAAATTCCTTACCACAGACATCACATTTGAAAGGCGTCTCTCCTGTATGTGTTCGGAAATGTGTATCTAGATGTGCTGACTGAGCAAAGTCTTTACCACATAGATCACACTTGTATGGCTTTTTTCTCGTTTGTGTGCACTGCTGATTGTTTAGGATGCATTCATTCAGACACATCTTTCCACAAACAACACATATGTTTTCATCAGTATTCTCCATTACACACTGGTTTTCACATACCTGTACACACAAGCAAAATGGCCCAACAGCAGAACAGTCATCTCATGCAGCTAAAATTCATTTCCTTTTTGTCAGAAGAATGGGTTTGTGTTGTGTTCATACAGTAATGGATGATCTGCAACAATTGTATGTCTAGCATTAACTTCTGGTTCCAGATGTAGGAATAAAGTGTTTCCTACTGCGATTAAAATCACCTGAAACAAAAATCCAATACAGATATTGAGCATCACATAAAATCAAACACTGGAAATAAAATTTTATTCAGATAAAACTTAAAGATCAAACACAAGTGCTCACCAACAGCAATACAGATAGGAACTAGAAATCTGGATTGCTAAAATCTAATGTTTTCATAGAGAGAGAAATTCAGACTATTGTACATAGCCTTTATGATAAAATTAGCAATAGCATCAACACATTAAAGGTCATTAGGACCATCAACCAGTGAAAGATACTTTTGATCCAAAAAAAGAGGAAACGTCATCAAACAAACTAAAACGTAAAAGGCAAATGCTAAAAATCTATAGATGAAGACTATGTATATAAAGTATTGATTTCTAATTTTCCCAACTTTACATATCCATGGTCCAAATTATACTGATATTCTATATATGTTTTTTTATAGTATGTAAGAGGCAAGAGTGTAATGTGTTCTATTTGTATTTGTTACAGGGTGTCGTCCTTATGATCGTAATAAATATACAGAACGAACTCCGGTGTTGTGACGTTTCTTGCAACCCCCGATTACATAGACTTTTATATATCGGCTTGGAGTCAATTTATGTCAATATTCTGTTCCTATATAAGAAGTGAAGAAAATCACTGTAAGTGACTTGTGCATGGGTTGGAATTCAAACAATAATTGTGGATAGAAATTATCATTTTCTCATGCATATCACTTATGAATCGAAAGGTTACAAAATAAAAATATACTCTGAAGCAGTAACTTATGTAGGCTCATTTCCAAAACTCTAATGAGTCCTAATGCTAAAGTGTCCTCTCAAAATTTGAGCAAGTCCAACAGGAAAATCTGGAGTCAAGAATCCAAAATGCTAATGGTCTTCATTGCTGCTCAACAATGGGATAACTCTGGGATCCATGACTATTGTCCTGGTCACTATGGGTTAGGTCTAACGTTACCAAAATCTTTACTTACAATAATTACTACAGTTATCAGGTTGTTGTTATTGTTAATTCACACGGGGATAGGAATCTGATTTTTACATTTTATTATCATTGAATATGTTCTGCTAATAGAAAATACATGTTGGGTCGATAAAAATGGTAAATTATCCATAAACTTACAAATTTTGTCTGGACATTTGTTCCGGACCTTTATGTATTTCAGAACGGCCATTTTGTCGAGCTGTATCACATGAACTATTGACCTCCATGACCTTGCCCCTGGATAGAATATAGTATTGTAATTTCAACTACTCAACATAAAATATTATGAGTATCCATTTCGTTGACAAATTTGTGTCTTAACACACATTTTTTCATGTCAAACATTCTCCTTTATGTGATAAAATATCCATGACCTATCAATTCATCCTCAGATGCCAATGTTTTGTAGTCGTCTGTTGTGTGAATTAAAACTTAATATGAGTAATAGGCAACACCATCTCACAATTTTTTTAGCTACCAAAGTCCTAACATGTCTGTCAATTATTGAAAAAATCTATGATTTTTAAAATGTCCTTTTTGACAACTCATTTCTGATTTTATTTAAATAGCGAGTTACACACAGAGAGATGAAAAATCAACTATATTTACATAGTTTGTGTTATGAAAAAGAAGTTTACCAAGAAATAAGGATAATTTGAGAAAAAAGGAATCAAACACAAAAACTTGAAAATAACCCTTTAGGAAAGCATAAACACAGATATCCACCACTTTTGCATCATAAATGTATTTCGATTTTCATCAAAATGTCATTGGCGTTCAAATGATGATTTTATGTAATACATGTGTACATCTGGGTCACTCCAAGTTACCTCAAGCGTGTCTGTGATGTTGTGATTTTATCAGAAACGGAAGTGCAGTTAAATGTCCGATACACATGTCGATCATTTCAGGTGAGCGAATTTGAGGTCGTATCTGTGTATATTTTTTAGCAAAACGCTAGTCTTTCATCGGTCAAGTTTTAAAATGAATCTTACAGTATCGACATATTTAAAAGTTATTTATTTAATTTTTGGTGGCAATTCGTTGACATAGCTTGGCTTGCGAGAAATGGTTTTTAAGGAGTCCGAAACTAATGCGCCAAGGATATTTAACAAACAAAAAAAAAAAGAGATGAAAATTACATTCGTGGCCACACGCACCTGTGCATCTTAAGTAAGACGTTCTACGGCGGCTCTTCCAATCTTGTGCTTTCAACCGCAATTAAAAGTGATCACAATGTACGTTTACCTTAACTGGTAACTTTTCTAACATCAGCGTTACTATGGTCTGCACTGCAAGCTGCACTTTCACTAAGTAATTTCTTATAGCAGTAGATAATTTTGACGTCAGAAGTGCGCATGTGCAGGGAAATGGGTGAGGCGAAAACCAGGAACAGCCCTAAGCATGGCGTGAAATATTTTATCTTTTTGTATCTAACATGAAAATTTCGAATGTTTTTGTTTGGAAATAACATAAGAAATATAAGCGTACGTTAGATGAAACGAATATTTAATTGCTCAAAAGTTTATGATTGTTTAATCATATAACTGAGATTTTTAGCTAATTGGAAGTTGGTGAATGGCTAGCTTAAGTCAAAAATATCAAGTTTATGTACGCAGTTTGGTCTCGTTTCAACAGACCAACTAAGGATCGATAACTTTCCCACAATTCCAGATAAAATCTGCACAGTAACTTTTAAATTGAAATTTTGATATCACGAACCAAAATGACGATATGTAAACTGTTACAACAATATTACTTGCCTAAAATCTACCCACTAACCCCCTCCTCTTCCCGCGATGCTGCAAATGGACAGAAATACCATTCAAACCAATTAAGTTTTCGTCGTTATTGTTAGAATCTTTGATTCATCATTGAAGTTCATTAATAAATATATTGAAGTCCTCATTCATAGTGAATAAATAATTCTGCCTTGGCAAAAGTCATGATGCACCATGATGCATGTTGATAATTTTTAGCAGACCTCAATGAAGATGTCTTAGATATGTTTTCATTTTTTAGCCTTTCAATGTTTTCGACAGGTTGAGTTTGCTTTTATCAAATATATTTACTTTCAGGAATGTCAATTAAAATAAGCTTAATCTTAATATATATTATCATCTTATAGAGGAACGAACCGGTATGTAACGGCCTGTTTTGTAGAAATCCGTCAGCAGTTTATAATTGTCATTCCGGATACATTTTTCGCGTGTTAGACTCCGCGCATACTATGGGATGCAGAAAAACTGTCAACACGCGGTTCCAGCGTAGAGTGAATGAGGACGTTTTACGTGAAATTCCCGCAGTACCAGAGGAAACAATACGGTAATTAACGAAGGATAAGTTCCCAGAGACATGTTTTAAACTGTAATGAATCAGTTTGTGATGATATCTAATGTAGAGTAGCGTATTTCTCTTGTAGTCACGTGCGATCAGTGTATGGACAATTCGTTCCCAGAAAACGGTGAACATTTTGGTTAGTTTAGTTCAGCTTAACCGATCGTTTAGTGTTGACAATCAGTGGCATGATGGCCTAAGCAATCTGTGACATTATTTTAGACGGACCTGGATAAATCTTAATAGCTTTATTTGTCGGAATACCTAATATGCAAAATACGTAGAGTGTACGTCGTATAACGTCGTGTGTACATGTAGGTCGAATCCGGAATCATCATTTTAGGTCATAGTAGCTGGTAATAATAATCACCCGAAGATAGTTTCAGCATTGTATAGAATTTCATAAGCATGTGTTAGAAATATTTTGTTTGTATTTGTTATAGTCAATCTTTCTACATACAATAAAGAGATGGAATGAATTGGCGCTGTTTGTTGGTGTTGAGAGGGAATTACACGGTAATTCACTCTGACTTTGGTAAACTTTCATCGCACTACAGATACAAGTACGTGCATTTAATAAAGAGCCTTTTTTGTAAGTAACCGGTTTGAAATTAATTTCGTCGTAACTTGTTACAATTAGTACACTTGCCTTATTCGGAACTCATAGTCCGAAGTCTGACTTAGTTTTTAATTATACTAGTGATACTCTTGTTTTTTTCCGGTGAAAAAATGATTGGCGGGAAAAACCATGAATGCCTGTTTGTATAGTCTAGATCAGCGTTTAAAGACACGTGCCATAGCTTATCAGCTATACACGTAAAACGAAAAGAAGATACGATATGGTACAGAGTCCAAGTCATTAAATTTGGTATGCATTTGCATTTCTGGCAATGTTTGTGTATGGTTGAATGCGTATCGGACTGGAAACTGAGTGCTTCAAGTCAGCATTCAACAATGTGACATTGATGTGATATTATTAATACAGATGTCGCTGTATTATTTTGATCAACTCTCAAATTATCCACAAGTAGTGAACTGAACCAAATGTGTACTAATAAAGGGGCTCTGTAATTTTAACCACATTCCACTTCCATCAGGCTTGCCATGAATTTTAGCAACGAAGATCAGTGAATGATATAACTGAATTTTCAGTAATTTACAACTTTGAATAAAAGAGAGTGCTGACATAATTAAAAGGATAAAAAAAATCCTTGAAAAAACCCAGCTTGATCGTTTGATCGCCAAACTTGTAAGCCATGGGTACCGGGTTCAGATTCTAGCGGAGTCATTGGAATAAATAATGACCTCTAGGTCATTGTGCAGCAGGAAAAAAGTATTTCAACCATTTGTATACCATGACACAAGATGTCATAACAGAAAACTGCTCAACCAACAATGAACCAATCCAGCTATATGAGCACGTGCGGAAACAGGACCGTGAGAACGTGGAACTATCTTCCTAACTATGTAGTGAACTCGCTGTCACCGGGGTGTGGTTGGGTATATATATATAGATACAAATCACTCTGATTTCAAATTTGTTCGATGATTTATTTCTGAAGGGAAAAAGAACCTGAAAAGACAAGACAAACATTTAGACTCCAAGCCTCTTTCGAAACAAACACTCACCAATCACGAACGCGCCGGATACAATCAACTTCCACAGCATTGTCAACTTACCAGGCTTCACTGGCCCCGCACCATACAAAGTGATACGTATAGTATATGTGTATGATATATGATCTTGCTGGACCGCTCGCGCTGACGTCCAGCAGTAGAGTGCCAGGACAGAGAGAGACAGATAGAAAGAAAACCAAAGGAAGTGACGTAAACAGGTGTGGAGAACGCAATTAGCATGCAGTACAAATGCAGGTGTTAGAAGTGCTGAGTTGCGTTCACGTTGAAATCCATGTCACGTCGGACTAGTTCGGCCACATACCACACATTCCACTGGACAATACATGAGACATAAACAACATGTCACGTGTACATATACTTAGTAACGTCACGTGCACATTCACAAAACAGTAACAAGGACATTTACAATATGATACCTGAGTATGCATCTATGCTACATTGTTATTAAAATACCACATGTGGACACATGGGTTACATCACTATTAGTAAACATTTTTAAACACATATACTGGTTTGACCGCCGTTCAGAGTTTGTTAGTAAAATGGTACATGCTGCTGTCACCAGAGCACTAGATTAATATATGACAACTGGAAATGATAGTCAATCTGTAATAGGTTTTGAAAACCTTTTACTATAAGCACTGGAAGCTAGAGGAAGCTTACAGTGGTGTCGATTATACAACAATGTAATTAACATCGTCTTAGTTTAGTGGACTATCCATCGAACCCGATCTGTATGCTAACAATGCGCAATACAAATACTGAGTTAAATAATGGAAGCGGTGATCCAACAACTAATAACACATTATTATATATATTATGTATTATTATTAATCTATGTGTCAATGGTTTATCATCACAACTACATCTATATGTTTATAGATATCAAAAGTACCTATATTGTATGCATAATCCACATATGTTTGTATACACGGATACTACACGCGAACAGGTAAACACTTAAATTAGTGCATTCAAATAACAGACGTAAATAGGACACTTGGAAATTACCCGGAATAAACAGAAATTTATACGGCCACGTCATGCTGTATGTGTGGTGATGTCAGTACTATTTAAAGTGAAATACTTGTGTTAACTGGTTTCATTCATAATACGTGGAATATTGTGATCTGTACTGCAGCTTTTACTGTAGGAGGCCACTCACATGAAAGTTTAAATCATGGTAAGAAAGACACTTTCTATTTGATAAAAGATGTTCATAAGTCATGGGTAGGTAGGCAGTGTGTTGATAGACGGGGGGGGGGGGGGGGGGGGGGGGGGGGTTATTATCTGCACGGATATAGACGTGGCTGATAAATCATCATAAAATATCTGGACTGTGTATTTTACATTTATTTCAAAATTATTACAATTTTTATGAATAAACTTCTTCCATTCTGTGAATATTTCGTTTTAATTCCCCACGTCCACGTCTCAACGTCCACCGTAGTATAAAGATTACATATTTTTAAGTGATTGCGATCGTGCGATAGATAGGACTTTTCAAGATGGCAGACCAACCTAGCATCGGAAGGTAAGCTCTGCTTTCAAACGCTAATATCCATAATTCATATACTCACTATGATCATGACACATATTGTATCTGATTCACAAATAGTACTAATATTGTTGTACGTAGCTATCTGGATGATGATAGACTTAAAATGTAGTGCAATCTGGATACAAGCGGGTGTGAGCTCAACTATCAGCCCTAGCTAAAACAATTGAATAGATTCAGTTAGAGTTTTAATTTCAAACTGAAGATTTCACAAGCCTCTAATCGAATGACAATCTTCTGTGACGGAATAGGAAGAGGGGAAAAAAAAAAAAAAAAAAACCACAGGAAATTTTGACCATGCGATGGTCCTTAGTAACATGATCACAAAATGCATCGAGACCGAGCCTTCGCATGGTCAAAATTTCCTGTTTTTTTTTTCTCCAATCACAAATATCAAAATGTGGAATACACTCTTTCATTCGACAATAGTAAATGTGGTGTTATAACAATAAAATGAAAATATTTAAACAAGACCCAAATTATGGATTTCCAAACAAAATGTCTACATCTTGAAAGGATATAAAATTAAATTGATTTTTGTATGATCCATACCAAGCAGTAAATTCTTCAATAAGTTGGACTATGAAATAACACCTGGTGAATATGTGTTTCTGGTTCGCTTTCATAAAAGGTACAAAGTTCACTAGATATTTACTCCATTTTTACTGAAATAGAGTTTGTGGAAAGAATTCTATGACATATTTTATATCGAAATGCTTGAAGATTGGTTTCTCTGGTACATTTGAAAGAATCATTGTACATATCATTCCATTTCATGCTTTCATCAAAATTTTTCTTCCATTTTCCCCCGACACTTAAATGGCCTTATGACTTTTTAACGGAACATTTTATAAACACATTTCGTCTTCTTTTAGTTACAATTAAGGAAATGATGTCCTGTTTAATAGATGTAATAGTGTTACCATTTACTGCTGCTTGTCTCAATTCTATCCCCCACTTCCTAAATTAAATGGAGGTATATCAGATAATTCAATATTATTTTTGGAACCTTTCATAACTTTAAGCCATGCTCTTTCCAAAAAATTGCTTTTTTTATTTCATTATATAAAACTAAATTTATCAAACTTTTGCTGAAATGTTCCTGACAATTCGGTCTCAGACTGTATTTCTGAAAAAGCAAAACAAATGTCCCGCCAAAAGAAGTTATTTTATGTTTCTTTCAATCACACATTTGTACCTCCATTCCTTTTCCCATAATTGTTCTACTTCATTTGTAAAGTGTGTTTCTTGTAAATAGATGCTATCTGCCTTTTTCTATTTGACCCAGTGGAACACATCTCTCCTTTTAATAGCATCATAATATAAACACCTTTCATTAATAGACAAACATACGTAGACATCGTCACCCTTCCACAATACATTTAAGAAGTCTACAACCATGTCTGTATTGGCTGAGCACATCTGATTGATACTTTTGCTCTCATGCTCTTTACAATTTTTTAAAAGAAAAACAACATGAAAAATAATTCAGAAATCATACATGGATTGATAATTAAGAGACTAACCCTTAAACTTTGGCGGTATTCTCAAATTATTTCATAGACTATGTTGACTTAATCCTAATAATTTATCACAATATAAAAACTGAATACACTAAAAGTAGGATTGTAGCTAACCTCTAATATAGTGTCATTCATTACAGTTAAACCTGGCTGAAGAGACCACCAATATGTAATACATCATTGAATTTACATAAAGACGCATATCTTTTGACAGACATTAACGAAGGACTACCCAAACCGAACAGAAAGTCAACACTGATGAGTTTCAGGTGGCACTAGATTTGTGGTTTCCGAAGCAAATATATATATACAAGGGTCGGAAACATGTAGACGAGTTCGTCCATTCGTTGCCGGATGGACGAAGGAAATTGTTAACACCATCAGGAGGTAATCAGTATGTCGTTTATTTATTAAACATTGCAATGACATAATTTAAAATATCTGTGGCATTTACCATAGAGCTGGGCAAAATTTTCTCGATTTTAATTTAAAGCGTATTAATCATATTTTAAACGAATTATAATTTTGCGATCTGGATGTGAAATGAAACTAACACACAAGTCTGTCATTATTTCGCTGATTAAGTTTTACGATCACATTGATAAACTGCGAAACAGCGTAAATATCATCCTTCAAAGATAACCAGCTTTACGGTAATCATCTCGGAATAGCTTGCAGATGTTTTGATAATAACATTTATGCTAATATGAAAAGGTGCTACTTTAAACGTATAATCATGATTTTTTTTATTCACTGCGAGGTTTTAAAATACTTAAAACTTAAAAAGAATTTGCCTCAGCATCAGAAGATTTTTTGACAGTTTTCCACTTCATTCAATCTTAGATATGTGTACGGTTATAGCATATATTTAAGAATACTTTACCTTTAATATTTCATCTTTTTATATCCAGTTTCATGTAGAGTGAAAACATTTTACAATAAAAAATGTCGAAGGTCAAATACAAACGGAGCAGGTCCATACACAATCACCCAGTGGATTTGACAGAGGAAAGGAACAAAACAGAAGATGTAAAATCCACATTTGTGGGTGAGTTATAAAAGTTTTTTTCAATGTTTTTTCAAACATCCGTTTTATATATACAAATAACTCTATTGAGTCAGTTTTTTTTTAGTTTTTGAAACCTTTTAAAAGATACAAACATTTTTTTCCACAGAAAGAATATTGGATTCCTAAACTTCACAGGAATCTTTAGAAGCGACGTTTTATTGCTGGCTCGTCTTGTTCAACCAAATCTTTGTCCATATTACATTTGATTAAATTGATGACATCTTGTCTTCTTTTAAATAGCAAGACATACGTCAATGTACAGTGTGCACGTGTTGCATTAGTTATGACCTGAAGACTGTCATCTTTTTTCAACTAGGTTGGCTTTAATCACCATTACATTAAAATTGTTTACCCACAGGAAAGTTTGATTAGAATGTATCTATAAGAGTTACTGCCCCTTGTTGTTTTCATAAAAAACATAAAACGGATATCTAGTTTTCAGGTGACATTTTAAACTAGGTTGGCTTTAACCACCATATAATAAAACTGTGTTGTCGGAAAGTTCGATTAGAATTTATTTATACGAGTTACTTCCCCTTGTTGGGTTCATAATGCATAATATTCCTAATGTTTAGTGTCAAAACATAACTATGACATCGATATTTCTGTTAGTATACTGTCGCATTTACGTCTACCTTGCAGATACAAACGTCAACGCATTACCAGTGCAGATTATACACATTAAGAAAGAGCCTGTTTCTGATGACCAGGACACCGACACAGAAAGTAAACAGTACTCACAAAAAAGTAAATATGATTTAATTGGGTGTTCGATTAATTTTTAAATAATATGGAGTTCATTCTACGGTCGTAAACTTCATACCATGTTTTGATTCATTCTAATGGTTGCAGGGTTCAAAATATGCACATGTACATGACATTCACCTGAAATTATTAGAAATTTGAAAATTAAGAAATTTACTCAATCATGATACAAGTGCACTTCAATATCTAGATTTTGACATTTCTTTTGATCACTTTGGATCAGTCGCATAATAGATTGAAAAGTTGGGTCCTTAGCATCACTTACAAGTGACACGGTTCAGAATATACAAATGTACTTGACTTTGATCTGATAAGTGAAAATTATAAAGTTCATATAATTACGGGGCTAGTGCACGTCCCAATCTAGATTTTGACTTTTCTTTCAATCACTTTGATTTGCCTCAGTCACCTCATTGGCTATCAAATTTTAGGCCCCAGCATCACTGACGAGTCCTATAAGGACGAAACAGCTGTATGATGCAATGTAATTTGCTGTTTGACTCTACTATATATAACTCTATCTGTATTAAAAGATGCTATTCACTTATTTGTCTTTGATAAAATATTGATGACACTATCATCTTAAATCTAATGATGAGATTTGAAAAAAAAGTTCTGAATAGTTACTGACCCTTCTTTATTTCATAATGTTAATGAGTTCTCCTACAACAGATTTCAGTCAAATTATTTTCAAACTTTGCAGCTTAAACTATGACATGAAATTGTTTTCTACTGCATAACGGTCAAATTCGATTGTACTTATTTTGGGAGAACGATTTCCTTTCCGAGCATTTTGATTTTGTACGAAAATCACCTTCCTCAGTTTTCACCAAATTCACTCGTTGAAGCTTTGTAACAATTACGTGAAATTGTGTTTTCCTTAATGACGTTGCGATAAGATATTGCCCTTTGTTTTTTATTTGTTTGGATTTTAAGTTCACATGGCTCGAATGGCCAAGTCAGCTACAGGAATACAGCAGCACCCGTCGTTTGTTGTCTATATATCGCTAATAGTCATGAATGACCAAGTGGATTTTCTCCTAATTTGATCTGAAGCATTCGTGGAGGAAAACAGACAAATTTTGTGTTAACAGTGCGTCTCGGCTCCCTGGGGCAGGAGGGCGCACGAGTGAGCTGATTCCTTTAAAATTCTACTCCTCCTTTAGGAACAATCAAATTTTGCCCAAATCTGGTTTGAAATATTTCTGGAATGGGGGAATAAATTTTGCATAAATTGCAGGTCTTGGCATTTTTTGGGCAAAACGCATGGCGCCAAGTAAGTAAAATAGAGCAATTTTTTAAAATCCTACACTTCCTGTAGGAATGATGGCCAAAGTCTGGTTTGAAGCATTCTTTGGTGAAGGGGGATCATTTTTGTATAACCATAGGGTATCAACCTATTAGAATTGTAGGCATAATTTGAGAGAGAACATACTCTTTAAATCCTTCTTCTCCTGTCTGAAGCATAGTAGGGTGAAATCAATATTGTATAAACAGTATTGGCTATCTGGGTCTAAAGGGGCTGGGTGAACAGTGTAGAAATAATTGTATTTTGAATTTTTGTTTTTGAAAACTAAAATACTTAACTACTAATAATGTACCCAATATATCATATTGAAATGTGATTATTCATATATTTAATTATTTACAAGGAAAGAGGAAGAGAGAAGACGAAAATCTACAGAACAAGAAAAAACATAAATCACGACGAAGTGAACACAAAAAGAGAATGGTCGAAAGACATGTCAACGCAGACAACAGGACTGATGGTATCGTAGGGAATGCAAGTTCTACAGTAAGCTACGCATTGTACGGTAGGTTTTATTGCATCCTAAAGTGAAGTGTCATAACGATGGAAGTGGATAAAAATTACCAACAGAACAAATTATGATAAATTTGCTGAAAACGTCCCTTCAATGGCGATGTCACTTATTTTTATATAAAGCTCAGCTTCCAGAAACCACTACGTGATATATAAATTTTGATTATAGTTGTCAACACAGACAACAGGAATGACGGGGTAGTAGGGAATACATGTTCTACAGTTAGCTATGCAGTGTCTGGTAGCTTTTATTGTCTCCTGAAATAATGATTGAATTTGATAAATGTTATCAATAAAGCGAATAATGATCATTTTCCTGAAAACGTACCTTCATTGCTTTACAAAGATGACACTGATTTTTATATGAAGCCTCATATCCACATGGAAACTACAAGTTCGTATTTCTTTTCATGTATTTTCATTTGAATCGAACGCATTACTTTCCTTTTTCCGATATACACAATAGTATTTTATTGTTGTTTTTATAAGTCAAAACTCGAAATACATTGATTGTGAAGCCTATCATGTACTAAGTAAAATAAAGACTTGAAGTCAGATTTAATGTAACTGTTTGTATGATCAGGCTTAAAGACGGAGACAGTAACACAGACAACAACCATGAAAGAGGAACCAATATCAGACTGTAGTGGAATGGACGGAACAGATATGACAACTATCAGACCAAGGGAGTCAGCAAACCAACAGGAAACAAACTGTAAACCAAGGAGTAAGTTTATTTACTTTATACACAATATTCAGACGCATAATATTAAGAATCTCACTGAGTTGAAAAGAAATCCTTGATAATGCTAGTATTTATATATGTGGTTATGTTGGTTTTGTGGATCACTTAAAACCATTCGAGAATGAACGAAATCTATTTAACTTTACGCTTGGTAAGAAAGGGTTATGATTTTATCAGTTCATTAACGTATCTTGTTCAATTATACTTTGATAAAAGATGTTAAGTTAGAGATGGTGAACACAACCATTAAGGAGGAAGCAAGGTTCGACCCAGGTTACAGTAGTTTGGTCGAGCCAACTAGCATACAACAGTCCAGCACCGGAGATACGTCTAATCAACCTGATATGAGTTCCCTACAGCAAAGTAAGTTTTTCTGTACTTTGTATCAAACCCCAAGCCTTAAAAATGCTTTAGCCAAACATTGTTTCCTAATGCTGGTTATTTTCTCTTGTTGGGACACGTCAGTGATAAAAAGGAAATGAAGTTTCGTAGCAATCTATAAGACGAGTTAGAAAATGTAAATATCGGCTGAAACGAATAGTGAAATATACATATTAGAAGAAATACTCAAACTTGAATTCTAATTATGAATGACATTGCATCAATACTATGTACTAAGGATTATGATAGTTTGAAAGAGAGGTCAGATCTAATGGTACTGTTTATATAATCAGGTATAAAGACGGAGAAACTAGCACAGACAACAAAATTGAAAGAGGAACCAATATCAGATAGTTAACAATTATGTAGAATATAAGAGTACTTAAATCAGTAATTGTACCTGATTAGACTACATGATTTATGCATAATTTATTGCCATAATTTGACAAATGAATCAAAAGGAAAATTTTGACAACTTACAGATTCTCCCCGTCTTATACTGAAGACCCGATTATTTCACACACACACACACACACACACACACACACACACACACACACACACACACACGAACAAATTGTTTCTTCATCGCTAAACAAAGAAAGTTTTCACAACAAACTAAAATAGGTGGATTTTCGGAAAAAATGAATTCTCTTGAAAATCGCATGTCTCATTTCTTCTAAAATGAAAAGGACAACAAATCATTCGTTCATTCGTTTTATTTTTTGTTTCCGGTTGTTTCCTTTAAAAATAATTAGAAATATTTAACTGTGACCATCCTGGAATGTGATAATTCATATATTTAATTATTTACAAGGAAAGAGGAAGAGAGAAGACGAAAATCTACAGAACAAGAAAAAACATAAATCACGACGAAGTGAACACAAAAAGAGAATGGTCGAAAGACATGTCAACGCAGACAACAGGACTGACGGTATCGTAGGGAATGCAAGTTCTACAGTAAGCTACGCATTGTCCGGTAGGTTTTATTGCATCCTAAAGTGAAGTGTCATAACGATGGAAGTGGATAAAAATTACCAACAGAACAAATTATGATAAATTTGCTGAAAACGTCCCTTCAATGGCGATGTCACTTATTTTTATATAAAGCTCAGCTTCCAGAAACCACTACGTGATATATAAATTTTGATTATAGTTGTCAACACAGACAACAGGAATGACGGGGTAGTAGGGAATACATGTTCTACAGTTAGCTATGCAGTGTCTGGTAGCTTTTATTGTCTCCTGAAATAATGATTGAATTTGATAAATGTTATCAATAAAGCGAATAATGATCATTTTCCTGAAAACGTACCTTCATTGCTTTACAAAGATGACACTGATTTTTATATATGAAGCCTCATATCCACATGGAAACTACAAGTTCATATTTCTTTTCATGTATTTTCATTTGAATCGAACGCATTACTTTCCTTTTTCCGATATACACAATAGTATTTTAATTGTTGTTTTTATAAGTCAAAACTCGAAATACATTGATTGTGAAGCCTATCATGTACTAAGTAAAATAAAGACTTGAAGTCAGATTTAATGTAACTGTTTGTATGATCAGGCTTAAAGACGGAGACAGTAACACAGACAACAACCATGAAAGAGGAACCAATATCAGACTGTAGTGGAATGGACGGAACAGATATGACAACTATCAGACCAAGGGAGTCAGCAAACCAACAGGAAACAAACTGTAAACCAAGGAGTAAGTTTATTTATTTTATACACAATATTCAGACGCATAATATTAAGAATCTCACTGAGTTGAAAAGAAATCCTTGATAATGCTAGTATTTATATATGTGGTTATGTTGGTTTTGTGGATCACTTAAAACCATTCGAGAATGAACGAAATCTATTTAACTTTACGCTTGGTAAGAAAGGGTTATGATTTTATCAGTTCATTAACGTATCTTGTTCAATTATACTTTGATAAAAGATGTTAAGTTAGAGATGGTGAACACAACCATTAAGGAGGAAGCAAGGTTCGACCCAGGTTACAGTAGTTTGGTCGCGCCAACTAGCATACAACAGTCCAGCACCGGAGATACGTCTAATCAACCAGATATGAATTCCCTACAGCAAAGTAAATGTTTTGTACTTTATATAAAATCCCAAGCCAAATATTGTTTCTTTGTATCAAACCACACAATGAAATATATATCCTCAACAAATGCTTTAGTTTCCAAATCATTGTTAAAATCCAATAATGCTTACAAAATCCAAGGTTATTTTCTCGTGTGAAAGTTGGGACACGTCAGTGATAAAAATTCAAATGAAGTTTCGTAGCAATTTTGCTATCTTTCAACTTTATATTATGCGAGTCACAAGTACAGAAAATGTAAATATCGGCTGAAACGAATAGTGAAATATACATATTAGAAGAAATACTCAAACTTGAATTCTAATTATGAATGACATTGCATCAATACTATGTACTAAGGATTATGATAGTTTGAAAGAGAGGTCAGATCTAATGGTACTGTTTATATAATCAGGTATAAAGACGGAGAAACTAACACAGACAACAATAATGAAAGCGGAACCAATATCAGATTGTAGGATTTAGTATTAATTAATCACAGAATAAAGTAGTGCTACCTTTCTTTTTTGTTTAATAAATATGAAAATATAACCTCAGATATTACAACTCTTGGATTATGAAAGTTTGGAGAGGTCATCAATGGTACCATATGATCAGGATAACGAATCTTCACACAACAATAATGAAAGAGGAACCAATATCAATTTGTTTACTTATATACTCTTGGAACAAGGGAGTACATTTAATCAGAAATTTGTTTACACATACATTTTGTTAAGAATCTCAGTGTATTTATATATGTTCTTATGTATGTTTTGTGGATCACTGAGTGCCATTTGAGAATGAACGAAAGTGAAAAAAAATATATAATGTGTTAAATACAGTCTTGTCAAACAGTATAAGAAAAACAATAATAAAAACCAGTATTAATAACATCTTTTCCTTACTTTAATAAAAGATATTAAGTTAGAGATGGTATTGGACAACACAACCATTAAGGAGGAAGCAAGGTCCGACTCTGCTTACAGCAGTTTGGTAGAGCCAACTAGCACACAACAGTCCAGGACCGGAGAAACATCCAGTCAAGCTGAAATGAGTCCACAACAACAGGGTATTTTTGGTTTTATATATAATCCTTAGCCTTAGATATATTTAGGCCAAATAATGTTTCTTAAAGCTGTTTCTTACCTTGTTGGACTCGTCAGTGATGAAATATGCGTAGTCTTTTATAGAGAGAGCTTGAAGAATAGATATCAGTCGAAAGGAATTTTTATATGTGTATGAGAAGGTATAACTTGCCCTTTAATTCCATCTATGGATAAAGATGAATCCTACCGCTACTTCAAACTCCATCAGAGTTGCTTGACGCGTTGTAATAGCCGGACAAATCAAATTTGGCAAAATCAAATTTAAAATGAGGATGGATAGATTTTTGATTTAATCTTTTTGTTGGTTTTCAATGTCTCAATTACAATTGAAAAGTAATTTCAAATAAAGACAAGTCTTCTAACACGATTTGTTTTCATATCAGTTTAAAAGCTGCCCGTTGATTATGCGGGCTCTGTATTGTGTTAATAAAGTTTACCCTTGACGAGTGAAGGCTGAGTTCCAATAATTAAAGTAGCTCTTCCATTACGTACTATACTCAATGTTATATACTCAATCATTTTGATAGACCAGGCCACTGTATCTGGAATACCTGATATTGACGAAGATGAACAAGAATTTCAACTGGTGAGATATTGTTGGATCAGCATTCATCATTTAGTGCACCTGAAATATTTAATAGCAACGTCATGTGTGCATTCTCACTTTTGACCTTCCAAATCTCAAGAAAAACTGTGCACATCACGTGGTATCTATTATAAGCGTTTGTATTTGGGCAAATCATTGTCTCAGCTAATAATAATTGATGTCAATCAGATGAATGAATCAGTAATTGTAAAATGCAAATACTGAATCAAACTCCAGGTAAAAATCATCGCGATCAGAACTGACTCATTGTCATTTAAATTTCCAAATACATTACTAATACAAGGTCAACGATATCTTGAGTTTGGAATGTTAAGATTGCTAGCTGTAACATAATGGTAAAAACTATTTGTTAGAATGACACTATGTAATGATTGTTCAGTGTGAGTACTATACCATATGGTAGTAAAGAAATCATTTACTGCAGACAAGTGTCAGATGTCTCCATTTTAACAGAATTCACTCGCTGTCAGTTTGAAAATGTTAATGTTTGGCTGATATCAATTTTCTCTGACTTTAATTTAACTAAAACTAAACTACATTTGGTATTTCAATTTCATTAAAATAGTACTGTAGAGTACTTGATAAAAATGTATACTTATGTCAGTCCTGTATTGATTTATATAGTTTGCAGTACGAGCAGCAAGGCGGATGGATGCTAAACAACATTTTGGTAGTACATGTCGAAGTATAGAGCATCATCATTACTGTACCAACATGAAAGCTTATCTAAATATGATACACGAGAATCTGCCACCAGATGAATATCATCAAACAGGTATAAAAAAATAATTTGTTAAAATTTAATGTATACTTGACCCAGCTCTATGCATTGGATTTTATTTTATGTCTCATTAATAATTGTTTTGCCGTAATAAGTGTATTCACTATCAAAGGACACCTTTCATTCATGATAAATTGTTGTAAATAGTATTATTATTATAAGCATCAGCAGAGGCCTTCGTTATGTATTATATAATACTGGAATTCATCTGTGATTCATTCATAATTTTTTGCCTAACGTAAACCAATACCTTCTTTTGACTTACATGTAAATATGTTTTACAAGTGAACCGGGGTCATACCAAATTTGTTTCCAAAATCATAAAACCGACCATACATTTTTATATACAAAAGTACATAATCGATGCAGCAGTAGGGGAGAAACATTATATAAAAAATAAACATATATAAAACGCTGTGCGAGGAAACCATTTTTAGTACATGATTTGTGTATTTGTCAGTTTTACACGAAAAAATATCAAAAGAGCGCCAAAAGGGGAATATATATGTATGTATAATAGAATAGTACACGATTAGAGTGTGGCATTTCCATCATAACACGTTCACCTTCATTAGACATCATTTGTCTGATGAAGGTGAGCGTAGTCATCGAAATGTTACACTCTTATCTTCCAAGGTTGCGTTATAAAAACTACTATTCTATTGACCTTACCATCCTAAAGAAAATGTTCCAAATTATATTTATGATATATGTGTGCACAAAACTATGGCATTTCTACCAGAATTATGCCTTTAATTAGTCATTACCTAACCTTGTCATTGATGCACGTCCCTTGTTAATAATTCGGAAAGCAAACACAACACATCTTTTACTAGTAGTTCTATGGAGTTGTAATATTTCTGATCATCAAACATCTGTTGCCTATTCACTATTCTACATTGACGTGAACCTCTCTACGTCTCCACTTTGTTATCGCGAGCTAGGAGGCAGACAATATTTGAATGGCATTTCGAGAATGATACGTTTACGTTAAAAGCTAATTTATTTGAAGGTAAAAACATGAGTTTGGATTTTATTTTATGAATTAAATAAAGTGATAGAGCATAATAAGGGTAGTGAGTAATCAACATATAAGCCTAGATTACAGACTTTATCTTTAGAAGCTTTGCAATCTTGACTCATTAAATTCGAATATGGCAGTGATGAAGTAGCAGACACATGAACTAGACATGAAATCAATTATATTTCGGCAAGTAATTTTTTTACAATGTCGCTATATCGTCAGCAATCCTCTTAATCATTCAATATGTACTCAGATCAGCTGTTGCTGCTCTCAATAACATGAGCATTAATGATATTATAGTAATAATTTTCTAATTATTTTAGTTATTTAGTTTTTTGCAGCTTATGAAAAGAATTTGATTTCTCTGACAATTTATTTTGAGGTTAAGAACTTTTATAAAAGAAAATAATGAAAAGTTTTTTTCAACTAACAACCATTAGAATTACTTATTTTTACATTCCAGCGATAATGAAAAACGATCCCTTCTTCGACGAGCAGAAGAGCAGACTTACTAATGAGCCAAACCTTAAGACAATGTATGCAATGTTACATCATAAAGGAATTATAACTCGGAAAGATATGTGTTGTATTTCACACCCTCTGAGTAGTGGTTCGACCCAGTTATTCGTCCTAATGGAGATACTGAAGAGGAAGCCCAATGGTCGTGCAGACTTCGAAAATGCAGTGCTAGACTGCTTACAAGAGGAACTACTACTCGATGAAGG
The DNA here is from genome assembly GCF_031769215.1 of Ylistrum balloti. Classification (NCBI taxonomy): domain Eukaryota; kingdom Metazoa; phylum Mollusca; class Bivalvia; order Pectinida; family Pectinidae; genus Ylistrum; species Ylistrum balloti. The sequence continues at coordinate 820,062 of NW_026781986.1, read as the reverse complement.
TAAATATGAGCTTTTAGGACACCCTAGACAAAGTCTCGTCTATTGCAATCGCCATTTGTTTGGTATCATGCGCCGTAACCTTTTCAACTTGCATGGTCAAAGGTGAACAAAACAATTAAATTCTATGGTCCCGTCCCTACCTCCGCCTATGGGCCTGAGAGGTGAGGCCAAAAGGAGAAATTGTGACACGTTAAAAAACTTCTTCTCAACACAAAGATATGTTAGAATCTTGAAATTGAATTGAAGGGTCTTAGAGTGCTTTACTAAGTTAAATTCATGACCAGATGGTCTCGCATTTCCCCCGGTTAACTGTTATCTATATAAAAGAATTTCATGTGGCATATCGTGTAATTGAATTTCCATTTGAAATATTTTATTCTTGATTAGAATCATTAATGTAGGATGACATTTTGGTGACCCCCAATGACTTTTTGGCATTGCCAAAATGTGTCAAGGTGACATGAATTATAAATTCTTCTTTTCAATACCCATACATGGTCTGCATGGACGGAAGGGGAGGTATGTTTAAAATACTTTATAGAGAGAAAAAAAACATGATTGAGCATAATTTGTTTGATTTCTGATGGAAATATTTCCATATCTGAGATAACGTTTTACTCATATTAACTCTGGCTGACCAGAAGAGGTTTATGGATGGGTCAAAGAGGTCAAATTCACTAAAATTACAAAAATAAACCTTTTTTTTCAACACCGAAATATGAGAGAATCAAATAATTTACATGAATGGTCTTGTGGTGTTTTAAATTGTGATTTCCGTGACTTCATGGTTTGCATTAAGCCACGAAATCCATTTCAATTTAGATTGCAGTTACTGTTATACACATTTTACATTTGCATAACATGTTTGGTGTAGTTATTTTACCTCTTTAACAAGATTATTTCTATGACGTGATGCACGAATAGCGAACTCATTTTAACACAGGTGATCGATAATGCCCATGGGCCTTTACTATCTTATCCAACTAATCTCAGGAACTTAGTACTTGGGATATGAGTTCACCTTGGCGTATCAAAGGCGGTACTGTAACAAACATCTTGATCTTCCATCCATCAAAGCTTAATACGTCTGAGCTCGATCTTTTACACTTCTAATCACGGGAATATAATTCTTTGGATTCACTTTGGTGAGACAGCGTGTTACAGTTTGAACCTTGACCTACATCGAAAAAACTTTTTCTTTTCTGTATCCTATCCCCTCACTAATAACCATGTGAAATTCATACATAGCGCTGATTGATTGTGAAGTTGTGAGCCTCTTAGTTAAGGGTTTGACTTTTGCCGGACATATTGCCTTATTTTTTCAACATAATCCCCTCCACTATCTAATGCCACTTTTAAAGCAGTTCTTTTCTTGACAATTCAGAATGTCCTCCATCGCATGTATAACATGACCGAAACTGGTACCGGAAATTGGCATTTTCAGTTGTGGAAATAGAAGAAAGTCTTATTCAAAGCCACAGTCCTTAATGGCAGTCATGGCAATATACTTGTGAACAGAGGCAATATCCTGGTGAAATAACACACCTTATGAGTTTACTGCCTAAGAAGTGATGCATAATGTGTATCATTGATTGTCTTTTTAGCAGATAAAGAAATATACCATTAAAACACCATCATCATTCCAGAAAACCAAGGCCATGAAGTTTCCATCTGATAGAACAGACTTTGCCTTCTTTTTTGTCCTTTTTTTATTTGGGGGTGGGAGTGTGTGTAAATAATGGACCCACGTTTCCTCTGCAGAAAGTTAGCAGGATTTGTCTCTAAAAAGTTCAGATAAGCACGCGACAATAGTCCGCCTGGTGTGCTTCTGATCAACTGTCAGAAGTCTTGGTACCAAATAGGCTGAGGGTTCCATAAGAATGGAATGTACTCTTTCCTGTTAAATCCCAACTGTACAGGCTTTATATATATAATGGACCTGTCAACCATAACAATATCATTAATTTTATTGACTAGTTTCAGGGTTGCAACAGTGACATGTCTTTCATGAGGGGTGTCATCCCCAAGGCTCTGCCTGCCATGCTTAAATTCCGCCAATCACCCTTTTCACTGTAGCATATGAAGGTCATCATTCCTACTCTTGCTACCATATTAATATGGATATCCATAGGTGCACGATCTTTCTATGGAAATATTGAATCACTCGCTCTTTCAGCGATTTGTCCATTTTGCAAAAGTCACCTGTCTTGTGTACCATGATGTAACCTCATCGACATAAACTGACCAAATGACACCAGCCTTCAGGTACACAACCTTAAATAGTCATGGAATAGCAGAGATTAAAAAGGACATTCCTGAATAACATTTTTAATAATTTTAAAAAAAAAATTAAAATTTTTAGGCCCACTACTTATCAATCAGTCCTCGTAGATTCACTTTGGTAAGACAATGTGTTGAGTATCAAAAGTAGGCTATCGTGACATACATTTATGACCAACATCAAATACAAACATGTGATAGATAATTGAAACCCAGTCTTAAAATAGCATCTGCAACGAGATTCACACATCAATACTGTTGTAAATGAGGTAAACTTTTCTTGTTTTGAGACATTCCTTGAAAATGTACAAGGAGAATAAGACAATGTGTTCGAAAATGGTATACGTCCTCTGCTTGAACAACGACACCCTCCAAGTAAATTGTGGGCAGTTAAAGTAAGTTTCATTCTAAAGTACGAACATCAGACACACTACCAAACACCAAACACATCCAGCTTAACCACACATGGAAATGATATTTCTTCCAGTTAGATCGTTATGACAAACGTCAAAATTCCCCGTAATTTTCAAAATATTTCGGAATGATTGTTTTTTGTTCTTTCATTTTTCTTTCATGACAGAGCCTTTTGACTTGACACGGCTTAGTCGACAAAACGCCTTGTGTTTTGGAGACTTGAAGAAGATTGAAGAATATCTGGCGCTTAAATACAGTTCAAAAGTAGATTGTCGGACAGAAGTATACTTCAGTCTTTTACTTCTTGCTGCAGCTGAAGTGGATGTTACTCTCTACAAACATTTGGAAATGTTTTTACTTGGAGGGCGGGATGATCAGGAAAAGTGTCTATTTATCCAAAATTACAGAGATACTCGAATGAATACGGTTTTACATGTTGCAGTTGAACACAATAACACTGAGGTTTGTGGCTATATTTGTAGTCATTACCCACACCTCACCCGATGCCGTAACGCTATGAATCAGGAACCGATTCACCTGGCTATCGCCAGTAATAAAGCGGACACGAACTGTTTGATGCTCTTGATAGAGGCTTGTGACAACATAGGTACTCTTGTTAGTTCCGTCACTGACGGAATACTTGCACAAGATCTGCAACGTCTGCTATTCCTTTCATATAAGTGCGACAATGTCACGGCGGTGAAGTATATATTTCAAACATATCCAGATTTAAGAAATCACAAGGCATTTCTTGGAAGACTCCCAATTCATTGTGCAGCCGCTTGCAATGGACTCGATTGTTTTAGATATTTAGAAGGTCTAACCATAAAAGATCTTTCCGTTGTAAAGGGGTGCGATATCTTCAAACAGCTGACTGATAATCATGGCAGTAACGTTTTACATATTGCATGCGAATCTGCCTCAATAGCCATAATACGCCATATTGTTCGTCAGTACCCTGAATTACTTCACGTCAAGTCGAAAGAAGGAATGGAACCCATTCACTATACAGTTCAAAGCCAAACGTCATTACAAACGTTCATGAACGTATTTGATTGTTTGAACGAAAATCAGACAGAAAAAGAGAATTTGAATTATATAATTACCGCCAGGGATGAAAATGAAGACACGATTTTACATCAAGCATGCAGGCTAGGAAGAACAGACATTGTGGCGACTCTACTACAACGATTTTCCTCTCTATCGGAAACAAAAGGCTTCAACGGGACGCAACTGTTGCATTCTTCTGCCATGTCTGATGGAACACACGAATGCTTTCAGCATGTTTTAAATATTAGCATACAAAGTGGTAACACTATTGATTCCCTGGAAATCAGTAAAGATGACGAAAGCAACATTGCTCTACATACAGCTCAATTGGTTTATTTATCAAAGACAAGGGATAGTAGCAACAACTCTGTGCTACATACTGCATGCTTTTCCGGTAGACTGGATATTGTTAAGTATCTGATAGAAATGTTTCCATCAGTCACCGAGTTGAGAGGATGTAACGGGAGATTACCAATTCATGATGCTGCGTGTAAAGACGGATCGTTGCAATGTTTTCAATATATTCTGGATCTCCTATTCGAAAGTAAAAATATTGAGGACCAGTTGGAATTTTTCAGAAAAACAAGGGATCATCACAATAACACTATTCTGCATGTGGCATGCTCTTCAGGAAGAAAAGATATAGCCAAATATCTTCTTACAAGATACCCCTTACTCATTGATCTGAGAGGTTGTAAAGGAAGATTACCTATACATGAAGCTGCATGCAAAGATGGATCATTGGAGTGTTTTCAATATATCCTTGAGAGTATATTTCAGACTATCAACGTTGAGGACAGATTAGAATGTCTAACGAAGACAACAGACCTACGAAACAAAAACGTTCTTCAGAACATGTTGCAGTATTTGTCAGAGACAAGAAATGATGACAATGACACTGTGCTGCATACTGCATGCTTATCTAATAGGAAGGATGTTGTTCAATATCTACTCACGAATTATCCATCACTCATTCATGAGAAGGGATTTAGAGGAAATCAGCCACTATTTTCCACAGCAGAATATAATGGATCTCTTGAATGCTTTAAGTTCGTTTTCAACGTTCTGTTCAAAGATAAGTCATCCAAGGAGAAGTTAGATTATCTAAAAAGAACAAGAAATGATAACAATGATACTGTGCTGCATGTTGGATGTTTATCGGGTAGGAAGGATGTTGTTGATTATCTACTCACGAATTATCCATCACTCATTCGTGAGAAAGGATGTAAAGGATATCAGCCATTATTTTCCTCAGCAGGCCCAAATGGATCTCTCGAATGCTTTAAGTTCGTTTTCAACGTTCTGTTCAAAGATAAGTCATCCAAGGAGAAGTTAGATTATCTAAAAAGAACGAGAAATGATAACAATAATACTGTGCTGCATGTTGGATGTTTTTCGGGTAGGAAGGATGTTGTTGATTATCTAATCACGAATTATCCATCACTCATTCGTGAGAAAGGATGTAAAGGATATCAGCCATTATTTTCCTCAGCAGGCCCAAATGGATCTCTCGAATGTTTTCAGTGCGTTTTAGACTTTCTACTCAAACATAAATCCGCCAAGGAGAAGTTAGATTATTTAAAAGGAACAAGAAATGATGACAATGATACTGTGCTCCATGTTGGATGCTTATTTAATAGGAAGGATGTTGTTCAATATCTACTCACGAATTATCCATCACTCATTCGTGAGAAAGGACGTAAAGGATATCAGCCATTATTTTCCTCAGCAGGCCCAAATGGATCTCTCGAATGCTTTAAGTTCGTTTTCAACGTTCTGTTCAAAGATAAGTCATCCAAGGAGAAGTTAGATTATCTAAAAAGAACAAGAAATGATAACAATGATACTGTGCTGCATCTTGGATGTTTATCGGGTAGGAAGGATGTTGTTGATTATCTACTCACGAATTATCCATCACTCATTCGTGAGAAAGGATTTAGAGGAAATCAGCCACTATTTTCCACAGCATGCCCAAATGGATCTCTCGAATGCTTTAAGTTCGTTTTCAACGTTCTGTTCAAAGATAAGTCATCCAAGGAGAAGTTAGATTATTTAAAAGGAACAAGAAATGATGACAATGATACTGTGCTGCATCTTGGATGTTTATCGGGTAGGAAGGATGTTGTTGATTATCTACTCACGAATTATCCATCACTCATTCGTGAGAAAGGATTTAGAGGAAATCAGCCACTATTTTCCACAGCATGCCCAAATGGATCTCTCGAATGCTTTAAGTTCGTTTTCAACGTTCTGTTCAAAGATAAGTCATCCAAGGAGAAGTTAGATTATTTAAAAGGAACAAGAAATGATAACAATAATACTGTGCTGCATGTTGGATGTTTTTGGGGTAGGAAGGATGTTGTTGATTATCTACTCACGAATTATCCATCACTCATTCGTGAGAAAGGATGTAAAGGATATCAGCCATTATTTTCCTCAGCAGGCCCAAATGGATCTCTCGAATGTTTTCAGTGCGTTTTAGACTTTCTACTCAAACATAAATCCGCCAAGGAGAAGTTAGATTATTTAAAAGGAACAAGAAATGATGACAATGATACTGTGCTCCATGTTGGATGCTTTTTTAATAGGAAGGATGTTGTTCAATATCTACTCACGAATTATCCATCACTCATTCGTGAGAAAGGATTTAGAGGAAATCAGCCACTATTTTCCACAGCATTCCCAACTGGATCTCTTGAATGCTTTGAGTTCGCTTTCAACGTTCTGTTCAAAGATAAGTCATCCAAGGAGAAGTTAGATTATCTAAAAAGAACGAGAAATGATGACAATAATACTGTGCTGCATGTTGGATGTTTATCGGGTAGGAAGGATGTTGTTGATTATCTACTCACGAATTATCCATCACTCATTCGTGAGAAAGGATATAAAGGATATCAGCCATTATTTTCCTCAGCATGCCCAAATGGATCTCTTGAATGTTTTCAGTGCGTTTTAGACTTTCTACTCAAACATAAATCCGCCAAGGAGAAGTTAGATTATTTAAAAGGAACAAGAAATGATGACAATAATACTGTGCTGCATGTTGGATGTTTATCGGGTAGGAAGGATGTTGTTAATTATACCTACTCACGAATTATCCATCACTCATTCATGAGAAAGGGATTTATAGGAAATAAGCCACTATTTTCCACAGCAGGCCCAAATGGATCTCTTGAATGTTTTCAGTACGTTTTAGACTTTCTACTCAAATATCATTCCCCCAAAGAGAAGTTATATTATTTAAAAGGAACAAGAAATGATGACAATGATACTGTGCTCCATGTTGGATGCTTATTTAATAGGAAGGATGTTGTTCAATATCTACTCACGAATTATCCATCACTCATTCGTGAGAAAGGACGTAAAGGATATCAGCCATTATTTTCCTCAGCAGGCCCAAATGGATCTCTCGAATGCTTTAAGTTCGTTTTCAACGTTCTGTTCAAAGATAAGTCATCCAAGGAGAAGTTAGATTATCTAAAAAGAACGAGAAATGATAACAATAATACTGTGCTGCATGTTGGATGTTTTTCGGGTAGGAAGGATGTTGTTGATTATCTACTCACGAATTATCCATCACTCATTCGTGAGAAAGGATGTGAAGGATATCAGCCATTATTTTCCTCAGCAGGCCCAAATGGATCTCTTGAATGTTTTCAGTGCGTTTTAGACTTTCTACTCAAACATAAATCCACCAAGGAGAAGTTAGATTATTTAAAAGGAACAAGAAATGATGACAATAATACTGTGCTGCATGTTGGATGTTTATCGGGTAGGAAGGATGTTGTTGATTATCTACTCACGAATTATCCATCACTCATTCGTGAGAAAGGATGTGAAGGATATCAGCCATTATTTTCCTCAGCAGGCCCAACTGGATCTCTAGAATGCTTTGAGTTCGCTTTCAACGTTCTGTTCAAAGATAAGTCATCCAAGGAGAAGTTAGATTATCTAAAAAGAACGAGAAATGATGACAATAATACTGTGCTGCATGTTGGATGTTTATCGGGTAATAAGGATGTTGTTGATTATCTTCTCACGAATTATCCATCACTCATTCGTGAGAAAGGATGTAAAGGATATCAGCCATTATTTTCCTCAGCAGGCCCAAATGGATCTCCTGAATGCTTTCAGTGCGTTTTAGACTTTATACTCAAACATAAATCTGCCAAGGAGAAGTTAGATTATTTAAAAGGAACAAGAAATGATGACAATGATACTGTGCTGCATCTTGGATGTTTATCGGGTAGGAAGGATGTTGTTGATTATCTACTCACGAATTATCCATCACTCATTCATGAGATAGGAATTAAAGGAGGTCAGCCACTATTTTCAACCGCAAACCCGACTTGATCTTTTGAATGTTTTGAGTGTGTTTTCAACGTTCTACTCGAAGATAAGTCCTCCAACGAGAAGATTATTTAAAAAGAGCAAGAAACGATGACATTGATATTATGTTACATGTTGCCTGTTCATCTGGTAGGAAGTGTGTTGTCCAATATCTACTTACGAATTATCCATCACTCAGTAGTGAGAATGTATCAAGAGGAAATCAGCCATTAAATTCCGCAGCAGACTTAGATGGATCTTTTTAATGTTTTCAGTGCGTTTTCAACGTTTTCAAAGATACATCATCCAAGGAGAAGTTAGATTATTTAAAGAGAACAAGAAATTGTGACAATGATACTGTGCTTTATGCTTAATGCTCCTCTGGTAGGAAGGATGCTGTTAGGTATCTACTTATAATGTTTCCTGCACTTGCTTATATGAAATTACAAGGAACACAGTCTATTCATCTGGCAGCATCTTTGAACTTGTCTTGAGGAAAAGCGGTGTCTTGGCTATATAAGAAATGCAAGAGATGATGACAAGACTACTGGTTTACATGTGGCGTGCAGATTTGGAAGAATCCATCGCTGGTTCACTTTGAGGGGGAAAATGGTATGATACTGTTATACTAAGCAGCAAAAATACTTTAAACAGATGTAATAGTATGAACAAACAAGATGCATTTCCAGGTTCCACATTTGTTGCCACAATACTTGGTTTTGCAATCAGTCAAAGAAGAACTGATGTCGCTTTCCTTAAAAGGAAATATATGTTTCTGATATAGCTGGTTGAAACCTACTGTGAAGTTAAGTGGATTTTATCACACAGCTTCAATACTTTTTACAGGACGCTGTACTCACCTTGTAAATTGTATCCAAATAATTGTTCCAAAAGGAAATGCAGTGTTGAGTAATTGTTAGGATGCATGGATGTGAATAGTCAGAAATATTCAATATTTTCTAATCGATTGATAATCATGAATTATATAGGTCACAAACAATGCTGTATTTTTTACTGATTTTTTATTGATGGAAGTGTATGGTTTTACTGTGTTATTATGTTATTCATACATTGATGTTTACTTGGAATATTCCTTTAAATGACAACACAATCTTACAAAAGAATTTTTCATTGAATCACGAAAGTAGTCAAGGAGTTTTTATCCTGGTCTGAGTACTGTTTTCATTCACTTTCATCGAACAAAATAACGAATAATGAAATGTTATAATGTTTGTAATTAAGTGAATCCTCTGAAAAACGCAGTCTTTTTTTTTTTTTAAATTTGTGAAATTAACACAAGTTGGGTTTGCCGTGTGGGAGGTGATATTTATATGGAGTTATTTCTTATATATTCACTTTGTCAATATGAGTTTGGCTTATGTGGTGAGTGCCTGAAATATTCAATTCTTGCTCTGTACGTTTCCAACTTCACACTTGAGTGTAGTGAGCTTCGTTCTTTGTTACAAACATTGGGGAAACAAAGAGAAGTGTAAAAATTGTCTTGTTTATCATTTTTTATCGATTTAAAACCATGTTGGACCACCCCATTGCCAAGTCCATAGTTTTGGAAGATGTAGACGTCTCAAAGCAGGAATTTTGATAAAAGCCATTCTAACGTATAGTGGATTTAGAATTTTTCTTTCCAGCTAGGCAAATAATCGCATGTACTTATTTATCTTATGTGAACTATTGATTTTACGATTACCTGCACCAAGCACATGGTGTTAAACTTTTATTTGATGTATTTGTATGTTAATATTATTACTTCGAAGAACTGTTTGATGTACTTGACATAAAGATTACAGAATTTATTGAGTTACGGGTATAGTGTACGCCCCATTTTGATTTTTAATATTTTATTGATCACTTTGGATTTTCCTCAGTCCCCTTTTATGTTTCAAACATTAGTCCCTTATCGCTACACTTGTATGATGTTTCTTTCATTATTTGGTACTACAGTGTCGAAATTTAAATTATTCTAAACAGCATATTCACATGTTTGTTGTACAATCTCTGATTTTATCCCTTGAGCAAAATTAACCATGCTTTTAATATATAGTCTCCCAACGCTCTGCGAAACCTTTTTCCGAGATTTCACTGTATATTATTATTTCATTTTTGAATATGTACCATTATTTATTAACACTGTGATGTCAACTACTTTTGAAACAGATTGAGTGTGTAAACACTTCATTTCAAAATCGAAGACTTGACTGAAGCATCTAAACCTGAGACTTTTGCAATATAGAGCATGTTGCCTACGGAAGGTTGTCAGCTTAAATGGTTCTCAAATAAAGTCCTCTGTTTGGTACAACCCTACCTGTGATTCATGTGAAATTCTATCACCATACCTGATTGACGTTTTACAATGGTACCAAAGCACCTTGTCTGTTTATTACTGTAAAATCATTAATTTTCGTGGTTTTATTTACTTTGATTTCTTGCGTGTCCTAAAAACACGAATGCCTAGGCAATGAATTGCTCTAATTAGTATAGGTATATTGAGCTACATTTATATAGTTGTCCATTATATATAAAGTGCACACGAAAACGAAAAAGGATTTTTTTTCTATTTTTCTTTAAACACGAAGATAGAGTCCAACGAAAATATATTGTTTTAACATTATTTCAAACAATATGTGATATATTTTCATGGTTTTATACTACATTATCATCATAACTTGTCTTAAACGACTTCTTCGTTTGTTGTTTTACCATTTAAAAAAAAGAGTTAAATAGGAGATAATGAACAATTTCTTCGTTAATCTCAAATATATTTCAATAGTGGAACTATTGGTATGTGTAGGAGTGAAATGTATTAATTTAGTTTTGTAATATGTTTGTATCATTCCTTTGATGACATCAAGATAGTTTAAATTGCATTTGTTTCCATTTTATATGTCTATATGTGTGTGTGTGTGTGTGTGTGTGTGTGTGTGTGTGTGTGTGTGTGTGTGTGTGTGTGTGTGTGGGTGTGTGTGTGTGTGTGTGTGTGTGTGTGTGTGTGGGTGTGTGTGTGTGTGTGTGTGTGTGTGTGTGTGTGGATGGGTGGGTGCGTGTTTTGGTGTGTGGGTGTGGGTGGGTGGAAGTGGGTGTGTGTGTGTGTTTGGATGGGTGTGGATGGGTGGGTGTGTGGTTTGGTGTGAGTGTGTGTGTGTGTGTGTGCGTGGAAGTGAGGGTGTGTGTGTGTGTGTGTGTGTGTGTGTGATTTGTGTAATAATTTTTTTTCATTTATATATCACCAAGTTTATTTACACCTAGAGAGCTTATTAGGAAAGAACTGTCCCGTTCAGTGTTAACATTGATGTCTTAAAGTGGTGTCTTAAGTTTAAATTGATATTTATAATTTCAAGTATATTTGTTGTTCTAGTATACAGAGATAAATGCTTATATATTACATGCACTCTTCTTGATTATTACAATATATCATGGTGGCCAAACGCAGCTCATGTAAGCTTATGTTCATTTTTTTCAAATTTTTATTTTGTATCTTGATTCAGTCATACAGCTGTTATAAATGATACGGTGAAAGATTCATCGATGGTGTCTTTTGTCATTGCATTAAAATGACAATTGGAAAGGAATCCTGCCGTTCCTACACAGGAAGGATTTTGAATAATTTGCGCTGTTTCCAGTCATTTATATATCAATACATATCTTACAATTTTTGTGTCTAAACATATAAAACTGTTTCTTTTTGCTCTATTTCAACGTTCCCTATATAAATGTAAATAAGAGGCCCATAGGGCTTGTATCGTTCGTTTGACTGAAATGGTTTCTTCTTAACTAAATAAATAATAATTCTACAGGTTTGTATCAATTTCTCTGTGCGGTCCTACTCCTTGCCCAAGTGAGATCAGCAAAATTGTTCATACAAACGTCTCCTTTACTGAAGTATACTTTAGCCCAAATTGGGTAAGAATCCTGCCATTCCTCCACACGAAGGATTTTGAATAATTTCCATTATTGAGTCAACATGACATTAATTACCTTCACTGACCAAGACTAACATGGCCGATGTCGTCGATGAAGCAGAAGTCGCTTGCTCTTTCCGAAAACCAGCTAATATCTTGTATGAAAACTCCTCAAGGAATTTCAGGACATCCTAGCCGATGCCTTCCTCCTGTTCCTTGAGAAAATTTTACACAAGCCGTTTTTGAGGAGATATCAGCTGAGGAAAATCTCGACTTGAGGAAATCTCAAGTTGAGAACTTTTATACAAGTGGGGCCAGGTCTTATTCTCCTTGTACTTTTACAGGAGTCTCCATTCATTCTTTTGTTCATAGTTTGCCCTAGTTTTATTGAATTTGAGATTAGATTATGTATTATGTTCACATGTTGGTTTTTCAATGTTTTAGTGATGCTATTTTGCCTGGGATGACATTAAAAGCCATTTCAGACTAAATAGTAGTGCCTTCTTTTAAACTTTTCCATTACTGCGCAAAATCTTGTTGATGTCTTTTTTCTACCTGAGAAAGATGTTCTCTTGATACATTTTAAATAATTGTATACGCATAAAACACATGGAAGTAGACATTTTAAGTATGTGCAAGTTTCAATTAAACGCTTTAAGTATATCCAAGACTTCAGGACACTAACAAAAAATCGCTTTTGAATTAAAATTGATGTGAACTTTTTGTGAAAGAAAAGTCTTTTTTGTTGCCTTGTTGTATACGCATTTCATTGTAGAAGTATATTTTTCGATTGTCTTCAGAAAATGTATTTTAATTTGATAGGTACAATGCCATTATATAATAATTAGCATTGATTTTGCGATAGAAACCATTGTTAGCTAAGACAAAAACTGTCTTTCTACAAAGAATTATGTTATATGGAATATGTTAGACTGTATAACTCACACATGTGTAATTTCATAAAAGGATTTGATATAAGAAGAAAGATTTATTGGGATGCCCTTGTTTCTACTATTATTACAATAAGATACACTTATTGTAATAAAGTTGTTATGGACCTTATTGTCCAAGAAGTGATTGATTTAACCTTAAAGTAATCAAACAAATCCATAAGCAATTTAATATTAATAATTTCATTACACTTATAAAAATAAAGTTCTTGTGCCCTTTATCGTAATAATTTGCTTTATTGTTATAATCATCACAATAGGGTTTGACTTACTGTTATAAATTTCCAATCGTTATTTCAAGGTTGATATGAATATGTTTTATATAATTTAGTAAAAAAATCTTCTCCGTGTGATGTATCGAAGAATGTATATATCCTCTCGACATAATATTCTACTCTTTAACCTAATGTCGTTTAAAAATGTAATTATTGATTATACTATCTACACTAGGTGTCAATATTGGAACAAACATTTCTATCTTCATATAACGTCTATGTTGATTTTGTGTAAGACTATCGAATGTTAAATTGGATGTCGTTCACAACTTTTACATTAATTATGAATGTCACAGTTTGGAGCATTTATATTATACCTTTCGAATAAAAAAATGACTTAGATATTTGAATCGGTTTTATGAGCATAAACATGTACTTGTAGTTTGAAATTGTTCAAAACAGCATAATATTGCAAGCTCATTCCCATCCGCTGAGTTCAAAGGCATTTTTGTCTGACAGAAACCTATTTTGTGCAAATAATAGGTTAGAATCCTGAGGGCGCGACAGGGCTTCAAAAAGAAAATCTATTTTTTTTCTATAACCCAACATTTTCAAATGGTGACCGATTTTAATTTGAGTCTGATCAGAAAAAACAAAATGGTCGAAAAGTGGCTATCTTAGATTACGCCAAGTAAAGATTAGCCTCATTTCTTGAGAAGTACTCAATGGCAGTCTCTCCAATTTCCTATGTAGTCTTCCCTTTGTCCTTAGTTATGTCCATTTGAGTTTGGGACTGATCGGAAAACAAAATGGAAGACGGTTGACCATCTTTCATTTGATTTTAATAGTTTGTTATCGCTATTTCTTGAGAAGTGCCACATGAAGCTCTCTCAAATTTCCTATGTTGGTTTCCCTGGGTCAATGGCTATACCCATTTAATTTTGGGACAATCAGAAAAACTAAATGGCAAACAGTCGGCCGTCTTGGATTATGCAGTTAAAGATTATCTCTATTTCTGCAAAAGGAATGTTCAAATTTCTCATTTAGAGCAAAAACAGAGAAGAGTAGAGAAAAGAAGGGAAATTATCCAACTTTCAAAGAACAAATAAAGATCAAACAATGGTGGGCACCAAGATCCCTCTGGGATCTCATTTAAATCCTTTTCCTTCTGTAGAAATAGCCAGATATAGATATGGGCTAAAGTACCAATTGGTGAAGGGGACTCATATATTTGTAAAGAAAAACATGTCTTGCCTCTTTGGGGTCAGATGGGCAAAAGCCGAATTGCTTCACAATACTTGTTCTACTGCCGGCATGAAGATATTGTGACCTTATGTCTGGAGCATAAGGGAGGTCACCAAATACAGAAAATAGATGTGTTTTTTTAACTAACTTTTTAGTTTAAACATATTTTATTGCCAAAATAAATTTGAACAAGGGAATTGGGCACAAGTTATTACAACTTATTGAAGCCCTCTCCCAACTAACTTTTCCATAGTAGAAACTTCACAAAAGATACCGACATATCGTCAGAATCTGACTTAAGGCATAATTCTTATACAACTATAAATTATTGAAAGTTTTATATGTATGACAACACAAATATAAGGCGAGAGTTGGAAACAAATGGAATTTTTAAGAAACATTGATATTCCTGACTAAAAAAATAGAGTTGGAAAGAATTATTAGACAATGACAGAAAAGACAGTTTGTTCATTCAGAAGTCAGAATACGGAAACGTTTTCTTTTTACAATTATTACACTTGATATAATTTTTCATTAAAGTGGAAAAAAAGAGGTAGGAAAAACATTGGTTATTGATATTTTTCAGTAACAGAGAAATGATACATATAACGTGATATTTTAAAAGTTCACAAATTATGAAACTTTTTTTTTTATGTCTCTTCTTGAGAATAACCAGCAAATGAACTGCAAAACGAACTACAATTGTGGTTAATGAATGTAGGCGTTATGCTGTTTGTCTAGGGAGTTATTCCCCTTGTTGTGTATTACGTCATCAGTTAGGATAGTAAAGATGAGGGAACGAAGCCATGCCCATGGTGTTTTGTGATGGTTTCCAGGGTAGATGCAATCTGGGGCATCTTAAGTTTATTCACGGCTACCGACACTACAATGAAGAATCGTCTTATACCTTCCAAACCTTCATCACGTGATCCAAATCTACTGCCTATTGAATGAATAACTGGAATAGACAGAGTGATGGAATTACCTCCCCTAACACCCTTCAGATTGCACATGTCGAGTTTGTTTTTACTTTTTACGTAGGTAAAGTGACAAAAAGCAACGAGCAATGGTTCAGCACCATGACTACGTCCTTGGTAATCAATAAATGTTCGAAACTCACCTTCTAACTTTTTCTCCATAAATACTAAATCCCCTTTCTGTATTTGTCTCGGACTTCTTGCAAACATTCCAAAAACTTTATTCCATCCCGAAACAGACTCCATCGTGGCAGCCAACGGTCTAGTAAAACAGACACGAAACCTAGACTTTCCAATACAGTCATTTAATTAAATTGGAATTTGAATAAAATCGTTAAAAAATTGTTCGGCTTGCAGTGATGAGCTGATTTCTGGTGGCAGAGTCTCAGAAGTGAATGTGTTTCCATGTTTCTCGACAGTTTCTCTCGGCACTTTGATGATGGCCTTCTTTCTGCTGTAGTTGTTTCCAGGTACAAACATTAATCCCTTATATATAAGCAAATGTTACCAACGTGCAAAGTGTAAAATTCAAAGTTGGTTAACCACGCCACATCTTTTTTGTCCTTCGTTATGGATATATATGTCTCGTTTCCCATATCTCTTCTTTTGATAACCTGAAAAAAGGTCCTAGAAAAGGTCAGAGCTAAAATACAAAGCTGTTTTGTCTTCCGTTATGTATCTATACGTGTGGTTTCCTATAACAAATCTTATTTTGTGATTAGGTCACCACATATTTTTTTCTTTTAATAGGGATATATGTATGTCTGACTTCCCATAATAGGTTCTTTTTGCTAACCTAAAAAAAAAGCCCTAAGACAAAATCAGAACTAAATCACAAATCTTTCTGTAAATACATCAAACATCAAAGGCATACACATCAACAGAGAGAACTGAAAGTATAAAAACCTAAATAAAACCCCTGGTGGTAACACCCGACTTATGGACTTTGATTCCTTGTATCCAATGATCATCCACAGGAATTCATACCAAGCGTCTGTGTTATCATTGTTTTAACACCAGTAATTTTACCAAAGTAAGTACTATGTTTAAACATAGTACACATATATGTACAAACAATAACACTGACGTTGATCTACATATATATGTATATCTAAGTCGTGATTATACCTATTGTTTTATTAGCTCCATTTTGACACCAATGTCTGTAAAGTACATACACTTAGAAGACAGATTAAGAATAATGTTATATATTCAAGTAATGCATATAAATTGTCTCCATGATCCATGTTTATGCTGTAACAAAAACCATGACCTTTGACTTTTCTGTAAAAAGTAATCCATAGGAAACATGGTAAATTGTTTTTATTTTACGGTTTCCTCTTAAATAACTGTAAATATATGTGATGAGTATGACAAAATATATAAATTTTTCACAGGTGCAAAGCGGAAGTGAAAATTATAAATATATTCATAAACATACATATTCTGACATAATACTTACTGTAATGAATAATTACTGTGTCCTTATAAGGTGACAATGTGTACGGATGGAAAGTATTCACCAATATATATACTAACTGTATGTACCAAAGATAATATCTCATACCATTATTGTAAACATTCTCACAGCATTGTTAGCTTCGCCAAATGTTATTTAAACATTCTTAATTAAGAGACCTTCATTATAATCTATAGATATTGTGTTATAAAGAAAATATAGCATTCAAAATCATACAACAGTTGATAGAAATTTCTGATTTCTCATTCATAAAGCTTACAAAAATTACAGGGTATAACCACAAAGTTTAATAAATAGACTTGTCTATCTTTGACACAACATATGACAAATAATGCAGATTATAAATGTCAATCCTTCATCTAATGGAGGTCGCCACCTCTAACTAAAATTAGAAGTTACTAATGCTAAACTTAAAGTGATAGTGTACTGCTATTGTGTTTTTATATATTTAAAATCCCTTTCTTATTTAAATATTTTAGAATGATACACTAACACTTTAAGTGCCTTTCCCAATATCAATATACATATGCAATAACGTCAATAGGAAATCCCGAATGTATCAAACAGTTTCTTTCAAATTTTGCCACGCAATTTTCATTTAAAAATTATATAAAATGAAAAATGATAACGTGGGATGACTTGTAACCAAAACCACATCATCAACTGATTTGTAACAACATATTCTGTTAACACTAGGTAAAAGGAAATTAATCCAAAAAATATATACCCTCAATTATTTTTCTTCCATTAAATTATGTAAATCAGATACCCAAATAGTTAATGCAGTTTCAGTACAAGCATTGTTTATTTATCTTTATATATTACCCCACCAGGTAGTATGATCCTCTTTCAAGTATATAATGGTAAAAATAAGGTGACATCATTACTTTGCTGTGAATCGAGTGAAAAATAGAGAGAATCAAAAAGTAATGTAAGGTAATTAAGCCTAAATTCATTAATAAGTATTGTATTATCAGTTGTATGGGATTTCTACTTACCAACAGCGCACTATATCATAATTCCAAATATAGTTATCTACAGAGTAAGTAAGTACAAATCACCATCCCGACCTCCAAATTGCACATGCTTAATTTAGACGGATTCATTGTAAATCTGGAATTTCCATGGTAATTAATGTGAACATGAGTGTGTAATTTTCATTATTGTCTCACAAAACTAAATATTTCTTTAAAAAAAACTGTATGGTCATTTAATCCAGGAACTCAAAAATGTTAAATGCATTCTTGACATTTTCAAAAGAAAAGGAAGATTGCTTAAGTGTATCAATAGACCTAATTATAAAAGGATTATTAATTTAGAACAAGATAATAGGATATTTGGGTAGATATATTGTATTTTGAATTGAAATAATGAAGTGTGAAAAGTTAAAAGTCTGACATTATTTGGGATCGGGGAGAGGAGGGGTGGGGAGGTGGAAACCATCGAGAGACTTTTTTTTTTAAGAGATAGCTCTATAAAAACACCAGAAAGGTTTAGGTTTGTAAGCAGAGAGGATATATGACACCTAATTTTAGGTCTTATGTGTACATGTCAGATCTCTGCATCACTGAAATAAATCGAGGTACACTACACTTCCATCCTAAAATTATAAATCAACTTGATACCTACATAGAGGTTGGTCTTCATTATAAGAAGCCATGTAAAATGTCCAAATAAAAGGTATAGAGCACTGAGGAAGGGAGAGTTTGTGGGAGACCTCATTTCAAGTGATTAATGGAAAATGGTTGAAGGATCAATAAGCAATAAATTACTTTGTGATTCACACAACAAAACAAAATCTCTACATGTTAAAGGATGACATTGTGTATAGAAATATGGAATATGGTGGGAAATGGTATGGAGGCTCCAGAAACAGCAAAAAATCTCAACAATTTCAGTTGTGTTTTTTATCTGGATAGTAACATTTGTTCTGAAAATGTATTTTACAAAGATCAAGAAAATACAACATACAACATCGCTGTGATTTTCTACTTTACATAACATACATTAGAAAATTACTGAAATCATTTGACCAGATTTGAATTCTTTTCCCAGTTCTTTACGCTGGTAATGGACATTAAGAAAACTAAGAAGTTTTTTCCCTCCTATCAAGACTTTCTGTAGAAGTAACAGTTTCTTTTTATTTCCAAGTTTTGACTCATTACCAGCACCTAAGATTTTACAAAGAACTGCTATTCTAAATTCTTAAATTGACTTATCTCCCCCTAGTTTGAAACTTGGGGTCGGACACATCTGAGAAACTGGTGTTATAAGGCTCAATTTGATTAATGATTTTAATATTCTTGAAACAGGGGCCAATCTATTCAGTGTTCATGGAAAGAAAATAACATCAATTTTAAATCCTTTATACATTAGAATTTATTTAACACCACAGTTAACAATTAATAAAAATAAGCAACACAAGATTTCTGACGACACAAAAATATCAATTCTCGGCATATAATTATAAATATATAAATTTTATACTATACAGATCTGTTGTGTAAGTATATAATGTAATGTCACATTCTCAAATTAAAACACAATAAACATCAATGGAACCATCAGACATATGAACGAATATAGAATATGTCCATTTAGCATATAATGTTTAATATGTTATATCTTATTGATCAAAGAAAACGTTGCTGTTCATGCAAATCATTTAAATTTCTCCAGCTGAATCTGAAGAGTGGTATTACTGTGAACAAAACCCATAAAAAATATTGTATACCCGGTTTTTTTGGGTTTTTTTTTTTTGTCATGTGGGAAAAAGTTCATTTTCTGTGAGACAAATTCCCTTTGTTTCAACACTAGCAACAAGCACAGGGACTTGACACAAATGTCCAACCAACGGTCCATAGATATGTATATCTATTAAACTGTAATATATCTATATATACAGACCATGGGGTAGGAATTTGTGTCAAGTCACTGTGGCAACAAGACATCTTTTTAAAACACATGGTAAACTGTTAAACTGTAAAACAATTCTGTCTTGATAAAAGATTGAACATAAATAATGAAATCAAATAAAACAATACTAAAGCAAAACTTGTAAGTGCTCTAAAAGATGAATACAATAGCAATAACTATTCTGTCATGAAATGTCTGAAAATGTGACAATTTTTGCAAATCATCTGTTTTTATTTCAGTCATGGTTATATATCAACAATAAGGTTCTGATCATTTGTGATGTTAGATATACTTTCACAAACAGAAAGTACATGAAAAATTTTAAGGCATTTTATCAAATTTCAATTCCATTTTTTTCCTAAATTTTTATTTGGGTCAAGAAAGTTCAGCACTGCATGAAAATATTTTCTTGTTGAAATGGGTTCAGAAGCATAAAAAGTAAGAAAAACAGCCTTGTTTAGTAATCAAATGTGTAAATATGGCACAAGTTGAAAAGTACTTTTGAATTAGCAGGACAAATGTTCTAGCTTTCTGCCTGTGAGAGTAATAACAAAATATAACAATCGAGAGTTACCTCCCATCAATAACAAGTCAGTACTAACCAGAATGAGTTTAAGAAAGAAAAAAAAAATTCATGATTTCCTTTAGGGGTACAGTTTACACTGAGTTATCTAATTTCAAATTAGACATGTAGCAATACAAAGAATCATCCTTCATAAAATGTGCAAATGAGCAATGTCTGAATAGTGCAAATTGATCAGGCATACCCTCCATTTTTTCGGACTATTGAATCTACAATCATCCCCATGTTTTAAATCTTAAAGAAGGGAAGCATAGTCAACAAGAGTTATGTGGGGCAGAACAATATACATCGAACCCATGCCAAAGAAATATTCAGGATCTTTTGTATCAAAAAGAATACAAATATGGAAATGGTATATACAGTGCTATATGTTTTAATGATATATCAAATATACCAAGACGAAACTGTTGGACAAATGAAAAAATCTCTGTACCTTATTAAAATGATCATAAGAAGGGCAATATCTTTCTGAAATATTGATTTATCAGAATGTTATTGATGAGAACATAATCTGAAGTTGTGGTTTTCAAGCATATCAATTTTGAAGGAAATTTGTCATAAACATAGGTAGGAGATATCTGAACATGACAAAAATGGTGAAGAAAACAATGGGCAATAACTCTTTCCAAAACTGTAAAATTAACAACACCAGTAATGAAAACACCATTTCATGAACTAGTTAGAAAGTCTAAAAAGTTTCAGAAAAGCTGAGGAAGGGGATCTCCATACAAAATGAAAATGCTACAAAAAAAAGAAAGAACGCCAACAGCTCCTTCAAAAAAAGCTGAACTAAACTGCTGTGTTGGAAAACACCACTGACGATTTCAGCCTACCAAGTTTGTAAGAAATTACTGAAAGCTGAGAGAGATGATCTTCACACAAGATCATAAGAGGGCAGTAACTCTTTCAAATACAGTCACACCAAACTGTTGATGTAATTGTTGATAACTCAACCAAGTTTAAAATGCTTCAGTTGAAAACTGTCGTCGAAGATCTTTGTACAAAGTTTATGACATAGCTGATGGACGAACAAAGTCACACCAAAATGTGTCCTGCTAAATTTTTTAATTGCTTATAAAAAGACTCAAGTGATTAAAAACAAACCTAAATGTACATCAAAAAAGCTTCAATGGGCATAAAAATACAGCACAGTCATGATCAGATAAAACAAAGTAACAAGATTTATGTAAATATATCGCTAAAACAATAACATTTATATTTCAGAATGAAACATTCAAACGATAATCCAAACTACACAACCTGAAATGTAGCATTACTACAAACAAAAATAAACATGACAAGAGAGGGATAAAATATCATTTGTTTATATTCAATAATTGTATACCTCTTTGAGACATATATTGCTTATCTTAAATCTAAAAACATATGAAACTACAAATCTAACAAGTTTCTTTAATAAACAACTTTCTTTTTTCTCTTCCAAAACAAACAAGAAAATATCAACAGATCTAATAAATAAATGTGTTTAAATAAAAATATTTGTAAAATCTTACTTCAGGAATTCATGGAGAGGATTCGAGGAGATGAAATAATTTGCATCTATTTTTTTTTTTTTTTTTTTTTACTAAAAACTGAAATGTCATAATAAAATTATTATTCATTTATTTGACAAGAAAAAAAACACACCTGTAAACAAAGATTGACAGAAAAAATATTCTGACAAGGCTCGAAAACAGGCATTAGTTAATCATACAGACATGAAGAAAAATATGTTTCCAACAAAATTCAACTAAACAGAAAACAAATAATTAAAAAAACAACATAATATTAACATGTTAATTAATAAACACTTTGGGTCTTTCATCAATTCCAAAACATTTTAATTGTTGAATAGATAATTCTATGGTAATATTAAGTAGATTAAAATTATTCTACAAGTTAAAACATGAGATATGCAATGGTTATATCATTTTTCTACAAGATTCTACAAGGTATATAAGAGGATATGATGAAGATAGATATTCAAAGAAATATCAGCATTACCAGATCAATTTGTATATGTCATGCCACAGTGCATTAGTTGACATATACCAACAATGAACCATAAAAGACTGTACAGTGCTGATACATTAATAAGAAAATCTTGTACAATAAAACAAAACTACCAGATATGATACATCATGCAGGAAAGTGATGATTTCATTGTAGTTTTAACTAGCAATGTACAACTCCTCTAGCACTGTATGACTCCTCTAGCACTATATGACTCCTCTAGCAATGTACAACTCCTCTCACACTATATGACTCCTCTAGCACTGTATGACTCCTCTAGCAATGTACAACTCCTCTAGCACTGTATGACTCCTCTAGCACTATATGACTCCTCTAGCACTGCATGACTCCTCTAGCACTGCATGACTCCTCTAGCACTATATGACTCCTCTAGCACTGCATGACTCCTCTAGCACTGTATGACTCCTCTAGCACTTTATGACTCCTCTAGCACTGTATGACTTCTCTAGCACTGCATGAATTCTCTAGCACTGTATGACTCCTCTAGCACTTTATGACTTCTCTTACTAGTACTGTATGACTCCTCTAGCACTGTATGACTCCTTTAGCACTATATGACTCCTCTAGCACTATATGACTTCTCTTACTAGTACTGTATGTCTCCACAAGCACTACATGACTTCTCTAGCACTGTATGACTCCTCTCACACTATATGACTCCTCTAGCACTATACGACTCCTTTAGCACTGTAACACTTCTCTAGCACTGCATGACTTATCTAGCACTGTATGACTCCTCTAGCACTTTATGACTTCTCTTACTAGTACTGTATGACTCCTCTAGCACTGTATGACTCCTTTAGCACTATATGACTCATCTAGCACTATATGACTTCTCTTACTAGTACTGTATGTCTCCACAAGCACTATATGACTTCTCTAGCACTGTATGACTTCTCTAGCACTGCATGACTTCTCTAGTACTGTATGACTCCTCTAGCACTTTATGACTTCTCTTACTAATACTGTATGACTCCTCTAGCACTGAATGACTCCTTTAGCACTATATGACTCTTGTAGCACTATATGACTTCTCTTGCTAGTACTGTATGTCTCCGCTAGTACTATATGACCCCTCTAGCACTATATGACTTCTCTTACTAGTACTGTATGTCTCCACAAGCACTATATGACTTCTCTAGCACTTTATGACTCCTCTAGCACTTCATGACTTCTCTAGCACTTCATGACTTCTCTTACTAGTACTGTAGGACTCTTCCAGCACTGTATGACTCCTTTAGCACTATATAACTCCTCTAGCACTGTATGACTCCTCTAGCACTATATGACTTCTCTAGCACTGTATGACTCCTCTAACACTATATAACTCCTCTAACACTATATGACTCCTCTAGCACTATATGACTCCTCTAGCACTGTATGACTTCTCTAGCACTGTATGACTCCTCTAGCACTATATGACTTCTCTAGCACTATATGACTCCTCTAGCACTATATGACTTCTCCAGCACTATATGACTCCTCTAACACTATATGACCCATCTTGCACTATATGACTCCTCTAACACTGTATGACTCCTATAGCACTAAACAACTTTTCTAGCAGTATACAAATATGCTGCACTATGCTAAACTGCAATACAGTATACTTCAGATATACAGAATGTGCTATTAAAATAAAATCAACTGTTACTAGTTGATCATTTTGATCACTCTATTCATCAGTATTAAATGAGAGACTTCAATTTAATAAAACTTAGTAACAATGCCATAGTTATAAAGTACTTACTGTGCCCTACTTCCAGGAGGTCAGGTGAGGACTTTCTAGGACCAAGCTATAAAAGTGGTAAAGTGAATCTTCTGACTTGAGAAAACAACAATCAAGTTTGCTTGTTGTGCTGTAAACTAATAAAATATGAAATTCAATTTCTTTTTTATCTAAACACAATTAAAACGATACATCAATCAGAATTGCTCTTTGCGTCGGAAGCTGATCAGGGGCTCTGTCTCACTGCCACTACGAGATGATGCTGACTGATGGCTCTGAGAAGCATTGATGTTGCTCGAATCAAGGTAGGCATATTCACTCAGGTGGAAAATTCTGCTCCAGTTTACAGATTCTTTAGGAATACCCCAAAACACAAGAGAGGAGAACAAAGCCTGCAGTGGGTTTAATAGGCCCTGAAATGAATACACAAAACAACTTTATATCCTAATGTCACTGGGTGTAGGATCTAGTCCCTACATCAAATGACAGTGTTATGGTATTGAAACAAGCAAGAAACTTGCTAGAATGTGAAAAAACAAGAGCCCCAAAGGCTTTACCGGTCACCTGAACCACAAAGATTCTTGTAACATGTCATAGAAATAACCTTGTTAAAAAAAGTAAGATAACTTTCACTATATTGTCAACATAATGCAGATGTAAATTGTGTATACATTAACTGCTGTCCCATGCTAAGGTTTCTAACAAAATTTGAATTAAAAAAAATTACATTCAAGATTTGAATTTTTCTTATAGAAAACATCTTTGAAATTTCAGTCAATTTGTCCCATTTTAAACAAATAATGTTCAAAAATATGATTTTCCTATAAAAACTATAGTAAACTTTACCCCCTTCCCAGGGAGAAATGTGAGACCCTCGGGTCATGAAATTTACAATTGGTAAAGCATCTGGAGGTCTTTCCATCTGTTAAGAGTACTTGATTCTACTGGATTGAGAAGAAGGTTTTTTAAATTTAAATCAATTTGACCCTACCCCTCAGGCCCCTGGGGGTTGGGGACCATATAATTTACAATTTTTTTGTGCCTTAATCCGTGGAAGTTCTTTTTTTTTTTAAATGTTTAAAGGTTACGATGCACAATGCATGACGCTGGACAAAAGGGGATTGTAACAAGTAACCCTAAGAATTTGTCTCAGATGACCTAAAAAGCATGAAATTTATTAATCTTACAAGACCAGGAAAGGAATAAAAAAACACACACACCCATGTGCCCCCACAACCCCCACACACAAATAATGTGAAATTCATTTAAAACTATGTATCTTTGCAGCTTAGTATGAAAAGATATGAAAAAGGCCTTACACATTTCCACTTAAAGTAAAGATAGATTTTGTAGTATACAAACCATGAAGACAACTGTGGCATACACTGCTGTTGTAGACAGGAAAGGATTTGATATCATGATGGTAGCATTAATTAGATTTGGCAGCCAACTGTTATAACAAAAACAAAACTCTTCAGAATCAATACATCAAAAAATACTGTAAACATCAATTAAAATTGAATATCTTTCTCTTTACCTACTTATTTATTTCATTTTGTTTTTTGTTTTTTATTTGTTTCTTATTTTAAATAGATTTTGCTTATACAAGAATTTCAAAATTTGAATATTCAATATCAGTTTGATATCTTAATTTTTTTTTTCTAAAATTGAAAAATATGTACATATACTGAATACTGTGAATAAATCAAAATACATATATGTATACAAATGAACATCAGCTTTGTAAAGTATCAGCTACATGTATAAAGATGATATTTACACTTAATAAAAACTTATATAACCATATTGATCCTGAGAACAAAAAAACAGCAGTTTTACGGAACTTTAATTACATGTAAGTGATTTCTATATTTTGATAAAACAACTTTTCTTGAAATTATTTATTAAAGTTAAAAAAAGTAGTTTACTGTTACAGTAGAATATTTCAGTTGTGTATAAAGCAAAAGGCACATGTATTTCACTAAAACCAAATAATGATAATGCATATATTATTCAGGTACAGGAACTCTTCTACTGGAGATAACTAAATCAGAAAGGTAGCATACAGCCTTAACATTGATCAAGTTAAATTAGCTAGAGATCAGAAAAGTGTTAACATACCATGCAGAAAAGGTGGCCAAGATCAGTATGAACTTGAGGTGGATTGCATCCACAAGTTTCCTTTCCGTCATCGTGTACTGGCCGTAGTGCCAGATAAGTGCTCTCTTAGCTGTAACATGTCACATGACCAAAAGTTCAAGGTAAATTTGAATTCATTCTGCAACAAATTTACTTCCTTCATTTATTTCTTTTCACGAAAAAATGATACTTGTCTGATGGTGGCCATTATTATACAATGTCTCTATTCACAGACCACTGGCTCAATACTAGACTTACACTTCCTTGATTGAGCCTCAGAGAAATTCAAATAAATGCTATTTGTGAATTTATGTGATTTAAAAAATTCAATTCCGTTGAGACAAAAAAAGATACTCCTTCATCAACCATTAATATGTAACCCTGGTAAAATACTAGCCGCAATATACCACTCGGCTAGAGAGAATTTCTCTTTAGCTCGATTGGTTGAGGCACTGAAATAAATAATGACCTCTGTTACATTGGCACCCACGTAGAGACCCGGGAATAGTACTTAGCCATGCCCCACCAGCATCGCTGTAACCCCTGGAAACTGGAGGATGAGTTATTTCCTGGAGGGGGAGTATGTAACCCTGGTAAAATACTAGTGGCAATATATCACTCGGCTAGAGAGAATTTCTCTTTAGCTCAATTGGTTGAGCGTCAGACTAGTAAGCCAGGGGTCCCTGGTTCGATTCTTAGTGGAGACATTGTAATAGATAATGACCTCTGTAAATTAGCATTATGTGTAAGCATATGTCATGCCTGTCTCTCTTTATTAGTATATTGATTTTTTACAGTCAGAACTACTAAGTTCTGACAGACTGGAGGCTGTCAGAATCTTCAATATTCATGCATGACTTGTAAAATGTATTTAAATTCACCAAATCCATGCAAACGGTACAGATTTTGATGTTTATTCAGAATAACTTATCTTTCTTTGTGCTTCTATTGCAGTCATTCTTGTTTTCACTTTAGTTTTAAACATGGTATCCAGAGGGCATAACTGTACTGGACTTACCTGCCTGGGCAGATTTGTAGAAGAAGATAGGATTTAGTAAGAGCACAATGAGAACTGGACTCAGGAATATAACATAGTTCAGATCTTTTGTCACTTTGTCTTTAGGCATACAACTGAAAATCAAGAAAATATCTGATTTGTAAGATCAATGATGTAGTGATTTATTGAATATTTATCTATGTACTAGCTCACAGAGACAATATCTAACACTATATTCAATTTTGTCAAGGACCCTACTGACATCAGATGCATCTTACAACAATATTTATTGGAATATAACAGGTCTAGTAATTCCTCGCATATGTGGGGTCAGTTTTATTAGAAAACAACATGCCATAGTAAGATATATTGACAAAATAACAAAAAAAAAGAAAGAAACAAAGAAACAAAAATGATAAAAATAAATAAACAAATACAAAAATATATTCTAACAGTGTCTTTCAGATAAATAGTATCATCTCTCCAACTGTCAAATCAGGTATACAGTTCAAATTTTCCAGAAAATTGTAAAAACAAAGAAATCTTACCTCTTAATTCCAAAGAAGTATGTGGCGGTGGCTCCCCCTATACAAAAGACACCAGGAAGGAACCAACCAACAAAGTACTTCAATGCCATATTACTGAAATACAGAAAATATCATAAAACATTACAGTGACTTTTTGAATAGTTAACAATCATAGTATTACAGGCTGTGATACCTGTTTACATGTGAATTCATGCTTTCAACAACTCACAAACAATAATCTTGTTATTTTGTTGGGTATATTGGCCCATCAGCAGACATGACCATGCTAAACCAGGGTCTGCTGGTCGTATCTTCAACAGCACTATCTCACTGAACAATACGTAGTGTATTTCATGGTAAACCTCTTTTTCTTTTCTTTTTTTTTTCATTTTCAAAAATTGTTGCTGATTATATATGCACTTTAAAATAAAAATTTCACTTTCTTCAATGAAAAGAAATCTTCAAACAACATATCTGAAGGTGCTCATTTCTTTTTCTTCATAGGAGTATATAATGAATGTATGGTGAAATTGCATAGATTTGATATAAGAATTTTAAAAATTCCTCCACAATAGAACCAGCAAACCACCATGTCAAATGAAAATAATTTTTTACTTTGATGTTTGATACATTTTGTAATTCTCATAAAATAAATGTATATACGATATTCAAGAGAAAAACATTAAACATCCTCCATATACGAGATATATGCTGTTTAATATGTCTGATGATAACAGCAGAATGTGATGACTGAAAGAACAATAGAGAGTAAACTTTCAATTTACTTACAGTTCTTTATTCTTTGACACCAAGAGAGCTTCCACTCCATAAAGAAAGTGCCAGAAAAAATTACACAGGAAAAAATACTGTATCCATACCTGAAAAATATATTTTTGATAAATAAAAATAGGTAAATAATGTCCTTCATCTTTTTAATCTGTTTACAGAGAATGGCTCTAAAATAATGATTTTTCCTATTCTACTTGCACTCAACTCAATGGTTTTGTCTCAAATTATATTCTGAATAAGTATATTACATGATAACCCTAATCCAACCAAGTCAACTGTTTTTCTTCCATTAGATTCAAGAAGCCATTTCTGGCACACCTACTATTGCATGTGTTATTTACTACTTATAAAGTTTCTAATGAAGATTTCTGTCACGAAGAGCCAATTTGACATCAGAGGTCATAATATATTGAATTAATAAAACAAATTCAATGACTTGATATGACATCAGAACAAGTTAAAATAAATTCAACGTAACATGGACATGCATATTAAATCCCATTTATCACATGTTATCAGTACATTACTTACAGTGAGAAGGCTTAAATCATTCCCCTTAATTAAGTCAAGTAACATTTGAAAGTCATTTTACTTCAGTATTTTGTGAAACAATGAAGCACTTATGTTTTACATAGAAAAAAGGATGAGGCCAAAATGTATTAAGATTCCATGTGAAACCAAAAACAATTATTTTATCAAGAAAAAAATTAATTAATTTAATAACTTACTGTTGTTACAATACAAAATATGTGTCTACCATCGAGGCTGACAGAATGTGGTGAGGGATATTCTTTAGCCAGCCAAACTATGCACCGCACCAGTAATCCTGAAACAGTCAAGTGTACCTCATGTTGCATTTAAGTTCTCTTTAAAGGGAGATAAAACCAGTTCTTCTTCCAGTGAGTACAGTCTACCATCTATTGTATATATGGTAGATATTTTATGAAAATATGAGATTTTGGATCAAAATAAAACTGAATGAATACAAAATAGATAACAATTTCAACAATTCTGATGTACATGATCTTAGATAATCTCTTTAGGAAACTTTGCTTAATGAAAATTTAGAATGTAACTAAAATTTTGGAGATATGTATTTTAAGTTCAAAACATCTCTTTTCAGCTCAATTCTCCATTTTTATCAAAAAACAAAAACAAAAAACAAAAAAAAGTAAGAAACAAAATGAAAATAGTACAATATATTGTCTTATAAAGTCAGAAAACAACCATCCTTACCCAATGTAGCCAAAAGATTTGTTGCTACGATACATCTGATTATGCTATTAAGATTTGGTCCAGCCAAGATCCTGTTGGAGGAACTCCGAAATATTGATGATCCTGGATTTCCTCGTGGTAAAACCAGATAGCACACTCCAAACATGCAAACAATACACATCACCATGGTAACAATAAGCATGATTTGTCCAATCAGCATGACATCTTCCATTTTCTTTAAATCCACATCAGTAACGTTTTTTACACAACAAACCGCCAAAAAATCGGGAGATGACATCTTGATTTACTTCTTTTATTTCCTTATCTTTTTATTTCTTAAGTAACACAAAATACACGAGATTCATTCAATCCATACGTCAAATGATGTAGAGTATTACATATTCTTATATTTTCATTCCTCAGCTGTGATTGTCCTGAACTGATTCTGTCAGATGTGGTGAAGACATTATAGCAATCATTTATTGATGACCAAACCCAGTAAAGTCCAGGAAGAAAATCTGAAATAACAAGTTACATCTTATTGAAAAAGGTCATTTCCTGTAGCTTATGTTTATCATTTTCCCAAAAATGAAGAAAAACTAATCATGTTCTGCTGTGTACAGATTTTTAAATTGCCAATTACATGACAATTTTTTTATTTCTAGAGACCCGGCTGCAAAGTTTTAAGCTGAAAGTCCTTACTCCTGTTTTGATCAAACTTTTCTGTCCAGGAAAAACAGATTTTCAAAATGACATTCATGGCAGCCATCTTTTAAGTGACAAAGTAAAGATCATCTGTTGATCATTAAGTCAAGTTGATGTCTTGTCTTTTTCCCTTCAGGAGGATTACAATATTTTCTAGATCATAGTGGGGCAGGAAGAGTACGGCATCCTTTCTTAATATGATTCATCATTCAGGAGATCTTCCTGATACCAAGTTTTTCAAAATGGTGGCCACTTAGTCTTGTACGTTATGATTAGAACTTATTTATTCTATAATTATTTTTATCCATTAAACCTCAAACGACTGTGCTCTCTGAAGTCTTATAGAGCTAGTTGCCCTGGTGCATGTAAGTGTGTTACAACTATGTCTCTAAAATACCCTGAACAGCCTGTGTACATTAAGAGTGATGAGAGTATATAAATAAATATACCATTTCACAAACAAAGCAAGATCCTCTGGTTCAGTTCACGGCTGGAATTATGTTTCAGTTGTAAACTACTGTAACCAATTCTTAATATGGTGTAATAACATTTTAGCACACTTATTGACACATCAGTGCAATGTTAAGTTGAAGCACCCACAATATCTACAACACACAGAACCTGCAATTAACACCGTCATAGTTTAGCGAAATACTTTCATCGTAAAAAATGCTAAAATAAGATGACTGCTAGAATATATATATTTGCAGTATCATGACAGAGAGTCCTGGGTTTCAGAACAGAACACTCAGCACAAATCTGATTTCCTTGTTTGTATTCATTGAAGCAATGATTCTGTTGTTGTGTAATCATAACAGATCTTAACCTTTCAAAACAGTCATGAACAATTTTTCTTTCAATATTCATTTAACACTTGATATTTCAAAAACAGGACTGAGGTTCCAGGTGACCCAACAGGGCATGCTTTTTGTGCTTTTTGTTTCAAATCAGTACACACCACGCAAAATGAGGGATTTTAGACAAAACAATTCAATACATTCTACTTTACACAAATCTGAACACGTCATTCTTTAGAGGGAAAAAAAGGCAATATACAATGTATACTGGTATACATATATCAAGCAAAACACAATCCAAACCTTTCACCACTGTGTTCTATAATGAACCAGTCCTTCCCTTTTAAGATAGCACACCTCATTACAGATCACAGGGAATACCACTATCATACCAAATCATGTGACAAAAAGCTACAAGCATCTGTTTCCTGTTCATATGACATATTACCAAATATAGGTACAATACTGGTACATGTATATACAATATATATCTATCACTTTCTGTTGCTAGTTGCTATTATACCTGTGGGTTTTCTTTCCCCCAAGATGAAATATGAGAAGCCACTTAGCCTCTTTTCCCTTTAATACAGGGCCTTAATAGCAATGACCTATGCAAATTTCTATCACAATATATAAATCTATACAGCCAAGGAACTTAAGCTCACAAGACTTTAATGGACTAATGATATAGATACAGTTTAAAAATTCTTTCTCAAGTTAATTTTTTCATTGATGTTATAAGCCAAAAACTAAGAATTTTGGAAAAAAAAGTTAAGGAAATCTATATACCAAGATCAACAAATTTGAAAATAAAGTAAATATTGGTACACTTGAGGCTCATAGAAAACCCCAACAAAAATGTTTTTATTTCTGCCCATTTTGTATTATATTTTTCCCTCAAAATAATGAGAGATCCTGAGAATGTCCATGCATTGTTGTCTTGGCTATGGGTATTTAGCCCTGAAGCATGATATGTATCAGATAAACAATAGCCTGTCTGTAAACAGCACTGCCCTTCATTGAAAAACACCACCATTTCTTTAAGCACTTTTTCATTTGGATTTGAAAATCAAAATATTATGAATTCACATCCAAGTTCCATCCATGTGGGCCCCTTGGTTTCACAGCATAAAGGGGTATGTTTTCCCCCTCAAACCTCCCTCCAAACTTCCAGGTGTTACAATCATTTATGATACAATCTACTTGTAAGAGTCTTTTGTTTAAGTACTGACAGCTTGGAATCTCCATCCACTCCTGTAGTTAACAGTAAGCAGCAACTTTAAATACCTTTGACGTATCATATGTCTGGTTTGGCGACAATCGTCTGCGTTTAAAATTAAACCTTTTAACTTGCTTTGTTTGGAGATACAACTTTGACAATCACACTTAAAAGTGACAAACAACAACAAACATCATCTGATATTTTTAAAAACAATTTTGACATTTTTGCTGACTCAGTAATCCACTGGTCCCTACAGGGGTTCACAATCACTTATGCTCTCTGCAAAACTCTGGATAAGATGTATGAGATGGAAAGTTAAAGATAGTCATCTCCAAAATTAAAGGGTATTACACACAAATCTTTGGTATTTTCATCTTTGGAAAATTTAGTCATATCATAAGGTAAATTGTTTGCCATTGCTTTGGCTTACAAAAAATGAAACAAATGTATTTACTTACTACAATGCCTTAATTAGTCTTACTCTCAAAAAATCAAGGCAAATACAATTTCTCTCTAACTGAGCTGTATACAAGTACTACAAGTCATTATCAATCATTATGCTGATCATATCAAAGTAAATAACTGTGTCTAATAGAATTTTTGGTGTAACATCGGGTTTCTGCCAGCTATTGCTTTGAGTGTGTGATGTCACAACAACATGTAACATGAATTAAGGGTATTTTTGCTTCTAGAAAATGTCTGTTCTCATGGTCAAGGACCAATTGATGTGATAATATTATTCTTTAAATGTATTGTAAGCACACAGGATAAAACAAAAAACAAGGTTGGTCTATTGGGGATGTGCTCAAACACCCAACTTACAACCTATACAAATGTGGTTAAAAAATTGCTTCAGATGAGATGTTGAATAATTGATTCAAATGTATTAATGTTTTGTGTAAATGAGTGAATGAAATAACTGATTAATCAAAGAACTAATGTATGAAATGTGAAAGTGATTGATTACAAGTGAGAGCATATCTGAAAAAGAACATTACGAACTGAATGTATGCATGGTGTATAATGCATGAAAGCCCTCCCACGTGGGAACAGGAATGTACAATGGTTGATCCCAAGGCTCCAACCCTGGCAATCTCTCAAATAATAAAGTGGGTAAGGGGAATTGGTCATACCATACTTGCAAGTTTTGCTAAGAGCACCAGCTTTCCACATTGGGCGAACCAATTTAAATGGTTTGGGATATTTTTGTGGATTCTTTTATTTCTATAATTTTGTTTTTCTTGTTGTCACTAAACTATCACTTGTAACAAAAACAGAAACTGAATCTTGACAGAGACAGAGAACTAATTGCTTCAGTAATATGAAAAAGGAGCAGAAAAATGCACAGCCAGACTGGGATTTGAAGCTGAAACCCTCCAAACTCTTGGCGAATGTTCTACATACTGAGCTCCCTAATCGCTGACATTCCTTTAAAGTCTTTTTAATTCTCCACCCCTGAAGACACAGCTATCAACACAACCGAGGTTTGGGTATCCCCTTGTCATGCATTCACAATTCAACATTCATGCAACACAGTTAACCTCCACCCCGGTCTGCTGCCAGGAGATTGCCTGATAAAGGTTAATGTAGGTCATAGCTGATGAACACTGTCACTTGCAACTTACAGATATATATATAAAATAAGTTATACTTTGAACAATGTGCCGTTGAAGAAATATTTAATAATTTGATACGATGAAATATCAACTCTATATTGAGAGCAGTGACAATTATTAGCAAAGCGTTTAACACACATCAAAACGGTTGACCATACCTGTTGGTTGACAACACGTTGTAGAAGTTCTGACGATATACTTTCGATTTCCTTGGCTGCACTGCAGTTAACCATCTACTGTCTTCTGTGTTATCGGAGATGAAAGAATGACAGTCGATCTGGATAGTTAATCAACATTTACTAAACTCCCAGCATAGTAAAACACAGTTCTTCTTTCTTAATATATTTCCTAACACGGTTTTCTCTGTCAGTCAGACGTTCTACTTTCTTTAACTCGAGTTTGCGCGAGTTTCGCTATCTCGTGACACTTCCTCATACGGAGTTGTCTCCACTTTGACTCCTTTTCGGAAAGTCTTTTGAGTTTTGACCTCGGAAAATCTCTAGATTCATCGTAAGGAAACCACGTGACACACGTTTTCACAACGTTAAACGCCATTTTCCCTTGTGGAAGGCGCATAGAGGTTCGGGACAAGACAACAAACGAAGCATAGGTATATAGTTTTAAATATTGTTAACATCTGTATAAATGTCAGAGATGAATTCTGATCTATCATTTTCTGGAACTTGAGCAATTTTTGCTCTTGTGAATTTGTTGTAATATTTCCCAACAAACAGTGGATCAATGCAAACGACGCGACCGGCATTGTGAAAATGAAACTTCTTCAATTAAAATCTTTCAACTTATTTTGTATTGGCTTTAAGACAATAAATAGTATCAACTTCATTTTTGATTAATTGCATTTTCAACTCTTATAAAAGTTTCGGAAGTTACTAATTCTAACTCTTGGGTTGGTAACGACAATGTTGGAACAAGTTTTGTTTTTCAAGTTTCCTCAACACTCTCCAACACCCTCCAACACCCCCCGCGTTCCGCCAGAAGCTTTGAAAGATAGAAATCCTTTCAGCTTAGACACATGGATGTACTTCATATTAATCGAAATAGCATGTTTTGATTCACTGGGATAAATTTATCATAATGATGTAATGAACATCTAAGTTACATTTGCATACTAAAATGTCTAACTTAGATGCAAATTGATACACCAATGCACTTGTCAATCCCTCCATGGACAGCAATGCAATCCTTATGTCAGTAAAATACAAGTATTTGCATTCTAAATCTGCCAGGCTAGTATGATGCGTGGTTTATGCAAACAAATTGGACATATTTGAAAGTTTTGCTCACAGATGTAATTATTGGCCTCCATGACTTTGTCAGGTATTGTGAATACAATAGTTAATGTAGCAGGCCTTGATATAAGATTTTTAGAAATTACTTACCTGTACATTGTCTCGATTGAAAGGATTAATGTAGATCCATTCAGATAACACAATGGAGTTTCAGTGTTTCCTCTAAAAATTTGAGGATGTTTGAAATTCCAAACCTACAATCAATATAAGAAACTTAAGTAATTGTCTTGAGATGAATAAGTTCAGCATAAAGTTTATTCGAGGGATGTGAAAAATACTACAAACAAATCACAGACAAATAAGTAAGCAATACTGTCTTCATAAATGTTCTTTTACTCCTTCAGTCAGTCTTGGTCAAGAGACAGGGAACCAAAATGGCGTTCCCATACATGATAGGGCCAGGGGGTCAACCCTTTATCATACAACAAATACCCATGATCCCCCAGCCTGTATTACAGACGCAGCCCCAACAGATGCCCCCTCCTGTGGCTCCTCCCCCACAACAGCCGAAAGTGCCAGATTATATGTCAGAGGACCGTCTACAGGAGAAACGTAAGTTTGTATTGCACCACTAAACAGAATTCATTTCAGTGAGTTGTCTTGGTTCAAATTTTTAATGTTTACTAATTATATTTTTTACTAGTGAATGTATTTTATAAGAGAATGCTAAATAATTTTCCTCAGTGTTCAATAATGTCAATATTATGCAAGGATCCTTTTTCCAATGAAACTTTAACTTCAGTGTCTGTAACATTCAATAGTTATTAAAAATTGCTCTGACATCTATTAAAATATCAAAGCTTTACAATCTCATTGTTTTGAAGAATTATGAAAAACTGAAGATGTATCAGCTTGATGATGATGTCACCAGAATAGTACACTTGAGAGCTTTAATTTTTTTCTTTTTTTTTACAGAACGTAAATGGCAACAGCTTCAGTCTAAACGCTATAGCGAGAAGAGAAAATTTGGATTTGTGGATGCTCAGAAGGAGGACATGCCACCAGAACAGGTCCGGAAAATTATCCGAGACCATGGTGACATGACCAACAGGAAATTCCGACATGATAAGAGAGTGTATCTAGGGTAAGTACAGTAGGAATGATATAAAAGGATGTGGGTTTTTTTTTTTTCCTTTTTTTTTTATTTAGGGGGGGATCTCAGTAATGTTTCATTAGGATATTTAGTATCGATTTTAGAAATATGTATTGTCAAGTTTTATATAATATGAAATTATTTTACTTCAAAGAAATGAGTGCCACACACTGAAGGCACTGTATAGATTTGACAGATAGGTTTTGTTTTGGGGTTGTCTTTTTATAATAAAAACGAAGGAATTAAATCATGTTATTAGAATGAATATTAATAAGACGTTTAACAATTGATTTTGTGATGTAGTTTTTTGTGATATAAGATTTTGAATAAAATAATCATCCTGAATTATTTTCTAGCAATATAAAAAAATTTGGATTGCAGTTCATCTGTCTTCATTGGATAGAAATTTAATGGCATTTTAACTGGATGTGTTGAATCATTTTATACAGAGCCTTGAAGTACATGCCTCATGCTGTCCTAAAACTGATGGAGAATATGCCAATGCCTTGGGAACAGATTCGTGATGTCCATGTGTTGTATCACATAACTGGTGCCATCACCTTCGTGAACGAGATACCTTGGGTCATTGAGCCAGTGTATATTGCACAGTGGGGGTAAGATATGGAGACGTCTTTATCACTCTAGCAGATAGAAAAAAAACAAAAATTCAATTGGTTATTGTGATAGTGTTAAAACTGTATCAGAGCATACCAATTATGGTATTGGGCCTGGTAGCATGCTGGGATGAAGGGCTGTTCAAATAAATGGCCTTGACCTTCATTCAAGGTCACAGGGGTCAAATATTCTACATGAAAATTAAGCTTTCATACTTAGAAGCAATAAAAACTAGTAAGTATGCATATATCAGTTCTGTTCTGTCTGTCTCAATATTGGGACTGATAGACATGTTCTTAAACTGTCCAAAGACCTGAAGACCTCTGGGGACTGTTAAGGCCTG
This sequence comes from Ylistrum balloti, assembly GCF_031769215.1. Classification (NCBI taxonomy): domain Eukaryota; kingdom Metazoa; phylum Mollusca; class Bivalvia; order Pectinida; family Pectinidae; genus Ylistrum; species Ylistrum balloti. Next base: position 782,578 of record NW_026781986.1, on the reverse strand, counting down.
TGACCTCTTGTTGTTAGGAAGGTCACTCAAAATGTTTTGATAGATACAAATGTCTCCTACCTTATGATGAGAATAGTTTGGAATAGTCCCAAGGAGATAGCAGACCCTGTTGCATTAGTCTCAAGGAGGTTGTAGGTCTGTAGAATTAATCCCAAAGAGATAGCAGACCCTGTAGAATTAGTCCCAAGGTGATAGCAGACCCTGTAGAATTAGTCCCAATGATGTTGCAGACCTTGTAGAATTAGTTCCAAGGAGATAGCAGACCCTGTATAAGTAGTCCCAAGGAGGTTGCAGACCTTGTAGAATTAGTCCCAAGGAGGTTGCAGACCCTGTAGAATTAGTCCCAAGGAGATAGCAGACCCTGTAAAATTGTTACATATGCTTGTTGAGGTTGTGAAAAAAACCAAAAGATAAAAAAAAAATCTTTATAAAGAGTAGATGAAACATTTTTGAACCATTTTATACATTATACTTATTGCCTATCATCAACTTTTAGATCAATGTGGATCATGATGCGTCGAGAGAAAAGAGACCGACGTCACTTCAAACGAATGCGTTTCCCACCATTTGATGATGAGGAGCCTCCTCTGGACTATGCTGACAACATCCTTGATGTAGAGCCTTTGGAATCCATTCAGATGGAATTGGACCCAGATGAGGACAAGCCTGTAATGGAATGGTTCTATGACCACAAGCCTCTTACAGAGTCAAAGTATGCATAGATATTTGGTATCCTCAGCTCTTATAGCTTTCCTACGAGTAAATGATAAAATATTTAACCTCCTATAGATTGAGGTATGAAGATCTCAATCCAAAGGGGAAGATTCTTATGTTTCCAAGCAATAGACTTTATTAGATCAGAGTCGGCCTTGGGGAGTAAAGAATTTCAATAATTACATACTGAACACAATTCTTCACATACCGAGTTATACCTACAAGCCACTGTCAAGACATGGTGAGAGTAAAGAATCCACTGAGGCTGTGTGTAATAAGGCACTGATTTGTCTGTATTTACCTTTGCCAAAGTTTCATTTGATTTGTGATACAATTGTCTATTTAATTTTGTTGTAGAAGTGTGAATGGCACTACTTACCGTCGCTGGGGACTGACATTACCTGTGATGTCTGTACTGTATCGTCTGGCAAATCAGCTCCTCACAGATCTTGTGGATGACAATTATTTTTACCTGTTCGATCTCAAGTCTTTCTTCACTGCCAAGGCACTCAACATGGCCATACCTGGAGGGCCTAAGTTTGAACCCCTCGTGAAGGACAAGGAACTACAGTATGTGATGTCTGAAATGTTCATTTCGTGAAAATATTTTGATTGAAATATTTCATATTTTGATGTAATATACAGAACTGAAGAAGAAGATGACATTATGTGGAATCTGTCCAAGTTATTCTTAAATTTGTCAACGCCAGACTAGATTGATAAGTTAATAGATTTCATTGGTAAATCAATTTGAAAGCTCCTAGATCATAAAACACAAAAGCATTTAGAGGTAGTCTGTCACCATTCTTGCTTGCTTCTGCTGTTATATTTCATAAAACAAACACAAAAAAGTGAAAGAAATCCAACATCACTATAGTACATTCAGATTAATCTTTCGACATCTCCCCATTGAGGATTGATAATTTCGATTTAGTGTCATTTGATCGTGACCAACCAGTTCAAAATTTTAGTGTGATTTATAATATACTTGCAGGGATGAAGATTGGAATGAGTTCAACGACATCAACAAGATCATTATTCGACAGCCAATCAGAACGGAGTATCGTATTGCCTTCCCATACCTGTATAACAGCATGCCTTACAAAGTCCATCTGTCCTGGTATGTTGACACCACATTTGTTTCTTCTACATGAGACAAGACATTCTTGTGTGTTACATCAGATTGTTCTGCTCCATTTGATGAGTTTAGTACATTTACACAAAATCGCCCTCTTATGTATTACCAGCAAGGGAAGTAAGTTGTTTAGGGAGATAATTGGAAATTAAACTAGTGGATGTAGTTATTCAGCATAATGTATGGAGTTCTTTTAACTTGTTAACATAAAATGCTAGATTGAATTATCTCGGTTGACGGCTGATGTTGTGTAACCTCGCAACCTCGGCTTCATTTGGAATGAGATTTGTAGGCCACCATCATCAAATCGTAGACAATTAAAATCACCCAATGTCTGTGGTCTGTCCATTAACAAATATTGCTATCGCTGTTTCTTGAGTAATACTAAATGGATCTTCCTCAAATTTTTTTATGTAGGTTACCGTTGGTCCCTAGTTGTGCCCATTTGATTTTGGGACTGATCAGAAAAACAAAACTGCAGACAGATAGCCATTTTGGATTTTTCAATGAAGTTTGTTGTTGCTTTTTCTTGGAAAAGTGCCAGATGGATCTCTCATAAATTTTCTATGTAGATACCCCTTGGTCCCTAGAAGTACAGAATGAGATAAATTTATATGTTTGAGATTAAAAAAACTTTTAATTTACAGAGCTGAAAATATTGACCTTTATAACCAGATGTCTATATACAGATGGCCTCTGGTAGATTTAGCCAGATTTGTCAATGGAGTTGTTAGTTGAATGAGATCTCAGTCTTGCACAATAATTCTTGTTACCTTCAAAAATATTCATTAAGGAATGGAAAATTTAAATAGGGATTGAGCAGCACATTCTTACAGAGTAATATATAAAATACAGTAATGATTGTTAAAATGATATTTCAGGTTATGTAAATCAAAATATGAAATTCATTTTTCAAATTTCATTTTATCTGAAAAAGTTCATAATATAATCATTTGTTTTCATTTTTCTTAAAATTTAGATCAACATGAACAGGTGACAGTGTTCATTCACTTGTTGCTGTGAAACTTTCTCTTTAAATTTAGAATGGAATAAATTATATAGTTTATTCTTGCCACAATTTGGTTTAGATTTATCCTTTTGTTGAGAAATCGCCAGAATGGCTGTGCAGTTGTAGAAGATTGATATGATGGATGTGAAGGAGTTCATCTTTAAGGAACATACACAGATTCACTTATACAGCAGGTTGTGTTGCTTGTCTGTGTGTGAATTTGTGGTAGATTATGTGACAAAAATGCGCATTCTGTGATAGGGAGATCCAGCCACAGGAGCTGAAACTGTCACACATCCCAGGGTAGGATGATATCAAATGAGCAAATACAGTATTAATATTTTTGAAAGTCAACAAAGGAGTGATTTGAAAATATTGTTAATTAGCCCAAATAATTTCAGTCAGTATTGTTACATATTATTCATGATATACAAATATCTGGTTTGTGTTGTGGGATGATCATGTTGATATCTGGTTTGCTTTTTGACGATAATGCTGATATCTGGTTCGTGTTCTAGGTACCACACCCCCAATGTTGTCTACATCAAGACTGAGGATCCTGATCTGCCAGCTTTCTACTTTGATCCCCTCATCAATCCCATTTCTCACAGACACACTGTAAAGGTAAGTCTTGTCTTTGCCAGTTCCCTTCATTGTGATCAAGCTGTATATCCTTTCTGTGGTTTTACATGGTTTGAAACAGGTCATGCTTTAATTAATGTAACTGTAAGAACACATGTGATTTAAAAGAAATTTTACATCTTTCAGAAATCATATTTTAGGACATATATACAAATTGAATGTCACAAAGCTAATTTTAAACCATTTGAAATGTGATTTGTTAGAAACTTTTATCAGTGCAAAATAATAAAATGAAAGATCAGCTGATGGGAACAGTGTAAATGCAAACTAATTGTGTAACTTATTTTCACAGACAGAGATTCTTCCGGATGATGATGAGGAGTTTGAGCTGCCAGACTATGTCCAGCCATTCATGCAGGAGACCCCACTGTACTCGGACAATACAGCTAATGGGATTGCCCTGTTGTGGGCTCCTCGACCTTTCAACCTGAGATCAGGCCGCACACGTCGTGCTATGGACATTCCATTGGTCAAGGCATGGTATGTCTTCTTTGTCATTGCATATTACTGGCATTTCTTTGAAAATGCCAAAAGGTTTCTAAATGACTATTTCTACTTTAAAGTAAATAAAAGTTTTGAGAGAGAAACACACACTTTTGCCATAGAATTCTCTCAAATTGTATAACATTGGCAAATTGAGAAATGCATATGCTATTCAAACTGTTATCAGTCTTTTCTTCCATCAGTTATTGTTTTAAGAAGATGGATTCTGAGTCGCTCCAATTTTGATGTTTAATTGTGGAATTTTAAATTGTTCTCATTTTTCAACAGTTTGATTTGTCGATGGTTTCATTTTCAACTTAATATCCATACAAATGTTAAGGGTTGCTATTACAAACTTTTCAACATTGTTGTTTGCTATTGAAAAAATCTCTTATCTGCTATAATCTTTGCATTTTTCTTCAGGTACAGAGAACATTGTCCATCGGGGATGCCTGTCAAAGTGCGTGTATCCTATCAGAAACTGCTTAAGTACTTTGTCCTGAATGCACTCAAACACAAGCCACCAAAGGCACAGAAGAAGAGGTAAGTTGACTCATAGGTAGTAAAAAACAACTAGACAACAGAGGATTTCTAATAGAATATTGTTACCAGGCGATGACAGATTAAGCAGAAACTTAATGGTTGGAAAGATTACAACTTTAAATTGTGAAATTTTAGATCTTGTTATTGTTCAAAATACGTGAAAATGTTGCTTATGATAAATCTGTTGTACCGTACAAGGGGGAAAACCTGCTTAGTGATCATTTGTGTCTTGTATTGAAATAAGCTTGATACAATTGACAAAAATATTGAGACACTGAATTGTAGATTTTGCAATTTCCATTAAAGTTTGACATGGTCAAAATAGCTAAATTTCTTCAAATACCTAAAACAGGCTTTTGAAGAAGTGAACTGACTGGATATGTTTACAAAGATTTCAGATTGAAAGAATTTTTTAATCTGAATTAAAACAATTGAAAATATAAATATTTTGAAATTATTTAATAGAAAGTAGGTGTAATGTTTATTCATTTGGCATAATCAGGTACCTGTTCCGGTCATTCAAGGCAACTAAGTTTTTCCAGACAACCCAGCTGGACTGGGTAGAGGTGGGATTACAGGTGTGTCGCCAGGGTTACAACATGTTAAATCTTCTCATCCATCGAAAGAATCTCAACTATCTTCACCTCGACTACAACTTCAACCTGAAGCCTGTCAAGACCCTCACCACTAAGGTAACATATACCGTGAAAGGCATAGCCTGCCTTTAATTCTGTAGTGATTAAGTGAAACTGAATTCATTCAAAAAAGTATTGTCATAAATGATTTTTTATGCCCCCGCCATTTACGGCTGGGGGCATATAGCGTTGCCCATGTCCGTCCGTCGCGTCCCGTCCCGTCCCAAATCAGTATATACCACCTAACAACATCATTCGGAAGGCAATTTTCATGAAACTTCATACAAATATCAAGTATGGAAAGACCTCATGACATGGGGGGGGGGGGGGGGCATTCATGTCTTACAGACATTTTCTAGTTTTAATATGAGATAAAAGTTTACTTGTGCCTGTGTTCTAAAAATGTCTCCACCATCAGATTTCATCATGAAACATGGCACTTAACTATGGCATGGTATCAAGAAACATTAAAAAAAAAGTTTTTAATGGAGTGATGCATTTGAATTTGACACATATGAAAATAATTTTATTTTGACATAAGATTATGAATATAGGAAAACTGATAATGCTTGGTTGATTTAGAATAGAATAGAGTCTAAACAATTCAGATATTTTTAAATGATATATCCATAGAGCCTCATTATAAATTCCCATAATTTTTCATAGGTGAAAGAACTTTGATGTTTCTTTTTAGTCACATTTCACAACTAAGTCATATCACATTCCATTTTAAATGCTTTGGTAATTTGTGTTGGGTTTACATTATTTAAAACCAACAGCCCACTGTTTTGGCTTGCAAGTTTTCTGACATGTTTGTATTTGTTCTTTCATTTACTTATTGAAGGAATAACAAACAAAAAACAAACAAAATTATAAATGAAAATTGCTTACATATTTAGGAAAGAAAGAAGTCCAGGTTTGGAAATGCATTCCATCTCTGTCGTGAGATTCTTCGTCTGACCAAGCTGATTGTGGACAGTCATGTGCAGTATCGTCTTGGGAACGTGGATGCCTTTCAGGTAACTATAGCCTTGGAAGAATACACTTTTTTTTTTAGTAAAACCAAGAATTGGTTTGTTCTAGTTACTGCTTTGATATGACCATTGAATTACAGTGCATTAATTATTGTTTACCCATTCATTTTGGAGAAAGCTGAGAATTTAAACCAAATTATGAAATAAACTTTTGCTAGAAGGACCTAGAACATATTTTCATTCTATTGGTTTGCTCTTCAGACTTCAGTGTAAATGTTCATCAGTGTGTCATGAACGTTATTTGGTCATGTAGGCCAGCTGATAAAATGTTGGATGCAATATATAAATTTGATATTATATAAATAGTATATTTGTCACAACAGTTAGCAGATGGCCAGCAGTATGTGTTCGCCCATGTGGGCCAGCTGACTGGGATGTACCGGTACAAGTACAAGTTGATGAGACAGATCCGAATGTGTAAGGACATCAAACATGTCATTTACTACAGATTTAACACAGTAAGTGTCACCATCATTGTTAGAACAGGCTTATTTTTAAATGATTTAGTGTACACACGTCATTTATTACAAATTTAATGCTGTAAGTGTCACCTTCAAACATTGCACATGTTATAAATAATTTAGTGTACAGAAAAATTAAGTGAAAAAGTCTTCACTTAGGATAGATGGTACTTTGCACCAGTGTTTTGGCTTCTTTGAATTTCTATGGATACTCAGATTAGTAAGTCAAAAAGACAATTTATCAAAATAGTTTAGAGAATTTCCACTATATAATGCCATAGTGTAAAAGCATTTCATTTCCTACAGATTTAACACAGTATGTGTCGCCTTTAGATGTTAGAATGAAAGTCAAAAGACTTAGTGTGAGAGATAGATGGAACATTTCACCATTGGCTTCAGTGAATATCTAGTTTATTCGGTTTAGTAGGTCAAAGACACAATTTATCGAAAAATCTTTTTGATAATTTTAATTTTGTGTGCTTCCCCAGGGACCAGTTGGCAAGGGTCCAGGCTGTGGTATCTGGGCCCCAGGATGGAGAGTGTGGCTGTTCTTTATGCGTGGCATTACACCATTGCTGGAACGCTGGCTTGGCAACCTGCTGTCCCGTCAGTTTGAGGGGCGACACTCTAAGGGAGTAGCCAAGACTGTCACTAAGCAACGAGTAGAGAGTCACTTTGATCTTGAACTCAGAGCTGCTGTAAGTATTGGTTGAATTAATTGTTGATTCCCACTGAGAGATGGAGCATTGATGTTTAATAGGAGGGACAAAACCATTAGTCAAACCATTGCTTTGAAAAATTGTTCTTGTAAATGAATACAAATTTTTTTTTTTTTGAAATGTGATGATACAGGAATTTTACTGTTTGTTTGGGAATATTATCTGTAACATCTTTAACAAGGACCACCTAAATGCCAACTATTTTTCTCTGCAGGAAAGTTGCAGGTTGTTGTCGCTGGAATGATTGTTAGTTTTGACAAATGAAAATAATATCCAATGTATCATAAATTGGTAAAAACAAACACAAATCTATCTAAAAATTTGATTACTTAAAGGCATTTTGTCTTTTTAATGCCACTGCAGACACAATTTAATATTTAATGATGGTTATTATGATGTATAGGTGATGCATGATATCCTAGACATGATGCCAGAGGGAATCAAACAGAACAAGGCCAGGACCATTCTTCAGCATTTAAGCGAGGCCTGGAGGTGCTGGAAGGCAAACATTCCATGGAAGGTTGGTACCGATGCTACATTAGGATTAGCTCAGGGATATTTGTGCATTCCTCTTGCTGAATCTAGAATAGCTCAAGGATGTGAAAAATATAACTGAATCAAATTCATTTGTTCAAATATGTAGATGAACAAGTACTGACTTATGAAAAAGAACTACATCTCTGTTGATATTACAGTGAACCTTGTCGTCTCGAAATTCTGTTTGAGTCAAAATAATTGTCTAGTTCCGATTTTTTTCTTTCTATATCTTAGTAATTTTAGTAACACATGGCTAATTACAGCATATCAGTGGTCCATCATACACACAAAACTTGGTCTCTGGCATTTGATTACCAGTTTAATCATCCAATTAAAGTTAGGCTTTTGGATTGATGTCACCATGCTGTAGCAGTGCCTTACATGGATGTTAAAAAAGTAGTGGGTTTACATAAAACCTAAAATCATTTAGCTTGGTTGCATGCATCTTCAGGAACAATAAAAACAAAACCGCCAAACCAGCACAACTTTTTGACGAAATCTGATCCCCACTATTCCGATGGAAATTAATTTTAAGCTTGTTTACTAAAAGACTGTGATAGGAAACTTTGTTGAATTAAGTGTTTGGACAATGAATTACTGAAAGTATTTTTCATTTATAAAGTCTATATCTATGTGTGATTTGTTAAGTGTAATGCTTGTACAATGTTTTCTTTAACAGGTAAAAAACTTTATAGTGCCGTGTTTTTCATATGCTTATTTATTCCCTGTAAAGTCATAATGATATAATCTGTAGCTATATACATCCTTTCTTGTAGCAAGTTTTAATTTTGTTTTATTGTGATTCCCAAAAATATGATGTATATGTGCTTGGTAAGTAAGGGTATTGTACACATTTGCGGGTCAGAACGACACGAGTACAAAAGCATTTGATTGGAGTTTTTATTACATGTTTTGTTTTTTGGATGAATAAACAAGAAGAGGAGAAAGTAGAATCAAATTTATTTGTTTATTTACTGCCATTTCAAAAAAACTTAGTAAACTATGCTGCTTGCGTGCTATCATAGCCCTATGTGTTCAACCCTAATCAACGTTCAGGAAACTGATATGGTCAATCTTATTTGTACACTTTGTTTGAGTCAGAATGCGGATAAGTCGAAATATTTTCCACAGTACCTTGAATTTCACGATAACGAGTTTTAACTGTATATATAAATTTTCTTCAAAAATAATTTCTGCACAAACATATCCACTTGAATTATCAAAAATGATTTTCTGTGACAGGTCCCTGGTTTGCCAATCCCCATTGAGAACATGATTTTGCGATATGTGAAGGCCAAAGCAGATTGGTGGACAAACACAGCCCATTACAACAGGGAACGAATCAGGAGGGGAGCCACTGTGAGTATATAGCATTATGACCTGTGGAAATATAGGTCACATTTAACGTGTTTTATCCATTTAACATGGAAATAATGTATTCAATACTTATTTCAATAAAGAAGAATTGCGAAAGCTTAGAATTTTAAGCATTATTTTGTGAAAGTTTACTGTAACCAGTAATTGTAATTTAATGACCAATCTTTATTTCCTTCCTAGGTGGACAAGACTGTTTGCAAGAAGAATCTTGGTCGCCTGACACGTCTGTACCTGAAGGCAGAGCAGGAGAGACAACACAACTATCTGAAGGATGGTCCTTACATCACAGCTGAGGAAGCTGTAGCCATCTACACCACTACCGTCCACTGGCTTGAGAGTCGAAGATTCTCACCCATCCCATTCCCACCTCTCTCTTACAAACACGACACTAAGCTTCTCATTCTGGCCTTAGAGAGGTTAAAGGAAGCATACAGGTAAGAGGTTTCAACGTTTTAGAAAATTCAACATAGCCACTTATGTCTTACCTGATTGAAATGATGAACAATGGCACCATTAAGAGATAGGCTGACTTTATAGGTAGCAATACAAATGTTCAGTCATGCAATTTCTTGTAAAATATCAGACAATGGATCAATGATAAAACGAGGTTCATTTTAGCGGTATTCAGTCAGATAGTTTCTGACAAGCACAACTGGCCGCATATGCCACTTGCTGAATATTTCAGTCTAGCCTCTGTCCCAATCTGTAGGGTTTGGCCTTGTTCTTACAGGTTAAGCCAGTCTTACTGTTTCAACTGCTTAGGGGAAAACAACCCAAGTGTCTTGAACAAGGCTGTAATGTCTGTTTCTCATTCAGTTTTCATTTTGTTTTTTTTTTCTCTATATTGCAGTGTGAAAAGTCGTCTAAACCAGTCACAGAGAGAAGAACTTGGACTCATAGAACAGGCATATGATAATCCCCACGAAGCTTTGTCTCGTATCAAACGTCACTTGCTCACACAGCGAGCCTTTAAGGAGGTGGGTATTGAGTTTATGGACTTGTACAGCCATCTGATCCCAGTGTATGATGTTGAACCTCTGGAGAAGATCACAGATGCCTACCTAGACCAGTACCTGTGGTATGAGGCTGACAAACGTCGCCTGTTTCCACCCTGGATCAAACCTGCAGACTCTGAACCACCTCCTCTCCTCACCTACAAGTGGTGTCAAGGTAAATATTGTGCATAGATGAAATTATATCAGGATTTCAACCCTGAGATATTGACTGACAAGTAGGATTTCTGTTCTACATAAAAGTCTTTGAAATACAGTAATTCAACATTTTTTTTTCGGTGCTTTGACAGTGATATTTCGGGTTGGAGACAGACAAGCAATGTTTCCTGCACTTTGTATTTCTGTCATGTGAGATCTTTATTGTTACTTTTTTCTTCTTTTTTTTTTATCCACTAGTATGTCATGCTGAATTATGCTGTTAATAGCAGTATGACAGATTCATTTGTGACCAACAAGAAGTCAGGTTATGGAGTCTTTCTCTTTCACCAAGATATTTGTTTTGATGGCAAGGGGAAAATATATCATCATACCTGTTGATTCATGGATAGGAAATGAAATTTTTCTATCAAGAATAAATTGTTAACAGAATAGCCATTTTGATTTTAGTTCGCCCCCTGCAATGAAATAACCAGATGTTCGATTCCCCCTTCAATCTATGACACTTTGGTTAAAGTCAGGTTTAGGTCCATTTGTCAGTTACAGGAATTTTTCATTGATTTTCCTTCCTTTTCTGATTGTGGTATGGAAACAGCTTGTGAGAATTTAAATATTTTGACTTACTTCAAATTTCTTTTGGTTAATGTTGATGCTCAGTAGACAAAAATTGCTGACATTTGGTAGGAATGTACAGGTTAAATTACTTTCCATCAAAGAATGGGAGCAAATTGGCAATAAAAATCCTCTTTTTTTTTTAAATTATAAATAAGACCAGGCGTAAGTGTCTAAATTTATTGTTTGTAGAATTCACTTGTAGATATGGAAGTTAATCATTCTGGATCGGACATAATTGTCTCTGAAGTTGAAATTTGCAAGGTGACAGAAAATGTATTTACATGTATACTGAGGTGTTTAATCTCTCCTCTCCAGGTATCAACAATTTACAGGATGTTTGGGACACAAGTGAAGGGGAGTGTAATGTTATGATGGAGTCCCACTATGAGAAAATGTATGAGAAAATAGATTTAACACTTCTCAACAGATTGCTGCGTCTCATTGTCGATCACAACATCGCCGATTACATGACAGCGAAAAATAACGTCGTTATTAACTATAAGGTAATGCCTATGTCTGAATTTTCTTGGTCCTGCATTGTTACCTGGCAGTGAAATTTTTCACATTGGATGTAAAGTTCAGACATGTTGCCTTTGAAATTTATCAGAAAGGTCGTTTTAAACCATTGACATGGTGCTGTGATTCAGAAACGAAGACTGAAGTAATTACTTTTTCATTGTTTAAAACACAAATGAGCAGTTTGTAAATTTATACACTTTTAAATTGTTTGTTTCACTTTCTTATGCTGATCGCTTACACTGGATGTCATGCTCTAGTACCCATCTGTAGGGTTTGGTTATAATTATCTTATTTGGTTATTTTTCAGGACATGAACCACACCAATGCCTATGGAATCATCCGTGGACTCCAGTTTGCTTCCTTCATCGTGCAGTATTACGGCCTGGTGCTAGATCTTTTGGTATTGGGTCTGCATCGTGCTAGTGAGATGGCAGGTCCACCTCAGCTACCTAATGACTTCCTTACTTTCCAGGTAAGAACCTTGCTCATCTTGAAGATGTTTTATTCAGTTGATTCTGCATATTATTATAAATATGACAGTGTTTACCATTTACATGTTTATATACTCAAAAATCATTTTCAGGGGAGGAGGGAGGGGGGATTTTCATTCATTTCATGGGCAAATGTCCACAAACAAGGAAATCTAAACCTAGATTTATTGAACTATAGTCATCCACAAAACAGTATATTGCCTATGTATTAAACTTAAATGAAATGGCAGATTCAAGAGAGATCCAATGTTTCATGTTACCAAAGAAATAGATAAGTACAAGTTTCATATATCTCTCTTCATGATTTACTTTTCTTTCTTCCAGGATTTTGTTTGCTTTTGTAATTCATACATTGTGTAACAAATTACGTCTTGTTTGTGTTTTAGGATGTGACTACAGAAGCGGCCCATCCCATACGTTTGTACTCGCGATACATTGACCGCATACATATATTCTTCAGGTGAGTTTCTCGCCATGGTGGATTGAATCTAATGCTTCTGACAAATTTGTGTTTGAACAAACATTTTGTAAGACCAAATGGTAAACTGTATTTCAGATGGTGCAAACTGAATACACAAGTTCTTAAAAAGCATTATTAGCAGAAACATCAACTCAGAAAGAAAAAAATGAAAATGGAAACTGAAAGTTCCCCGGAATTAATCTGCCTAAATTTGAAACTTTTCTTGTTGTAGATTTTCTGCAGAAGAAGCCAGAGATCTTATCCAACGATACCTTACAGAGCATCCTGACCCCAACAATGAAAACATAGTGGGCTACAACAACAAAAAATGTTGGCCTCGAGATTCTAGAATGAGGCTAATGAAACACGATGTGAACTTGTAAGTCTGTGCAGTTTTATAAATGGCAACCTTTGATTAAACAAACTTGATTCTGACCTGCATGGTTTTGCCAATTGCAAGGCAGCACTTTGTAAGGATGTGCAAAGTGCTTTAGTTAAATATTACATGCAAGCTTCCAGCTTGGAAATAAGCACAGCTGAAGCAAAATTACCTATTGTTTGATACGTTGTATATTTGATCCATTTGTATGAAAAAAAGATTAGGTTGATGACACATAAACTTATTTTTTGTACATAGATTAGTAGGTAAAGCAAGACGGAGAAATTCCTGCGGTTGATACAGATTATAACTTACTACAAGGTTGTGCCTGGTAGGATTTTGATTAAATGGTAAATGTTATCATTGCTTGATAGGAGGACTGATTGATAAGTTGTGAGCCATGTATTGAAGAAGTTAAAAAGGGATGTCCTTTTTCAGCTCTTAAATATAAGGCCCACAACTTCATCCCACATAGATCATTTAGAGAAAAGGTGCCATTGTAATGTTATTCTGTTACACAGGGGACGTGCTGTCTTCTGGGATATCAAGAATCGTTTGCCGCGGTCAGTGACCACCATTCTGTGGGACAACAGTTTTGTGTCCGTCTACAGCAAAGACAATCCCAATCTCCTGTTCAATATGTCTGGGTTTGAATGTCGTATCTTGCCCAAGTGTCGCACCACACATGAGGAATTCACACACAGAGATGGCGTCTGGAATCTCCAGAACGAGGTCCGTATGATATTGTTAATATATGCCAGATGCTTTGAAACTTGATTGATTTAAATGTTTTAGAGAAAAAACTTAAAATAGTTTTATAATATTACATTGTTATGCATCGAAAGTATTGGCTACAATATCTTTGTAAATGACACAACAAAAGCTGATATATTGAAAATTCTGAAATTAGTTCATACAAAGTTCTAGTTGTGTTAGAAATGGCATAGACTTGCAAAGCTCGAGTTGTTTGACATGTACAAAGCAAGAAAAGATTAATTCTAATTTGTGATGAATACAATTTATCAAAAGAGTAAATTAAAGATGAAATAAATATTTTCATGATTTGATAATATTTTGGAGACATGTCCTAATTTCTTTAATGTATTTTCAGGTGACAAAGGAAAGAACAGCTCAGTGTTTTCTGCGAGTGGATGATGAGTCAATGTCACGGTTCCACAACCGTGTACGTCAGATCCTGATGGCATCTGGGTCTACGACATTCACAAAAATTGTTAACAAATGGAACACGGCTCTTATTGGTTTAATGACATATTTCCGTGAGGCGGTCGTCAACACACAAGAACTGTTAGACCTTCTTGTCAAGTGTGAAAACAAAATCCAGACACGTATTAAGATTGGTCTCAATTCTAAAATGCCCAGTCGTTTCCCTCCAGTTGTGTTTTACACACCTAAGGAGTTAGGTGGACTTGGAATGTTGTCAATGGGGCATGTACTTATCCCACAATCAGATCTCCGATGGTCAAAGCAGACGGATGTTGGAATCACTCATTTCCGATCTGGTATGAGCCACGATGAGGATCAGCTCATTCCAAATTTATACAGGTAAACAAAAACAAAAATGAAAATTAATAATCACTATTTTACTGCTGTCTCTAGATGTATTAATTGTAGATTACAAAAAGAAAATTGTTGTTGTCAATTTTTGAAAATGATCAAGAAAAACACATCTCCACATATGTCTGTGGTGATTTAAAATGGTTGTTTTAATTTCAAGAATGACGTCATGCCTAAATCAGCTCATTGTTACAGATGGTGATCAGGTCACTAAATAACATACTCTGGAATGTTTTGTGAATCTTTTAGGTTGAGGTTAATGTAATCAATTTTCATTCTGTAAGAAGAGAATTTGTTCTCTCAGAGTGAATCGCCCAGCACAGCTGCTTAGATTATTCATGTGTCTTACTAAATATTAACAAGAGAAATCAATGAATCTTAGTAGCCAGTGTCTCTTGTTAATTGATATGAAGGTATTTATACAATTAATGCGATATAGTTTTGGAAGTAATTAGCTTTTCTTTTGATATCCACAATATAAAGACAATAATGATAAGGATAACTTTGTAGATATGTGATGCCATGGGAAAGCGAGTTCATCGACTCACAGCGAGTGTGGGCTGAGTACACCCTGAAACGACAGGAAGCCAACGCACAAAACAGGTCAGTATAAAAGGGCAAAAATTGTGGATGAAAAATTTTGGCGTAAAGCTTAAATACATGTATGTAAGATTTTAAGTCCAATTAATGCAGAAACAAGACCTTGTGTGAACCAGATTATCGTAATTGATATGAAGATATAGTTTCTTAAACCTTGTATGAACTAGATAGGTGTAACTGATGTCAAGATATAGTTATAAACAAATCAGAGCTCTAATTGAGAAATTTTATAAACATTGAGTCCTTACCATCAGCCATCCTGTGGTGAAACAGCTGTATGATAAACTGACATAAAATCTGTATCTGATAGGCGTTTGACACTGGAGGATTTGGAAGACAGCTGGGATCGTGGAATTCCTAGGATTAACACCCTATTCCAGAAGGACCGTCATACTCTCGCTTACGACAAGGGCTGGCGTGTCCGGACAGAGTTCAAAGCTTTCCAGGTACCACATAAATTGACAAGACTAACAAAATTTTAAACATTCGAAAACTTTGATTTTATAAGCTAAGAGACATTGAAAACGATTGTACTATAAAGCCATTGCCTTTTGTTTAACAATTACCGCACTGGTTAAATATTTGGCAATGCATCTAGGTATATGTTTACTGCATAATGAGAAGAGTAAATCTTAAAAAAAAAAAAAGATGACAAAAAAAGAAACACAGTTTTCTGATTTGGTATGGCAAGTAGTGTGTAAAGATTTTATTTGTATGTTTATGCTGGATTAAATGAAAGCAACTGATATCATGCTGAGACGGTCATACTGACAATTAATCTGTTGTACTAACATTAAAAATGCATCAAAAAGGATGTGTGCAGTACTAAATAGTGTCACATATTTAACATGCATACGTTTTTCACTCTGACAGGTATTGAAACAGAATCCATTCTGGTGGACACACCAGCGACACGACGGTAAGTTGTGGAACCTGAATAATTACCGTACAGACATGATCCAGGCTCTAGGTGGGGTCGAGGGAATTCTGGAACACACCCTGTTCAAAGGAACTTACTTCCCAACCTGGGAAGGTCTCTTCTGGTAAGCTGAATTTAGCAGTTGAATGAATTTTGTAATATTAAATGTATTTTATAGTGAACATGATTGGGACAAACTATTAAAACACTTCAAAAGAAGCAGAAGAAACACAGTTTGAAATGCTTTTGACCTTGATCATTCAAAAATAAATCATAGGTAATACCTATTTTGAAAAAGTCCATTCTGGTGTCAAAATGCAGCTGATAAAAAGTATGATTCATTTTCGAAGAATTTATTTCATTTAGTTGAGTGCAGTTATATATTTATCTCTGAAGAAAGTCGTGGAGAAGTTTTTTGATTTGGTGCATTTACACATGACAGGGAAAAGGCCAGTGGGTTTGAAGAGTCCATGAAGTATAAGAAATTGACAAATGCCCAGCGATCTGGTCTTAACCAGATCCCGAACCGTCGCTTCACACTGTGGTGGTCCCCTACTATCAACAGGGCCAATGTAAGTATAAAGTCTGTAATCACAGTTTAAACCTGTTTATCATACAGTATTTATGCTTTCACAAGGCGCTAGCCATTGATATAATCAAAACAGAAAAGTTTTTATTAGCTCTCTTGAATCAAATTTATTTAGTCAATTCAGTCAAAGTCAGTTATACAACAATATTTGTTTGGATGCAAGCAAGAAAAACAATATCAAACTATCTTTAGCTTCCCTGTAATAGTAATAGATATTTGTGATTCTTGTTCTGAACCTCCCTTTTGCCTCCCACAGGTATACGTAGGTTTCCAGGTACAGCTTGACTTGACAGGTATCTTCATGCACGGAAAGATCCCAACCCTGAAGATCTCACTGATCCAGATCTTCCGTGCTCATTTATGGCAGAAGATCCATGAGAGCGTAGTTATGGATCTTTGTCAGGTATATTGTCTCATTTGTTATCCCAGAATGAATGTGTCACATTTATTTCCTCTTTGTAGCTGTCACAGACCAAATGATTCATTCACAATTAAAATGTAACTTCTTAGGTATAAATGGGAAATGGCCATCAAATATTAATACAGACCAGAAAATAAAATAGAGAAATAAAAACAGATCTGTAGTGTATTTCATTCGTGTTGATCTCTTTTTGTCTCTTATTAAAAGAGTTATATAAAGAAATCATGTTTTAGCACAATGCTTTCAGGCTATTTGTGCTAACATAAGATTACCCCTAAGTTGTTTACAATATTCTCCCTTGTCAATGAAATGTCAACCTTGATTTATTGGAATAATAGTGTTATCCTATCTTTATCATCTTGCCATTTTTTGGCATCTAGACCTGTGTGTAAATGTTTGAGTGTACTCTCTGTCCACAGGTGTTTGACCAGGAACTGGACGCCCTGGAGATAGAGACGGTACAAAAAGAAACCATACATCCTCGAAAGTCCTACAAGATGAACAGTTCGTGTGCTGACATTCTTCTGTTTGCTGCATACAAGTGGAACATGTCCAAACCATCACTCCTGGCTGATTCCAAGTATGTTCTCATCACTTCCCTGTTGAGTTTAGAAACCTATCAATTGGCATGTAGTATGATAAAACAGAAAAGAATCTTTTTCTCGAGTATAATAATCCACTGCACTAGATGAGTAATACAGATTTTATCTGTGATTTCTTTGAATGGTTAAAATGCTTACAGATAAAACTTTCTTACTTTTATAAAAATTTGGAAACAAATACTAAACAGATTCTATACATGTCGCTCAACAGAACAGAAAACACAACGTACAGGTAGCTTTGGATGACCACCTGGTCACCATCTTTAGCCCTCACTGGCCACAGCGAGGGGCTTATTGCAAAATCTGGATGTGATTTAGCTACATGACTCGGGAGCCCAAAGTTATGTAATTGAATCAAGCTGGCAGTAGGTGGTAACATCCACTGTCCTCATTTTGTGTGGGTCTGGTGGCAGTGGTGTATATAGCCTCTTTAACCCCTCTCTGGAACCAGCGTGTGAAATACAATACATATGTATAAACAGAAAGTAATTCTGTCAAGATCAAAGCTTTGTTCCATATCGGAGGAGACCACAATACTTGGAGACAACCCACATGTTGGGCATCCAGTTATGACCTGTGAACTATTTGAGATTAAATTTGTACAATCTGTCAATTAAACAGATTATTTTGTTACAAATCTTTCCCGACAACATAAAAACTTTTATAAATTGTGATGTTACTCTTTCTGTTGTAGAGATGTGATGGATAACACAACTACCCAGAAGTATTGGCTGGACATACAGCTCCGTTGGGGTGACTACGACTCCCACGATATAGAGCGCTACGCCCGCGCTAAGTTCCTTGACTACACCACAGACAACATGAGTATCTATCCGTCGCCGACAGGTCTTCTGATTGGCATTGACTTAGCCTACAATCTACACAGGTATTGCCCTGGTTAATGTAGTTTGGAGTAAGCTAATGATATCAGAGCCAGTCCTGATTAAATTTATGTCATATCTTGAAAACCTCTCAACATATACCTTTATGCATGAGAACAAAGTGGTTCATGTCTTAAGAACATATTGAGTTATATATTCAATACAAAATGATAGGTGTACTTATTCCTTTTTTAACAAATGTTCAGAGGCTGTGTATTTACTGAAATGGTGTTTATAATCTTGAAATTTAAAATTGGAATCTTTTATGTATTGACTGTTTACTTTACAGTGCATATGGTAATTGGTTCCCTGGCTGTAAGCCCCTTATCCAGTCAGCCATGGCAAAGATAATGAAGGCAAACCCTGCGCTGTATGTACTTCGGGAGCGCATCAGGAAGGGGCTGCAACTCTACTCATCCGAGCCCACTGAGCCCTACCTGTCCTCACAGAACTATGGAGAGCTTTTCTCTAACCAGATCATTTGGTTTGTGGATGACACCAATGTCTACAGGGTCACCATTCACAAGGTAGGTCAGAGGTCACTAAAGGTTGCAATGCACAAAGAAGACAAAAGTCACCATCCATCAAAGGTCATCTTGTCTGTATAGCTACTGAATAAAGCTTTTTTATGTATTTCATACTAATATAAGGTTTGGGGAAACTTTCTTAATAATCATCCAGATTTAAGCATCATTATATGAATTTTTTAATGAGATGTTTGTGTAATATTTCAGACATTTGAAGGAAACCTTACAACCAAGCCAATCAATGGTGCAATCTTCATCTTCAATCCTCGTACTGGTCAACTTTTCCTCAAGATCATTCACACCTCTGTGTGGGCAGGACAGAAACGTCTTGGACAGGTATGGCATTGCTTATTATTTCCTTATGTAATTTATCACAGGCACTGGAAATTTCTTTGTTTAATCTGAGGCCATTGGAAATTTCTCTGTTCTACCATAGGCCACTGGAAATTTCTTTGTCCTATCTCAAGGCATTTCAAATTCCTTTTTCCTGTCTCAAGACACTGGTATTTTGTAGTGTCTGAATTTCTTTCTTTGAAAGTTTCAAAATTGGGGTCAGTCTGTTTGAAAGTAATCTAGCAAAAAAAAATCATTTGAAAAAGATCATTTCCTGGAAAAATTCTCTGCTTGAATCAGACCTTTTCTTGCCTATTTGAAACCGAAGTTAAGCTATATTTAGAATGACACAAACATTACTGCTCCATTTTTATCCAAAAAATAAGCAGTAAAGATTCTTGTTAAGAAGTTGGATAAGAGCAAGAGGAAAATGTTTCCTGATTTAAGGAGTAACTGAAACAATTTTCATATGGATTATTTTCTGGCAGAAACTGATAATAGAAAAGAAAAGAATTTAATTGCGTTTTGATCTCTTCGACAAATGATCTAGCTTTGCTTGCATGAATAATCCAGGAAAATCTCCCATGTACACAATCATATACATGTGTTATTGACTGAACAGTTGGCCAAATGGAAGACTGCTGAGGAAGTGGCTGCCTTGATTCGTTCCCTTCCTGTGGAAGAACAGCCTAAACAGATCATTGTCACAAGGAAAGGCATGCTTGACCCCCTTGAGGTGCATCTCCTTGACTTCCCAAACATTGTTATTAAGGGCAGTGAACTCCAACTTCCCTTCCAGGCCTGCCTCAAGGTTTGTGGACCATATTGACTTTTCATGCTATGGAACTTTTGATAATCATGAACTAATTAAATAATTGCACCTCTTACATTTAACTTCCTTTGATATATGGCAAATCCAGAAAAATAAAATTGTATGAAATTTACCTATTTCTCAAAATTTATTGTATTCTAATGGCTCATTAATTTACTGTATGTGATACCTGGTTTGTGTTGACATGTATGAGATATGTACTAGGTAAATATGGAAGGGTGTGTGTTGTAGGTGGAGAAGTTTGGTGACCTGATCCTGAAGGCTACAGAACCACAGATGGTATTGTTCAACCTGTACGATGACTGGCTGAAGACCATATCATCCTACACGGTATGTTAACTAACATTGACAAGCTACTACAAACAGTTTGAGTCTGATTTATTTTCACTGTATCACTATGTAAAATAGGTATTATACTCATTAAAATTGAAGACAACAACTATGCTCTTTCATTTTGAACAAAGAGCCTTGGTTTGAAATAGATGCTTTAATCAAATTTCAGTGTCATTGATGGTTATATTTATGTTATAGTGAAACTAATTTCCATTACATAGTTGATGCAACATACCTATAATGTTGCCATTATATTGTCAATACCACGTTATATAGACAATTGTAATTAATTACGTCATGGCTGAGCGGTAATTCTAACCTTAGCTATACAAATATTTTTACCTTTCTGTTGACGGCTAGCCTAGCTAGCCAAAACAGGTAAATGAAAATAAAACCACAGAATCCAGATGTTGATGCGCAATCCTCTATGTCATTTGTATTTACCTTCCTTAATTGAGTTCTATTGAATACTGTTTGGTATCCATCTTTGATTCCTTCATGGTCTAATAGACGACTGAAGACAGCTAGGCCATTGGCTTTCTCCTACTCTATTGGGAGTTTTAATTTCCATTATGTTTTTATTGTCTGTCATGGTTAAAGAACATATAGAAAACAGAGGAACAATTTTCACTATTATAGAATAAAATCCTGCAATTTGAACAGTGATGAATGTTCTTTTTGTTATTGAACCTACCAGGTGATAATTATAAAAGTAGGGCCCTAGTTTCATCGACATCAAATATACAAACTTTGTTATTTTGGTTCCAGGCATTCTCTCGTCTGATCTTGATCCTGCGGGCATTGCATGTCAATAATGACCGGACAAAGATTGTGCTGAAGCCTGACAAGACAACGATCACAGAACAACATCACATCTGGCCGACTCTGTCAGATGAGGAATGGATGAAGATTGAAATGCAGCTTAAGGAACTCATCCTGGCCGACTATGGCAAGAAAAACAAGTAGGTGTCTTGCATTTGGTATCTTATGAAATACCTCATAATGAAGAGGGAGAATTTAATGTTGAATTCTAGAAAAAGAATATTATTTAGTCTTAACACACAATCCAATGTTCTCTTACTGTGTAGTATAACCTATGGTAAGGGAAGTTAAGTTTTCTTTTTGTTTTTATCATCTTATTTTTGTTCTATCATTAATTTTCATGGGGATTTATTTTCATTGATTTAGTGGGCACTGTTAATCCATTAAACCTTACTCCAACTGATAAAAGTAGTATTTATTGAGCTTTATTTAATAAATAAAGTATCCTCCAACAGTAAATGTTCATAAAACCACAAAAAGTAAGTCCCATGAAAATATATGGTTTACCAGTAATAGTTTTAATAATTGATTTTATTTTCATTTTTTCAGTGTAAATGTTGCCTCACTTACACAGTCAGAAATCCGTGACATCATTCTTGGTATGGAGATCTCTGCTCCATCAGCCCAGCGTCAACAAATTGCTGAAATTGAGAAACAGACCAAGGAACAATCACAGCTCACTGCAACGACCACGCGAACTGTCAACAAGCACGGAGACGAAATCATCACATCAACAACCAGTAACTATGAGACGTCTACATTTGCCTCCAAAACAGAGTGGCGAGTTCGTGCCATTTCTGCAACCAACTTACATCTACGTACAAACCACATCTACGTTTCATCTGATGACATTAAAGAAACTGGTTACACATACATCCTACCAAAGAACGTGTTGAAGAAATTCATCATTATTTCTGATCTCAGAGCTCAGGTAATCCCTTCACAAATTCAGATAAATTGAAAGACAAATTTGTCTATCTTGTTTAAAAGTGGTGCTGTTGAGGCCAGATGAGAAAAGTTAGACAACATCAGTTGTTGTCTCCTCCTTTTCAGCATCATATGTCATATTCTAAATATTTCCAACTTTCCAAAAATTACAAAAAATAAAAATCTTCACAAAGACTTCACAGGATGCTTCTGAAGTACTTGTGAGATGTCTTCTACAACGTATCTTGTTTTGTGGACATAATTAATATGAGTTCATTCACCATGAAAAACATTCCACCCTAAAGACTCCAGCATTTATTACTTCTGTCTGTGTTCAGTTTCCTGCCTATTAATTCTATGCAAATTATCAGTTAAATTCTGTTGGGTGGTACTCTAAACAAAACCTTGAGTTCTAGAGCAGATAGAGATGTTATACTGGAATAGCCATTGGCCTTATATTTAAAAAGAGCTGTAATTGTTATTTTCAGCACATACGCAAGATCTTCCCATAAAAATAAATGTACAGAAACCAGAACTATAATTAACCTAGTTGAAAATGAATTATTTTAGATTGCTGGCTACTTGTATGGAGTTAGTCCCCCTGACAACCCTCAAGTGAAGGAAATACGATGTATTGTACTTCCCCCGCAGTGGGGAACCCACCAGACCGTCCATCTGCCTAACATCCTACCAGAGTCGGAATACCTCAAGGCAAGTCATTACTAATAGCTGCTGTGGCCTTATTTGACCATACATCAATGAAGTCACTATCATTGGGTGTAAAAGTGATATTGACTACAAAGCTTTTGTGTTTTGTTGAATTCCAGTAGTTTTACCAAAAGTTTGATTAAAAGGGTTTTTAATGTTTTTTATCAAATGTTTGCATTGTGATTGTGCAAAGTTTTGGTCTCAACACTCTTGCTCTCTTAAGACAAATTACGTTTTACATACCTCTATTTATATACATACCTAAAAAATCTTAAGGACATTTTCTTTAATACCTTTTAAAAAAGTATCACCTGTTGTGTTGCAGGAAATGGAACCCTTGGGTTGGATCCACACCCAGCCTAACGAGCTGCCACAGCTGTCGCCACAGGACATCACCACACACGCCAAGGTGATGGCAGACAACCCCGCCTGGGACGGAGAAAAGACTGTCATCATCACATGCAGCTTCACGCCCGGCTCCTGCTCCCTGACGGCCTATAAACTGACACCCACAGGATGTGAATGGGGCCGTCAGAACACTGACACAGGCAATAATCCCAAGGGTTATCTCCCCTCGCATTACGAACGAGTACAGATGCTGTTGTCTGATAGATTCCTGGGATTCTTTATGACTCCATCACAAAGCTCATGGAACTACAACTTCATGGGTAAGATAATAATTGGCTCAGATTATATTTATGGAGTTGCTACTTTAATGCACCTGAACATTTTATGTGTAATGTCCAAATCAGGATCATTGTTATATCTTGAGAATCTCTCAGCAAATTTTGTTCATATTTACCACATAGTATTGCATCAAGTCATTGGTCGAGGTTAATGATGAGAGGTCACATTTGACAGACATCAAAGCAAATTTCATCGATATGATATGTATGGGATTGGATGGGGACGTATATATCAGAAAATTTCTTGTTTCTTTTGACAAGGAGTTGCCGTCACAGCATCAAATCTTCAATAGATTTATTATTTATCCACACTGTTTGATGTAGTGTATATGTACTGATTTATATTTGTGTCATCAACTTCTCTTTAACGCTTGTGTTTCATTCTTAGGTGTGCGTCATGACCCCAACATGAAGTATGAACTACAGCTGTCCAATCCTAAGGAGTTTTACCATGAAGTACATCGTCCCTCCCATTTCCTCAACTTTGCCTCCATGGAAGAAGGAGAGCTGGGAAGCTCTGACAGAGAGGATCTCTTCATGTGAGGCTCCCCCTGGGGTGGAGAATTCATGTGGAAACTTATTTGTGAAGACTGCAAGAACGATAATTACAACAAAACTCTTTTACACAAATAGAAACAAATCTAGGTTTAGAGCAGAAATAAAAATTTTGAGTAGGAAAGAAATTTTGCTAGAGGTGAATTTAATCATTGCTTCATAACATTGACAGCAGTAAGGATTTCTGTGTTCTTCACCGTCAAACTTCAGTAATTTATGGACTTATTAGTGTGTATGTATACATCATTGTATATATTTCACTGCACCTATAAAACATGTTGTGAGTAAATAAAATTTAATTCTCAAGATCTGAATTTAATTCCTGTGTATAGTACCCTGAGAAGCACTGAATAATTTGTGAAGACAAAGACAGTCGCCCAGAAATGTTTTGATCCCTTTGGATACAGTGTTTGACACCATCACTCAGCAAAACATAAAATCATCTTATGGGTAGATGGTTTGTAGTGATATATGTGATAGCTACGTCTGTATTAGAAGGAATTATGTGTGAAAAAGAATCATATCTCTGTGTAGATAAAGTTCTTTGGTTGATGATGGAAGTCAGTGCTAGTATGATTACTTTTGCATGTTCCTCTTGTTTTTGTGATGAGAATTGAAATCTGCAAAATTTGTAAATATTTTATATAAGTGTTCACTAAAGATAGAATTCTGATCATAATATTCATTGAAAAATCATGCTTCAATCCATTTGCTGGACATTTTCATTTTAAGTGATGTAGGAAACTTACAATCCAGGACTGAATGCTTCGTTGTCAGGGAAAGGGTTGTATGGACTTGTTTTTTCTTTAGTGTGTGATGGCACATTTAATGGGAAAGCTAAACACAATTTCTGTATCTTCCATAACTTCAATATTACTACTCTATCTAGCCATTCCTGTCGTTCATGTATTGTTTCACCAAATCTTTTTTCTTTGAAAATGGTTTCCAAAATCATTTTCCCTGTCAATGCTACTAAGTTGCTTTGATTTGATAGTACGATTTGAAATCTATTAAAGGATAAAGAAATTCAAACAAGAATTTTTGATAAGATTTTATCAGTAAAATTGTCATTTTAAGGTATAATGTTCATTAATACATTACAGCTTTTGTTCATAGGATTGTAAATATGTCTCACAATGTCATATCATTTATTCATAGCATTGTAAATATCTGTATCTTTGTCTGGTTCATTAAAAGTGAGTCACATTGTACATAACGCTTGTTGTATCTATCTTTACCACTTGTACTAAATTTTCAGAAGATATACCAACATTTGATGGTGTGAAAGTATACCAACAATAACTGGACATATTAAAATATATAAAGGCTATTGAAAGCGTACCGACACAATATTGACATGTGAAATGATACTGACGATAGATAGACATTAGTTTTCGTCCTTCATGTCCAAATAAAAGCCAAGGTCATCATACGAACAGGCAAAGGTTTGGAGGAAAAACCACTAACCTGCGGCCAGTACCTTGGCTACCCGACCAGTGTGTCCCCTTAGACACGTGACCTACCAACAGGAGATAGACATATCAAAATATACAGGCTTCGGGCTGTTATAGAGAATTCGGTTCCTATTTCTGTAGGAGCGAGGTTTGTTTTGTTTACTTTTACAGAGACTCCATGGAGGTAAAAAGAAAAAGTTCCACAAGTGTAATAGAGCTCGTGAAATGGAAACGAACAAAAGATTTTGTTTATTGCATAACTTTTGCAAACATTCATAAAAGTAGAACGTTATTAGACCGATTCAATATCTAAATTATTTTCACTCTATATACCTTAATTCATTATTACTCTTAAAGCATATGACGTCAAAAAAAGATGACGTAACAATGAAACAATGGTAACTTAAAGTCAATCATATTGACTTAAGTCATATTTACAAATATGAACAAGAGTATTGTGTAACTTTT
The DNA here is from genome assembly GCF_031769215.1 of Ylistrum balloti. Taxonomy (NCBI): domain Eukaryota; kingdom Metazoa; phylum Mollusca; class Bivalvia; order Pectinida; family Pectinidae; genus Ylistrum; species Ylistrum balloti. The sequence continues at coordinate 756,424 of NW_026781986.1, read as the reverse complement.
ATTTGAAACTTCTTAAATTTGCACAAAAAAATCATTTGTGATTGCTGACCAAACATCTGACTGTAAAGACCTATTAATGATTAATAATAGCCGGAAAAGTATTATGAATAATTATCAAAAGATTCAAACAATTCTGAATATTTTACCAGACTGTTCAATTCAATTTCTCAACATTCCCCAAAATTCCAGCTCAATGGCACCTGGAACTGTGGAAGAAATGTTTTTTCGAGATAGCGGTCATATTGAATTTCAGACCGAAAAGTACGCACGCTCGGTCAGGACCATCTCATGGTGGCGTTAGGCAAGTTTGATCCGAATCCCACCGATAGAACTTCAGAAATTAGAAGTTTCGACTTTTCGGCTGAAAAATAAACTTTTTTGGCTTCTTTACCTCAATATTCATATCAGTTTTTAGCTCAGTTGCACCAGTGGAATTGGAAAGACGGTCATAGGGGCAAACTCTGAAATATTACAAGCAAGTTCGAGCTGAATCTCATTGATGGAACTTGAAAAAGTTGTTCAAGATACATGTATTTTCGAGGATGCCGAAAAGTAACAACACTCTGTCGCTTTTCACACCCCTTTCAATTTTGAGCTCACTGGCACCAGTTGAATTAAAGAAGTTTAAAACTCGTTTTCGGACAACCCCGAAAAATAATCATACTTTGCCAGGACCATATCCTGAACCTTCGATCCAATCAGCTGCTCAGACATTTTGACCAATAGCCGTCCAGACCTTTAGACCGACCAGCAGTCCTGAAATTTGGAACAACGAGCCGTCCAGACCTTTAGACCGACCAGCAGTCCTGAAATTTGGAACAACGAGCCGTCCAGACCTTTAGACCGACCAGCAGTCCTGAAATTTGGAACAACGAGCTTTCCTTACCTTTTGACCAACTAGCCTTCCCCACCTATAGACCAGTCCGCTGTCTAGACTTACACTAGCTTGTAATCAGAACATTGAATTATGACATGTGTGATCACGGAATAATGCGTCTTGCTCCTGTGTTTCCGTACAAGATAAGGGTCGCACACTTAATACAGTACATGCTGAGATAGTAACACTATCTATGTACAGTTGTATAAGTATACGAGTCGAACCAGTCTGTGGACAGTTATGATTTTCTTTGCTTTTCTATCTCTTTTTGTGATTTCCAGTTCAGACGGAGTTTTCCAGGGAAAATCGGATACATCTGAAACTATATCTGACCTTTCCCGGAGACTGGAAAATTTGGAAAATGTACGTGAAAAAGATTATTTGGAAGCTCGAAGTCGGGAGACAGAACTTCTGTCTCGTATCCAAGAAACCGAGGACTTATATGAAAGACGGATACGCAAATTGAAGCAGTTGTCTTTTGGACAGTCTAAAGAGATTTCTTCGTTGAAGAACCAACTAGAAAGTATTGTTCGGAATATTGCTATGCCCACGGAAAAGAGCTCTGGAAACACTAGTTACTCTCTCGTGGACAGATTTTCAAGATCAGACGGTAACATACTGTATAGTATAGTAATATTTGCGAGGGATTAAATTTCGTACGTATTTATTCGCGGTCATTATAGTGTACTCGAAATTTAATACTCAATAAATATACAGTAGAATATAATCTCCCTCGGTAGAATCACTCTAGTGACTGCGAAATTTAAGAAGGCGACCTGGTACCGACTGGGTCAACCGCGAAATGAGCCCCGTGAAGTTAAACATTCGTGCAATTATATACATATGAAGTCCTAACTTTTGTTTTGTCACAGCATGGTACAGTACTTAGATATCGTTGGAAAAATAAGAATCTTATACTAGCCAGACTTTCCTCTGGCTCCCACACAACTCTTATTTTGTCGAACGAAAGTCTCGTGTGGAGGCTTTCCATCAAAATATCTGACGCCTTGTGTAAGGGACAGGACAAACTCGAGCTGATGTATATGTAAAATGTACATTTCTTTTAAACACTAAAATTCTGTTCTTCTCGCACGTCCTTACGACTGTTTGTAGTCCATCCAGCGTCAATTTTCCCTTTAAACAACTTCTTTTCAATAACCGAGAGGTCAAGGGTCATATTTGGTTTGTCGATTCCTTTAATGAAACCGAGTGAAAGGATCTTGAACTATATTCATGTTTGCAGGGGTCAAATTTGTTCAAATCACAAAACGACTTCTTCTATGTAATGAGATAGCATAGACACATGCTATTTAGATGGAAGGTTCTCTTTAATGAAGCCCGACAAAGTTTGTGAAAATAAATGACCCAAAACCATATTCAAGGCTACATGGGTCAATTTAGTTAAAACATTCATCTTATACTGATTAACCAATCTGCATAAAGCCATGATATTTGACGTATAGATTTCTGGGATAAAACTGGACTAAGTCCGGTAAAAGAAATTACCTTGGCCCATATTCAAGGTCACAAGGAGTCAAATTTGTTCCTTTGATGAAGCAAAGGGTCCAGAGACATGATGTTTGGCTGATGAATTCCAGGGATGACACATGAAGCTCGACAAAAGTTTGCAAACAAGAATGTTAGTTCTAGGCACATATTCAAGGTCATATGAGTCGCATCCGTTCAAACGATTTTTGTTCATTAACCAGGACTTTGAATGTCAAGTGTAAATACGTTTATGAATATCACTGAATATCCCATAAGGTATGCTGCCCCGATGGGCCGCTCGTTTAATCAAAAATGCTATGTACGTACCACAACAATATCATGTTTTCAATAGACAGACATTTAACCTGCTTGTTTGACCTACTCGAAGCGAAATTTAGTGACCTTACCCGGAATGAAGCTTATTAACCTTACTCGGGATACATTTTATTAACTTCACTCGGAATAGAGTTTAATGACCTTACACCGAATGAAATTTATTAACCTTACTCCGAATGAAGTTTATTAACTTCACTCGGAATGAAATTTATCAACCTCACTCGGAATGAAATTTATTAACCTGACTCGGAATGAATTTTATCAACCTTACTCCGAATCAAGTTTATTAACCTCACTCGGAATGAAATTTATTAACCTTACTCGGAATGAAGTTTATTAACCTCACTCGGAATGTAATTTATTAACCTCACTCGGAATGAAATTTATTAACCTGACTCCGAATCAAGTTTAGTATCCTTATACGGAATGAAATTTATTAACCTCACTCGGAATGAAATTTATTAACCTCACTCGGAATGAAATTTATTAACCTTACTCGGAATGAAGTTTATTAACCTCACTCGCTATTAACCTTACTCCGAATCAAGTTTATCAACCTTACTCGGAATGAAATTTATTAACCTTACTCCGAATCAAGTTTAGTATCCTTATACGGAATGAAGTTTATTAACCTTACTTGGATTAAGGTTTAATGGCCTTACTCGGAATGAAGTCGAATGGCCGTACTCAACATAAAATTTAATCCTCTTATTCGAAGTAAAGTTTAATGACTTTACTCGAGATGAAATTTAATGGCCTACCATGCACTGATGTTTAGTAGATGATATGCTTGACTTCAGATATATGTGTATTAAAGACATTTTGACCATTCCAGCACATTTCCCGCCAGTAGCGTTCTATGCCTACAGCTCCACCACTCTCCGCCACCTGGCGAGAAGAATGCTTCCATTTGACACAGTCATCACAAACATCGGGAACGGCTACAATAAATATACGGGGGCTTTCACCTGCTCAGTCCCAGGCATATATTTCTTCACGTGGACAGCCTATGTGGGCGGTGGAGTAGGTCATCACGTCGACACCGAACTCCACAGAAACGGACACCCAGTGGCGTTCGCAAAGGTAGTCTCCTTACACCATCCTTAATTAAACAACTTCGTATTGAGGACTAAATAGCTGAAGGTCATGGTATAATATTCATCATTAATGATGCCGAAATGAAGGACAAGATTTTTTAAGGTCATGAAGGTCAGCTTATTTTAAATGTTTGAACATTTTTTCAATAACTTTTAAGTCAAGAACGACGATGTATTTAAGCTGTACATTGTTTTGGTCGAAGCAATGACCTTGACCATTTCTAAAGTTAAACGGAACTATTGTGTTAGAAACTTTTTTTATGAATACACAAGATGTCAGTGATCCTTGGTTAATAAGATGGTTGGGTGAAGGGCAACCCCTTCTGTTCAAAAGGACAAAAACATTGGTAAAGATCTGTAGTGTGTTAGGTCGAGTTAGAAGTGTTTACTGTCCAAAGCGAACCTTGGGTTCAGCGACTATCCGGGTCAAGCAACATCGAGTTAAACACAGGGAATAGAAGATACAAATCACAAAGATTTGGATATCTAACACGTGCCATGCTGAAGTGAAGAAGTGTTTTATATTAATGTTTGACCTTGACCTTTTATCAAGGTCACGACATTGATACGTATGGATATAGGTAAATAGCTGCTTTTTCGATAGTGGTGTATAACTAGGATACCCAGGGCCATGATATTGGAAAAGTTTGTGTATAAGACAAAGGTATACCCGTTTTCTTGTCTCACGGAATCGAGATCCCTCAAACCTCAACATGAAGGGGTTGACAGATTCTGTACTTGACCCACATTCAAGGTAATGTCTTCGTTTAGCTCTGTCAAAATTATTGGAAAATTTCGAAAAATTATTGAATTTTGAGGTTATTGTGTCTTCTCATCCGGTTTTGGACATCTTTTTTTTTTTAGACAAAATTAGATTTTCCTAAGTCGCATTTTTAGGTTTCACCAATGCAATTTAGGCCCTGAGCGTCACTGACGAGTCCTAGAAGGACGAAACACCTGTATGATGCAGTTAAATCTATAACTTGGCTCTAATGTATATATATCTAAATTTGTATCGAAAGGTTTTATTCACACCTGTTAAAGACATTTTTTTCTGGAAATCTACTTTTAAATTTCTTCTGTCACAGGGGGGGTCCACTACTTACCTGGCCATGACTGGGTCCGCTTCGGCCATACTCGAGCTTGCGGTCGGAGACGCTGTCTGGGTACAGGTGTCTGAAGTCACCGGTGACCACACTGTATTGTATGGAGAGAAAACCAACTTTTCTGGATTTTTGATTCAGTACTTATAAAGCTTATAAATATGTAATTGTTGTAGTTCGTTTCTATTTCTTACATGTATATTCTTTATTGAATCTTACGAGTAGTAAAGAATGCTATTGTATCACAGAGCCTATTATTTTTTAATTTTCCATAGATCTTTTTTATCGATTCCACGACAAGTGTCAAATAAATAATGTCCAGATCACTCTTGTTTTCCTGCAATGAAATAGTGTGGAATCCAGTTGAAAGTTATTGTTTGTCAAGAAGCATTAAGTTTATTCCGTTAAAAGACACGCGAGTGTATAACACCTTTTAATACAAATTTAGAGTTTCAAACTGTATCACACAGCTGTTTCGTCCTTTTAGAACAGGTCAGTGAGGCATAAAGTTTAAAGGCTAGGAAGCGACTGAGGACAATCCCAAGTAACCGAAAGAAAAGTCAAAATCTAGATGGGGAGGTTCACCAGCCCCAAATTACAATGTAAATAAATTTCGTAATTTTTCATATATCTGGAAATTTAAGAGCACCGTTAAGTATGTGTATATTCTGAACTGTGCCACTATTCCGGATTAAAACAATTCTTTTGTTCACAAAATAAAATTACTATATGCGATTTTGTTCTAAATGTGTACTGAAATTAACATTGTCGGCACTTCCAGCTCCAGTTAATTTCATCGTGGGCTTAGAAATAACTACATTCAAGACCTTGGTATAAACTAGGTGATAAAAGAAAATTTATTTAGAGTCACAAGCTGTAGAAAGTTTAAATGGATTAAAAATTGGTGATAATAAAATGAATTCCGATCCTGGCCAAGGAACAACCAGGCCCCCTTCCGTTCCCTCCCCCATCCCCCCAGCCAGAACACTCAGTTTTATTTTCCATGATCTGCGTGTATGTATTTGTTTGTTCACATTTGACCAAAGTTTGCCTTCATTTTACGGAAATTGTCTTTCAATCAATGCAAATTCTTTTCGTTGAGCACTTTTCGATATGTATGTGGTCTACTTCAGTTCCTTTTTTTGTAATAACCAATATTTAATAAAACGGATAATTTTCGAAGCGTTGTTATGTAAATAACCGTGCCTTTTGCATTCGGCGACCTCATGGTCTGACCTGGGTCTTTCTTATCTCTACTGAAGTCGGTACGGAGCACAGTATAATGACCGACTATAAGTATGTAAATATCGGACTTTTGTGTTACATTTGTCTATTTAATAATAAGGGTAAAACACAGCTTAGTCAGACACAATGTCAAGGTCAAGATAGACAACATAATTCCAGTCGGAGCTACATTTGTATGTTTGTGTTTCTGAAGTTGTTATTTCAAAACATACTCATTTTCCCGTGTATTTCACACAGTGATGTGTTAGTGTTTGTGATTCTGTAATTTCGAAGTATATGAAATAATCTTTATGTGTATTTCACAAAGTTTTTTTTATTATTGATACATTCAATATCTGAAAGTTTCACCCTCTCTCTGATTGGTGTGCTATTGTGTTTTTAGTAAAATATATGGACGGATTTTAAAGGCCTTAACGGTCTCCCAGTTCTTCTGAGTGACTGAATAAAAAGAAACAAGACAAGTTTTCTCTTCAGTTTTATTTTTTTTATTTTGATCACAACTCGTGAAATAGTTGTAAAGAAACAGCTATTTATTAAAATGATATCCCTTGTCATCACTCATTTTAATACACACTACGACACAGTGTACATAAATTTGTAAAAATTTGTATAATTAATTAACAAATAAGCCATCTTCACTGGAGAAACTTTTTATATAAAATCAACTTTTACTAGAATTGGACGGATGGACATTGATAAGGTTATAAATCCTATTTAATTTAAATAAGTAAATTGCAAAAAATTCATACATTTAAAACCTTGAAACAAAGTATCACAATAATTCTCAATATTATTGGTGTATTTAATTATGGTTATTACCTGAAGAAAACACCAGAACAGTTAGTGAAATTTCATTTCTTCATTTTCATACACTTGAAGTATTTCCCTGTTCTATGAATTTTCCATCATGTAATATAAAAAAAATTCAATGATTCAACGAGTGGTGTTTTTCTTTTGGTATTTCCAGTCTAATTACCATACAAACATACTATTTTGTGTTTATCAGTTTAGTCTAGTTGAAATCAATCTAAAGCTTGATCCAGATATATATCTACATGATCGAGGAACTGAACAGAGTTAGTTTTAAGTTACAAACAACAGGACAGACTGGTCTCTGACAAAATGCACCGCTTACCAGCTCAGATATCTACCATTCTCCAAAATTTAAGATAACTGATTTACTGATCACATAACTTCCTGATAAAGAAATTTCTGAGAAACATTTCACAAGGACGTACACGGTGATAACTAAACTAAGAAACTGATTCATAAAATGTGTTTTAACTCTACAAAAACAACAACAACAAAATATTCTGTGACCATATGAGATTCAAATATCCTTATTTTTGGCTTAAGATCGTTTTATGTTAGGACTGTTTTGTAATTATTTTGATTTAAGACAAAAAATTCATATAATAAACTGTAAGACATTCTCACACATGATCAACATTTACAACAATGCTTTCAACTCTCAACATATTCTTTATCATTTTCACATGAAATCCTAGACTGCAAATGTTTGTAATGCACTAGTATATAATGTATGACCAAATGAACTAAGAATAGATGACGGTGAAAAAAAAAACTACTTCAAGCACTTTGGCTCATTTAAATGGCAGAGTTAGTCTAAAAATTCGAAGTTTTTGAAAACAAAAAGACTTTTTTGAACCCAGTATGTCCCCTCGAGTTTCCTTTCTTAAAGATTTCTCTGAATAATTTTCTTGTCTTTTTAAAATACATGTTATTTAATTTCATCTTTCAAATGATCAGCACAAGGGTAATCTGTAGCTGCATATACTATTTGTAAATTATGTCATTTTTTATATACCACTTTTTCCAAATGCTTAAAAATCATCAAACTGACAATAAGGATAAGGGCCTTTAGAAATCCTACAATTATAGTATTTGTGAGGATTTGTGAAAATTGATCTTTACATACATGGAATTTGAAGACTTCTCTTGTCCTCCTTTAAAATCAAAATCAATATTCACATCCAAAGAATATTACACAGAAAAAATGAATTTATGGTATACTCAAATCCAAATCACTACGGCACGACTAGTTTCTTCACATTAATCCTGCTAAAACACAGCTATATTGTAAGTCCTCATCTTTGTGAAAGCAAATTTCATGGTTAAAACATACAGATACAGACTTCTCCGATCACATATATCACAGTAGAAGCTCTTAGAAAAGAAATAAAGCACATCCATCTAAAAAATACATTATTTATCAAATTCCTGAAATTCAAGAATGAACAAGGTTTTTTCTAAGCAACTTAAAAAACATTTCTTTCACTCCTTAACACTTACTACATGAAATAAACATAACCTAATCAACATTACAAAGAACACTTACATTGCATTGCACGATATATTAAGTCTACAACAATCCTCTGCAGTTAAGTGTAATTGCAGGGGTAAAAAAAAAAGACTTAAATAACTCCATTTCGTTTTTCTTAAAATTTCTTTAAAAAACAAAATTTTATATTCCTTTAACTCAATATACAGTATTTTGAATACAGTAAAAATTTTTTTACAACAAATGAATGTGTTTTCCTTTTGTCTGTGCACATCATACAACAGCTACCTAATCAAACCAGTCTTTACTTTAAGAGAAAGTAAAACAACAGGCACAAAATTAGAATTCTTTACCAGAATGATACTTTCTGTAATATCCCGCTGGAAAGTATTGCTTTACATCATTCAATTTTAAATGATGCCATTTTTATTAATTTTGCCGTGAACAAGTGATAGTTATCAAGCAGGCATATTTTGATAAATAGCATTAACTTGGTTAATGTGTCCATTTCATTTAGTAGCGTTAAAATTTGTGGAGAAGCTTAAGAGTATAGTTCCTAATATTTTGTAACGTTTGTAAGAGTTACATAAAATTTTGCGAGGTCATTGTTTAAAAAAAAAGAGTGAAATCATCACACGATATAACATAATACATAATACACCATCTACAGACAGCAAAAACAACACAGAAGTCACAAAGTCACAGTTTGCAAATGAAAGGTGACAAATGAACCTTCCGCTGACAGCCAATCAGAAAATTTCTTACTTATCTAAAAGCCAATGACAGGATAACTTCCATCTTTCAAACAAATTAGATTTGTTATCATCAAACAACTAGACATACATGTACAAAACAAAATGTAAAATTAGCAAAACACTATTATAAGTGTAAAAGTTGGTGTAACAATGAGCTATACAAAAAAAGACATTGTTAACAAAATGACTTACCAGGTACTATTAAAGTAAAACTTAATAAGTGCAAGGACTATGAATTCAAAACACAAATATCCATATTCCATTTAAAAAGTAATTTGGAAATAAGAGCAGTTTTCGGTCAGTACCACATTCAAACTAAAATTTTTGAAAATCTTTTCAATAGAATATATTACTCTTACCATCATAAATATCTTAACTTAATGGAATATTTGATTTCAAATAAATGAATGAAAGTACAAATTTGTAGAACTTCAAAATTTATTCTGTATTAAAAATTAGTGATATTTTGCTTTTCCAAACTTTCCATAGAGTGATCCTTATATTTGCCCCTTGATGTGTTAGGTATAAATGGTGTATAAAATGTGTCAATATCCGTGGCACTAGTAAAAAAAGTCTCTATGAAATGTTCATAAAGACATTTACATCAATTATATTCATGGCTATGTGAATGCTGTGGTTGTGCCCACTTAGACTCCGCCCCTGACACCTGATCGACAGCTAGAATGGGCATTTCCCTTGTTTTCGTCCTGCCGTGTTTTGTAGCTGTAAGCTGTGGAGGTGGAACAGGAAGCATTTTATGCAGATAAACCTGTCGACCATTGGCTGGCTCCTCTCTACTCACTGAGGACCTAATAGGTGGAAGGGGATGTCGAACATTACCCTTTATTTGGACATCAGGATCCATTTCATCACTTAAACGTAAAAATGGCTTTGCCAATTCAATTGGAGAGTCTGAACGAGAAGAACTTGTGGATTTTCCAGAACTGGTTCGAACAGCACGTTTTTCAAGCTCCTCAGGTTTAACACTTGGCTTACTGTGTCGAATAATCCCACGACGAGCACGACCCGAGAACTGATCTCGGGATGGTGGCATTGGTACAATATGTCCATCAGTGATCACAGTCTTTGCAACAGGTGTAGACTCAAGTTGAAGACGTTTTAGTTTGTGCAGTTCAGATGTTAAATAAGCAATTTGGTTTGATTTGGACTCAAGTTCTGCCTTATATTGATCAATTTCTTGTGTCTTTTTACGTGCTTCATCAATGTATTTCATTTTTTGTTTTTTTGCCAATAGTTCAATATCACGAACAAGTTTCTCCTTTCTTTCTAGCTCCTTTTCTAGTTTAGTGTGGAGTTGAGATTTGTCTTCCATCTCCTTTTGTAGTTCCTCCACTTTTGCAGATGTAGCACCTGCATAAACAAGAAAAGAACTGATAGATTCAAATTACCCAAGTACTTCATCTACCCACAGTTTAATGACCCTTGAAGTCCTAAATGAATATTTCTACCTCCAAACCTCTTATAATCATTTACTTAACTATAACACTGAAAGTCAGGTGCTCATGAAAACCAAAAAAAGGAATTGCAGTAATTTTAGACGAATGGATTCTCAGGCATTTACCAACAAAACAGACTATAACATTGTGATTATCAGACTGATTCAGATCCGGAGTATTAAAAATCATCTGAAGTCCACCGTTAACTCTAATACCCCTTCTATGGGTATCTCTTCATTACTCAGTATGAAAGAAAATTACCCCATCCCCATTCTCTTCACAAGTATTCCCTCTACTGAAGAAGTGCACTGTTTTCATTATAAGTCTGTTTCTATCATAAGCAGCCTACTCAGAATTATACATTGTAAATGTAACCCTGCTTCAAAATGACCTGTGCTGTAGGCAGGGCAATAAACCAAGCAAAGAATAAACACACAGCATATACATTGTATATAGTTTAACATCACAACAAGTGAATCAACACCTCTTTTAAATAAACAAACAAACCCTCTGACCTTTTTATTCACAAAACGGGAAAGTGCTTTCTTAGACTTTACTGTTGACCAATGACAAACAAAATCTAATCAAGTGTAGAACTTGTGTAGAAAATGTATACAAAACAATGCTTTTCTGATGTGTACACAAATTTTTAATTTAATTTAACACAAACAATGAGTGATGTTCATTTTCTTGAACTTGTTGATAACAGGGGAAAGAAAAAAAATCAATTACAATGTTTTGTCTGTGAAATCTTAACTCTTGGGGTGAGATTACTGAGTTTCTAAGCATCTATTTGAAACAAACCTCAGTCCAAATGTCTTATATAACATGATACAACATTCTATCTTTTTATTTGTCTTCGATTTTTTTATTTAAATCATAACTGATATACATACCAGTGTCATCAATGCCCAGACCCTGCATATTAATCTGGAATGTTAAGTCTGGAAAGAAAATCAGGCAATTATTGTCAATTGCAAATCAATTTTACCAAAATGTACTACTACGGAAGAGCATACATAATCAGTCAGATCAATGCTATAATGTATAGCACAGTTAAATATCCTATTAGTATACATCCTGGTACAATCTAAAGCAAGAAAAAAACTACTGTAAATGTACATATTTTGCAATGATCTTATTTTAGCATTGTTTTATGCTGAAATTATTGCACTAAAGTATGATAGCGCTAATTGCAGTTTATATCATATATCAACAATTGTGGATGTGCTAATTCATCATTGTTTTGATGTGGAAAAAAATTAACAAAAATGATAAAGCACTAAAATTTTATTGCCCTTTTAGAAGTATATTTACTGTAGCATTAGACAAAAAGATACTGAATTTTGTCATGTTACTCTATTGGAAATTGTTTTCCAGTAAAAGTTCCTGTTAAATTCAAAATGACTTTAAAAAAACTTTGCAAAAAAAAAATTTTGACACTTTTTCTTGCATTAAAATTTCTATCTTAAATCTCTCGAAAAATGAAATAGAAATGAAGTTTATAGTTTAACTATATAACTATCATAACTAAGTGACAAAAAAATTAATATCTCTTATCAGACAGGTAATTATTAAAAATGTATTTTAAATGAAAGGAAACTGAAGTATCATTAACACTGAATTCAAGATAATATGCTTATTAAATTACAGAAAGAAATGTTTTAGTTTTTAGTAATCATAAAACTGTCAATAAATGATTAAAATATCCAATAAAATATCAATAATCATAACTAGTAGCAAAATCCAAGCTGATGGATAATATAATGCTTTATAAATCAATTTCCTTGTATGTAATAGGTACAATGTATATCAGAGGTTTGCAGACCTGAACACTTTTTCTGTAGGTTTCGTATTTCTTCATGTAGAGCCTTCAATGTGTTGGCGTGCTCCTGCTGCATAAACAAGATGGCACTCTCCATGTTGCGCTTGTGAACAGCCGATTCATTTGCCATGATAAGAGCTTTGGCAGTATCCTTTGTACAAAAAATGATCTAAAAAACAGAAAAAATAATTTTTGTAAGTCAGGGATGATGTTGAATATGGGGTATATAAGTACTCATATTATCTGCAGATAAGAAGGCCAATAGAGAAACACTATTTAAATGATGACAGACAGAAAAATAAACATCAATCTCTAGAACTGCAATGGGTTCCTTATGACTAAATTGAATGATGAGAAAAAACTTTGAAGAAAATTTCTGATCTGCAGGGATCCCATATCAGTTGTATTCTGAAAACGTTCATCGCTTCAGTGCAATGCGCAAGACCTCTTCTTCCTTGGACTAGCAAAAAGAACTTGAGTTAGAATAATCAACCTCCTCAATGATACTTTGTTTCCTGTTTGTGAAAAGATTTAACTTAGAAGCAGATAAGCCCATGACAAAATCACTTTTATTTTAATTAAAAGATTTTAGGATATGCAAAGTGCTTCAGATTTAAAAAAGATTGAAAAAAAATTACATAATGATCTCAATATTTTTATTTCTTGTTCCACTAACTAATTAATCTTAAGATCTACAACAGGATTTACATTTAGATCTGATCACTGATAACTGTTGGGACAACAAAAACAAAAAAATTAAAAGAAAAAAAAAATGAACATCATTAATATCATTAGGGGTATCAAGTTTCTTGAATTAAATTGAATTTTACATATATTGAATGTACAAAATATCAGCAACAAAGGTAACAGAATAATTTGTTTTGTAAAACGTAATTCAAATATGGATTCAGTCTCGGAGCAAGCAAACAAATCTCTAGTTACAACCTCAGTAGAATATGCTAGCACAGTTTGGAATCCTCACAAAAAAAAAGAAAACAAAGACATTGATTAACTGCAAGTAGCCCAGGCATACCACCTGCTTTGTTACAGTGGTATCACAACACACCAAATGTTGGATATATGCTCCAAAGGCTGGTCTGACACAATTTTGTTGATAGAAAGAGAGGCACTAAAGTGATCATAATGTACAATCACACACACGTTAGAGTGACGATGATGTACACTGTCACACACAAAGTTGTTGTCATCAATATAGATAATTCTCCTGTTTCACCACACGACAAGCCATTGTCCAAAACAAGGTGTTACAAGGAATCATTCTTTCCTTGTAGCATATCACAATGAAATAAACTCCTTACTAATCTGGTAACTGCAAAAACCCCATCCACTTTCAAATCTCAGATCTCTTCTTACATTTATTAACTTCGCTCTCATAGTTCTAGATGTGACCAACTGATGATATACTTCTTTTCTTCACAAAGCGCAGACTTTGACACTTGACTGTATCTTCAGAATGTTGAAGGAGGTCAAAATCAGTAAAAGTAGAGAACCAAAATACACTGAAAATTGCGATGCACATACCTCGACAAGACCTTACTGCGATTTCATGACAAATTATACGCAATTATGGTTACACTGATAGTCCTTCTTTTCCCACGCAGCCAAGACATGGTAAACATAACATCATATCTATGTGTAATATCAAAAACAGAGTTCCTAATTTATCGTTGTCTCAAAGCTAAGTAAGACATCTCTCCGATATTGTAAACTAGACACCATGACTGGCATGAGAAAGGATCGAGGAGCAAAATGTTTGTGCAAAAATGCATTGACATATTTCAGTACATCAAGCAATGGCATTGTTACCAATAAAGTTAACAGCTGAAGTAGGTCATTTCCAAGAAATATCCAACTATCAGCCAGCAGGTCATGCTGACAGAAGACTAACTCCAATATTTTTTTCTTGCATCGCTGTCAGTTGCGGTCAATGGATTTCCTTCGCTACAGGAATGCCAAAGGATCATGGGTAATTTACATATTTCCAAAATAAAAGCAGATTGTTATTTTCTAAACTTAGGAATTAGATTGATAAAAGAGTATGTATATAGTTATAAAAATAATACATTTATTGTACTACTCCAATAATTAAATAAAATGAATACTCTCACGATTGTGAGATTTACCTTTTCTTTTCGGAACTTATGGCGTTATATACCTGTATTGACAATAACACCCGAGAATTGGAATCAATCTGTCAAACATGGCGTCGTCCGCTACAGATTCTGTTATCGTCTGGGAATGGATGAATGAATATGGGCGCTGGAAGCCCTACATGCCGCATGTAACACAGTATATTGAATCAAACAAGTCGCAGGCCACAACTCTGAATCTCGGTGTCATCGATGGGATGCTCAACATGTATTCAATCGATTTTATTGCCATGTGCCAAATTCGCCTTGGTACTGGTAAGTTGCATGTAATAGGAGACAAAATTGGACAACACACATTTACTAACGTACAACTATATTGTAATTTGAATGGAAAGAACATATTTTCTTATTCTCGAACACAATTCTCGTAATGTGTGAATTGTATGACGGCTTACTGAGTTTGGTTAAAATACAGCGTTGCCTCTGGGGAAAAATCAATAAACATCTGTTCATGATGTTGCGTGCTTTTCAAGTTAGAAAGCAGTAAATGTATGTAAGAAATAAAGATATCTTATTGTTGATCTGAACACAGAACCATACTTTACTTTTCTTAACTCCCACATGTTTTATCATACACTGACGAGGAATTTCTTTTGTGAAATTAAGCTGGGAAGACCATCAGTATGGTTGAGATCTTGATTTAAGGATTTAAGTAGACTTCTTTGTGTCTTAGGATTGATTGTGCCATACATGATATAAAGCACAAACATATGAAATTCAATAGACTTCATTTCAAAATAGAAAATAACTTTGTAGCTGTTGACATCTGTCAGATAGAATTACCATGAACATATAATTACATGTAGGATATAGTAGAATGATGAATTAATGGTTATCTAGCTAGTCACATAAGTCTCAGTGGGAAATATTTGGTTTGATATATGAAGATTAAGGTGTTTGATGCAACACTGTTCATTAATAATTATTCCTGATAGTTTTGTAGTTGTTAACCTTGACCATTTTCATGTAAAATTATAGTAATTGGATTGAATGAAAAACCTGGCTTTGTTTTCATTATACCATTTCAATGACCTCCATATAAATCTTTCTTTTGGTAATATTCTATAGACATGCCAGTATTTCCTCATGTTATTTCACCACATTTTTTTTGCTTTATTTTTGTTTTTGTTCTTTATGGTTTTATTTTTTCAAATGTTTTACAAACATGTTCCTTCATAGATGATCAGAAGCAAAATATCTTTTCTGAAAACTATGAACATCATTCATACTGAAAACAGGAATTATGATAAGATGTACATATATTGTATGATGATATCTTTGCTCCATCAAAGTTAATATTAACCAAAAATTTCACATTCACTTTCATTGATCTTAATAGAAAAAAAGGGATAAACAAAAACTTAAGCGGTGTAATTAGATAGATGGGATATTATTCAATAAAACTAGATTGTATGTAACATATTTTAGGCCTTTTTCCAGGAGGCTGTACAGTGCTGAATATGGGACCCATTCCCTATTAGATTTATTTCATAATATTCGCAGAGTTTAGATAGATCTTTCATTAGCTGTATATGTATTTGCTTCAAACGAAACTTTTTTAACTCGGAATATTAGTAATATAGTATAAAGTTCTGAAATGTTGTGAAAAGTATCTGTCATCTGGACAAAATATTGTTATAAAAAATGTTGTTAATTAGGAATTGATGAAAAAATCTTGAATTTTTACCAATAGGGACACCACGTCCTGTGCGTCGGATGTTGTACCCACCTGATTCTCCCTGGGGGAGAGGTACATTATGGCAGTGGGAAGGAGACACAGCTGGTGAATGGCACACTTATGATGCAGATGTCGCTAGAGTGATAGATGACTTTTTCCTTCAGAAAGGACGATCAAACATTCTTGACCTTACCCATTCATCCTTGAATCTACCGTATCAAGTAAATTTTAGTAAGATGACACAGCAAAGAATCGGAACAGGAAGACAAAGGAATATACGTCGTGAAAAACTAACAATACCTTATCCCCGAATATCTCAAGGATCTGCTGGTCAGCTAATAAGTGGTCATCCTATCGGGTTGACCAATAACATAATGAGTCCAAATACAGTGCCGAATCTTGTTGGGGGGTCAAGTCCAAATTCTCCAAAACAGCCAAGACTTGCTTCAGGATATCCACATGTAAATGCCAGTCCTGCAGCTCAACTCATTATGCCTACCTCAGTTGGTGCTACAAATCAATCTTATATTCATGGAACTCCAACAAGTCTACCCACAACTACTGTTTCTATGTCACTTCCTGGAAGCCACATTTCTTCAGCAACATCTTCGTCAATTCATTTCTCTGGTCCCCTGACAAGGAAGAGGTTACATTCTAGTATTGTTAACAATAACAGGTCTAATCTGCCGATTTCATCCATGCATCCTTCACATTCAAGTGGACAAAATGTGAATCAGCCTATGATTCCAGGCAGTGGTGGAAACT
Organism: Ylistrum balloti; assembly: GCF_031769215.1. Classification (NCBI taxonomy): domain Eukaryota; kingdom Metazoa; phylum Mollusca; class Bivalvia; order Pectinida; family Pectinidae; genus Ylistrum; species Ylistrum balloti. The sequence continues at coordinate 739,325 of NW_026781986.1, read as the reverse complement.
CCTCAGCTCATATGATTTCATCCCTCGGATCACTTCCCTTACCTCCAATTCCACCCACATCTTTCTCCAGTCCAAACATTTGGATGCCTAATGTGATAAACCTCCATCCCCAGGGATATCCAAGCATGTATCCGGGAATGTCTGTTCCGTCGTCCAGTCAGACCACGCCTACCTACTCAGGAGCGTAAGTTGACACTGTTTTAAATATTTTACAGCTTAGTTTAAAAACCAATGAATAAGGATGAACTCAATTATAAGTCTTATTCAGCAAAATGAAGTAAATTTTTTTTGTGAAAACTCTGTTGTATGATTTGGGAAATTGGTATAAATTATAAATTGATAATCAGTTCTTATGAATCCAGTAAGATACTTTGTGCAGTATAAGTAAGATATAAAGATGAGTATTTCGAGAGATTCCTTTGTTATACGCTTGTGGATTTTGACTTACAAATTACAGAATATCTGATTTGTAAATCTGCTTCAATGCCATTAGTTGGTAAAGTTTTTACCATATTAGGCAAACATATTTCACAAGCTTACAGATTAGTGAATGATGATTGGACAGTGTTAATAATTGCATGCATGTGCTTGCATAGTCTAGCTTTGGAGCTATGAGTTTCATTTTTGAAAAAAAGGTTTTTAATTAATTTTCCTGTCATAGTTTGAACCTGTGTGGGACTTTACTATTTTGGTTAACCTTTTTTGTTTTTAAAATTTTGGGAATATTTCTTCAAGGGCTGCGATTGCTACATGCAGAGGGTTCTAATACATGTATTTGTTTGTAGCATGCTGAAATGTTGATAAGAGCTTCTGGTTTTGTTATAATAATTAATGACCTTTACCTACATGTAAGACCAGTCACAGTGGTCACATGTATTACAACTTTTACTCAAAAACTAAAGAGTCTAGAGTCTTGCTATTAGGCAAGTAGCATTTTGGGATGGAAGCGACCAAGTTTATTCAAATGAATGACCTTGATCCACCTTCAAGATCACAGAGGTTACATATTTTACAGGCCTCAAATGAGCTCTTTAAGTTTAAACCATCAAGAGAACCAAATTTTGTTATTTCATCTGCAACATGCAGTATTACAAACTCTTACAGGCCCATTTGGTGTCGATAAAAATCAAGCAATGTATTTATTATGTTTTATGATATCAAGCAGTCTTGACCTGCTTTGAAAGAAAAATGGCTTGTCAAGGGTCAATATAAAATTTAGAAATTTTTATTGGTGAGTATACATGTTGTGTAATGAGATGAAGTAAACTTCTGATATTATAAGTAATTATAACTACATGGTTATAAATCTATATAGATAAAGATATAGACATTTGAAAATGGGTGTATTTTTTTTGGGCAGTAATGACTTAATGTGAATGGGCTAATTCCATAGCCCACAAGGTCATGTCATGATATCTGATATCCTTGTCTAAATACACAATTAGATGTGTTATACCAAATTTTCTAAATTGGCAAATTCCTTATAAATTTCATTATTGAATGTAGAATGAGAGAATAAATGAATTAAGAAAAGAGAGAAAAAAAGATTACAAGATACCGGGTATGCTATGAATGGTCACATTCTTTACTAGATAACTAAAGGGATCTCAGTCATAGCATTTCAAAAAAAAGGTGTGTAATCTTTTTTGTTTGTTTTTTGTCTTTTCCTATAAAAGCAAAAAATGAAAATTACCTACCAGAAGATATAGGTATAATAAAGAATCACATTAGTTTGTAAAAGATTGAGTTAATTGGTCTGGATAGGAATGTTAAAATTTTCAATGTTATCAGTTGTGGATCTCAATAACTCAGTTTGTCAAGTGTTCAACATTTTTTTTGTGCAAACTCAGATGGAGATTTGAAGTATATGGTACATCTAGCCCTAACTGCATGCATTTGTGTCTCAAAGAAAGTTGAAAAATGGATAAGTGTGCACATGTAATGGTCATGCTCTGGTCCAGATGCTATATATAACCCAGTTGCTTGTGATAGGCCCCCAGTATGTTGTTCAGTGAGGTAGCCACAGACGACTACAAGGAGCATCCTGATTCAAATGATGTTGGCTGTTCTGGAAACAATTTACAAACAAACAAAAATAACCGTTTAAACAATCTAATGTACCATGTATACCAGGTAATATATAGATAGATGTGTCTGTGGCCTGCACTCAGTCAAATAACAAATACCAAATAATAGTCGTTTCCAATCGTCACATTATGTTTGTACACAAAACCATACTATAGAGCTTACACAGTAGTTACAATTTCTTAATGGCAAGTGTCTCGGGTAAAGTACCTGGTAGTCATTTAATTTCACAAGCAGAAATGTTTGATTTTCTCTTGTTGAATCAAATTCACAGAGATTCAATTTCATGCATGTGCTTCTTGTCAAAATTTAGGGTGAAAATTAAACCCACAGATTTTTCTCAAACAATTTATTATGTGTGTTATATTTACTCATGTAACATTTAAAGAGACTCTTATCAATTGCCAGAAAATTAATTCCTGTCAACATTTAATGGTTGACAACAGTTCTTGATCTTGTTGAGTGAAAATAAATCCCCAATGACTATTACCTACTATTCAAATTGAACTTCAGTTGATAAAATCTCCCCCTCCTGATAGGTAGAATTAGGAAAAAAAAAAAAAATAAAAAGTGTCAAGCCATTTATAAGAAAGTTTATATGAGCAAGTCTGAAAGTCTGTCAAAGTAATAAGGAATGAATTCTACAAGAGTGAAAAACTATTGATAAAAGTATCTGGTTTGGAACAACTCGGTGTCTACATATCTTTACCAGACAGTAGTTTCACCAATGTCCAATTCTCAGTTACAGTTTAGTACACTGACATTGTCACTTCATTTGTGCTGGGTTAAAAGAAGAAACAACCCATTTTTGTGCAACACAAAGGATGTATTAGAGGATTCATGTCAAATTTTGTTACTTGAATGTGAAATGATTAGATTTTACACTAAAACAGTATAAAGGTTATCATAACTTCACACATTCATGGTGTATTCTTTTTATTGATCTGGTCTTTAGGTCACCTGATACAAAGTATCATGGTGACTTATCGCGATCACTTCCAGCATTGTGCATCATATGTCTGTAAACAATTCAACATTTGTGACTTCTTCTTGAAAACCCCTGACCTGATTTCAATGAAATTTTACATTAATCTTTCCCTTATCTAAGATGAATCAAAATAGTGAATTATATGGTCCCCACCCCACGGAGGCATGAGAGCCGCGACCAAAAGTTTCAAATTCTAAAATCTCCTTCTCAACACTCAGATATGGTAGAAACAGATACTCTTCATGGATAGAAGCTTTACCAAAATTGTGAATTCGTAGCCCCAGGTTCTCATATTTCCTGATGGGGAAGGAGTAAAGTTTACTGTAGTTTATATAGGAAAAATAGGTTTCCATTGTAAATATTTCAAACTTAGTTCGAATTATGAGCAAGGGACGATGACAAGATGGTATGCATATATTGATCCTTTTCAACCCTCAGGGGGATAATTGGTGGGGCAAAAGGGATCATATTGATTTGGATTTAAAATTATTCTTTTCAACACCCATATATGATAGAATCAAATGCTCATCTTGGATGAAAGTGTCTTAAGGTGCTTTACCAAAATTGTGAATTTCATGACCCAATTTTTCACATTTCATTGTGGGGAGGGGGTAAATTTTACCATAGTTTATATCAGCAAAATAGGTTTTTGAGCATAATATATTCAATCTCCAATAGAAATATTTCAGACTTGGTTAGAATTGTGAGTAATGGATGATGGCTAGAAGGAATTCATATATTGATCCTGACTGACTCCCAGGTGCTGAAGGGCAGGAACAAAAGGGATAACATTTGTTTAAATTTCAATATCTTCTTCTCAACACTCGGGTATGGTAGAATCAAATGCTTTGTATGCCTTTTTTTGGCCTCTTGTTCTTATAATGGAATATTACTGTGATTAAGCCCAAACTTTTCCTTTTATGAAAATAAAATGAAAATATGTGTATAATGATATAAAAATGATTAAGCCAGAAACTTGTTTTTTTCTCCCACACAGATTTCGATATGTGAAACAGATTGATCAGGTCTCAATTTATATCTCTTCATATTAAAAAGAAAAGATTTTCCCTAGATATACAAGCTTTAAAGCCTAACAGACATTGAACAGGAGAATTCCTATGTTCGTTAGCTTGAGTTAGACATTTATGTGTGTGTACAGTATAAATGCACACAGCTGCATTTTATATCAGTGGCAATGCGGATGCTGTCAGCTATCTGCTGATATTGCTGAAGCCAGTGATGCTCCCCTGTCACTGTCATGAATATTGTACAGATTTGTAATTGTGGTTCTCAACAAGGATGTACAGGTAAGCTTTGGATTGTATATACTTGTTGTTTTTAGCTTGTGTCATTTCCATCCCAGAAATAAAAAAAAAAGAGTTTCTGAAGTACAACTGTTAGATTGGAGTAAGTAGTAGTTATTGCAATATACACTAAATTCTGCATCATTTTAAAGGAATTCTTTGGATGTTTTTTCATAATGGTTTGTTCAGTATGAACTGTTTAATATTATATTTCATGTATATACCTTGCCAAAATCAAAGCATCACTCACTGTTATAAATGTTAGCCATTTGATTGGCTGTAGCCACAAAATTGTGTCCAATCACAGCAGTCATATATCCTTGAAGTTTACAAAGGTGCTAGCTTTATATGATAAGCTTAATATATTTTCTTTTATTCCTATCAAAGAGGTCACAGGTAGACAAGTAATCTAAAAGTTAAGAAGGCAGGTATAGGACCCTTGATTTTAAAATATTGTCATCCTATTGTTGTAGAGAATAGAGGTAAATTCCATTACATAGTTTTGTTGTAATATACATTAAATAAGTATGTTTTGTCTCCAGGGGTGGGGGCAAGTTATTGGCAAAGCCAAGATACTGAAACAGCAATAAGATGCCAATTCATTTGATAACTATCAACAATTTGTACTGGCATATATGCTTGAATTTTATTTTGATATTATGCAAAGATTTTGTCCTCAAGCCTTGAGGTCATTAGTTCAATGTACAAATGCCATAAACAATAAGAGGTAGTAAAAGTACCAATTTTCTTAGACACACATAGAAATGATCATTTGAAACATTATTTTTGATGTCGCACAAAATACCATGCTCTAAATTAATACGTTGTTTGGGTGCCACATTGGAGAAAATTGGAGTACACACAGAAAAATGCCTGTAGAGGTTGGGATTTTAACTATTTGCTTTTCGAACTCAGGTGACTGTCAACCCCCATGGGCCTCTTACTTTTTTTTACCTTTGCAGAGGCTCAGTAAAATGAAAATTTCCTAGCTAGACTTGTTTTGATAAATCTCATGGAAATGAAAACTTGTGCAAGGATTTGTGTACATGCACGCTGGCTTGGTGACATGGAACATATCATATATTATGCAGATATCATGTGTAAATGATGAAGAAGGCCGCCTGTAATAATAAAAAAATGTCAAGACTTGTGTAAATAAATTTAGGTTGAAATGAAAGCGGCTGTACAATGCTCTGCCATAGGGAATTCCTACTTTCTCAATAATTCATGAGGTGAAACACTACTATTCTCTTTATGTGTAATATTATTGATCAGTTTTATTCTCTTATTCATCTCAAAAAAAAAAAAAAAAAAAGAAATGACTAATAATTATTTGACCCTCAATATTGGCATTGTGTATTAGAATATCATCTGAGAAATCGGTAGGATCGTACAAAACTTGGTTGTATTCATTCCTCCCCACTAATCTAGGTTGTTATTGCAGCGTACTGGCAGAATGTATAACAGCCATACCAACCAAACTGTGTAGTGAATTAGATTGTGAATGATCATCACTGGGTCCAGAATTTGGATCAATAATTCTGAGATGCTTCTACCACAGCGTCAGTAACAGACCTAAAATCTAACATGGCGCCCTACAGGATATGGACATGATGTTTTTTGTAACATTCTTGATTCAGAGATTTTAATGGAGCTATTTTGGCCATGGTTTTAATTCAAAGGATTTTTGAATCGGTACCCAGTTTTTCACTGCAATGTGTTAAAGTCAATTTCTAGATGATTGTCTGATTTCATGGGCTATATTTATAAAGTTGTGTATTTCTGAACCTCAATGATAAGACGTGCTCTACACATTGTTTATTGTTGATATTCAAGGTTGTATATTTCATGTAAAAAATACCAGTATCAATATTGTGTTAAAATTTCAGTATTAGATATATAATACTCAGAATTAATAATGTTTTTCAAGTATTTTGTTATACAAATTTTCAACTTGTCTGTTCAGTAGGTGTAAGTGCTGTAACTAATTAATGAATGGCTTATTTATTTGATAAATTTGTGTGTATTTGTTTCTGTAAAATGTGTAAGGAGATCTGTATAATGGTGTACTCTAATTTGGTATAACTGGAATCTATCAACGGCATCAATGCAGAACTTCATTATGCGCAGATACCCTCAGTACAAACGACTGTAAGTTGTACAGGATGTTGTAAATCCTTTACTTATGATATATTGTAAGTGAAATGAGTTATATATTAGGATGAGATACGAAAGGTGAAGTGTTTTGAGAAAGATGTGAATTGTTTGGGCATAAACTGTATGAAGAAATTCTTTTCCTTTAAGTTAAACCTGAAACAATTTTGAGACTTACCGTAAAATTTAAAAAAAGGTGCTGTGGATTTTGAATTTGCTTTTCATCAAACCAAATACATAACATATGCCTGTGTTACAAATCTTATTACCTTAATATTGATGTACCAGTTGTGAGTTTAAGTATCACAGTGACAAGCGTACAAATCACATTATATTTTCAGGACATGCAATGGAATGTTCTGTTATATAAATTGTGATACCCTGGTATCTAACCCCAGATGTCATATGTTTAACAGCTAGGAAGATCAACATTTTTGTATTTTATTTCTAATAACTTTTAAAAAGTTAAAAAAAAAAAGGGTCCTCCCTTACCCACAAACCCACTCCCTCCTCAGCACAACAAAAAAATGAAATAATCCAACAAAGTCTTTGTATAAACAGAATTGCTTTTTTTATGGATACCATATTTGACCTAATAAACTCACATGCCTCTGCAAGTCCACCATCACCTCTTCAGGAGAAGAGGATGGGTGTGTTAATTAGAACCTATGACAAAATAGCTTTCCTCACTGATCTGCCAATGCAATCTTATGTATTTTAACAAAAAATTGTGTTGTTATTTTACATAGGAACTTTCCCTGTACCTGGTTTTAATAAGAACAGCACTTTTGTGTTTTTGTAAACACACAGTGCATTTATTAGGCTAACCACAGTATTTTACACAGAAAAGAGTTTATCTAAATGATTTCTTTACAGATACTTGGTCGTTTTATGACAGATTTTATTATATAGTAAACCGCAAGTCATTTTAAATCGATTGTTGGCAGTTCCATCTTGTGATTTTTTTTCAAGAAAAAGGTCCTGATATTACTGTGTTTTTGTTATGTAACAAAGGTATTGCATTCTCATAATAAAATCTTTGGTTACAGATTGCCAATTCCAGGAAACTTATTTAACAAATCTCGAAGTGGCAGTCGTATCAGCCCAGTTGTGTCAAGTAAGTAATTGAAAATCAAGACATAAAATATGCCATTTCCTTTGTAACTGAAAATGGCAAAATCATTACATTAGAAGTATAATCGACAAAGGTAATATTGATATTTTTCAACTGTTTAATTACCAAAAATATTTCCAAAGCAATATAATTGTTTGACTTTGTTTGAAATTGCATCAATAAAAGAAATACATTAAAATGGTCTAATACTGTTCATATTGTTGGCCTTGAGTTGTTGGAAGCTCATATTGGGTTTTTGCATCTGATTGAGGAATTAGGTTCTCTTGTCTTAAGTGAAGGAAAAGTGTGATATACACTGTACATTCTTACCACATCAAGTAATTGCATACTGTTTCAATGAAGTTGGTGGGGCCATAATAGCTTATCTGGAAGCTGTTCAACCTCATGAATATGAGGTGCAATCCCTACATGGAACCGTTTGTAGGGCCATGGTGTCGGTGTGGTTGAGGCATCTGACCATCATCATTATGACATCAGCCCTCAACCTTTGGGTCATGTGTTAAAAGGCCTACATGGGACAGTCAACAGATACTGGCCTTAGGTCTATAGTTTTTTCTCTTGGAACTCTGGGTTTCTTTCACCAGCCAAACCTGGCTCATTCTTAAATGATCCCAGCTGTTAATAGGACCTGAAGCAACAATTAACCAAACAGGACTATTTTTCAGGAAGGTAAGATCACAACTGTTCTGTGGTTGTGACTTGAGGCAAGACACTTTACCTCAGTTAGCTCTTTTTGGCCTGTTGAAGGCCTATTTTATGTTGTTCAGTGAAGAAGTCACCTTGATTTTTAGTACAAAGAGACCCTGTCTGAAAACAACCCTGGCTGATTACAGGAAGATCGAACCACCAAACAAAGTCTATTGTAGAATGAATTTCGTAGAGAATACTTAATTTTGAAACTTGTCTTTAACAATTGTTTTGTTGAATTTAACAATTCTTTGTTTACTTGATAGGTGCTACCAGTATCTTGGCATCACCTGCAGTGCCACTTCTGTTATCATCCAATGGGAGTTCAGGCACTGCCACATCTGTAAATGCATCATCAGATCCTCCATCAGAGGGGCGTATACCCAATAATGTTCCCAAGGCCTCCAAGAAACAGAGTTCTACAGGTACATGCTTGTTGTTTTCCTTCTTTTCTTGTTTAACAACTTCTTTTCCTTTTCCTTGACCTACTTTTTTTCTTCCTAGCATTATCTTTCCTCCTCCACTTATTCTTTTCTTACATTTTACCCATTTTTTTCTATTTTTTTTTTCTTCCTTGCCTACTATTGCTTTCCAGCTCCCTCACTTTTATCCCCCATGGCACTTACTTTTTTCCCCCCTTATCTTTTCAGGGATTACACCAGCTTTCAAAATTCTTGTGCCAAAAATTTTGCCTAAGTTGATATTTTTTCTCCAAATGATAGATTTAGGAGCCAAATATAATTTGGTAAAAAATCATGTTTAAATAAAAGAGCTTATTGTTTAAATATGATTAAATATCTATATAATCTGTAATAAAGAAATCACCTTCAGTTTCAGTACTCTTATTTCAATAAGATCTTAAACTTATATAAGGTAGCTTAAGAAAAAGTATTCTTGGTAGTATTGTCATGTACATGGTATTCATATTTTGTGAAAAAAAATTCTGAATTGAAAATTTTGTAACCAAATAAATTCAGTCATGACCCCAGAATATATTTTAATGGGAATAAGCAGTATGGAAAGGAACAATTAATCACAAAAATGTACCTATATAAATATCATAAAACCAAAATATAAACTTCCAAATTGATTTCAATACCTTTTAAAACATATGTTTGTACATGCACATGCTTAGATGTATATAGTGATTATTTGACAAATAGGATGTGAAGTTAATTTTCCATGTCATAATTTTATCAAAATTATTAAATTGTGCAGAATAAATTTAGTTTTTTTGTAACTGAAAAAAGAAGGCAAAAATCAATCCTTTTAATTCTTTCTTTCCTTCCTCTTTTAGTCTTTTTTTTTCTCCCTTACCTACACATTCTTTTCTCACTTGCCCATTCTTATCTCTCCTTCATTCCCAGTCCACGTGTACCTTCCCTATTCCCCAGTAGTTTCTCCCTTTATGCCTGAGGTGAAATAATTTTGAGAATATGACTAAATGTGCCTGACTTGGCATGCTGTCATGGACACTTCAGTGAGATTACACTTTAAATTTATTCTGTAATAGCCCCATCATCTGTGAAAACTACCCTTCCAAGATTTAACATGACTGTAACTAGAGTTTAAAACAAACCACAATACCACTTACTGATGTGCTTGTATTATGCAATATTCATTGTCCATGGCTGCATATTTTTATTCATATCTTTTCAATAATATATACGTACCAACAAACATCATATTATTTGTTTACTATTCCTGTTGTCTCTCAAAAGAATTCAAAGATGTCAATCATGAAAATAAATCAAAGTTCAGTAAATCATCTTTGGCCAGTGCTGTATATAATATATTCATTTTTAGATAAGTCTGGGCTGGAAGTATTTGAAAAGTATGCTACTGTGATGGAAACTCCCCCAGAGGAGGAGGTGAGTCATAGGAGGATATAAAAGGGAGAGAATATTAATTATTGTCTAATAATTAGACTTTTTTCAATGTGAACATTTACAGACATTTTTCAGAAAATGCTGCTTGTAAGAATGAAGTTCATATCCTTAGTAAGTAAATTCAATCAACATCCATAGTTTTAATTTTCCTACATTTACATTAGTCCTTGCATTTATAAATTTCACCCAATTTTGGGATCCACAGATATCCATAGAGTTTACAAGTTTGAGTTCCTCCAGTTACTTATTGAGTTTCCAATCATCCTGATTGGAAAATCCTTTGTTATTTTAATGTCTCCAAAGCAAAAAAAATTGAATTAATTATTTTTGTAGGATTGTTGTATTTGCTGTGATAAATTGACTCAGCCATCAGGATATGGTGAAGGCCACAAAGAGGCAACTATTGTTTTCCAGCTCAGCAAGTGTACTCACATGTTCCACAAACTCTGCATCAATGCTATGTATGAAAGTGGTGCCAAGGTAAGGGAAAGTAACTCTATATCAACTTGTTTAAGTGCGATGTATAGGGGAGTAACTCTGTGTGAACGTCATGTACCATATATAGGGGCATAGTGTCAAAGTAGTGGGAAGGTAAGTTGTATGCTGTGATGACAAGGTAAGGGGAAGTTACTCTGTATCGACATCATGTATATTTGTGTCATGGCTTGGTAAAGGGATATAACTATGTCTCAACATTGTTTACATCTGATGTGGTGCCACAGTAAGGTAAGTAGATATGTACAAATTGTATCAGCATCATGTTTGTATATGTTGTCATTTAGTTAAGGGGAAGTTACTCTGTATCAACATCATGTATATGTGTGCCAAAGCAAGGAGAAGTTTTCTTGTCTCCCTGGAAAATTTAATTAGTCCTGGCTCAACAAATAACAATTATGTGAAACTAACTACCGTAAATATTCGCGTATAGTGCGTATAGTGAAACTGTCGTGTCAAAAAGGGGGTGCGCACTATACGCAGGTACATGCCATTCCTGGGGTTAAAGTTCTGCATCCGCCATATTGGATTACCTACATAGTTATATGTAAAAGTCGTCGGTCTTATATGATAGTTTGGAGATAAAAACAACAACAAAAATAAAATAAAATAAATTTCGAATGTTTTAATCATCTGCCGTTCACGCTAGCATTACGGTGATTTTTTTTTCGTTTCCCGTCGGTCTTACTATTAGTCGGGGCTATAGTAGTGTCTGAATTTCTGCCTCATTTTGATGATGTAAATTCAATGAATCCGGAAGTTTTTAGGCGATTGTCGTTCTGTTCATAAAGCGGACAGCCAATCCCACCGATGCCCAAAGTTGGTGACCCCATGACCTCTCTTGATCTGCATGGCCCGCACGCGCAGTTCTGTTGTACTGGCAGCGATGCTGGGATATCGGCGATCGCATACAAAGTTGACCAGCTCTCTCTCTCCATCTCTGGGTGTTTCGCTGTCGCACCTATGTCAGCCCTTCTGGTCAGTGGTTAGGACTTTAGACGGTCTTTTCTTTCTTCCGTGCCTTGATATTTCACTCTGGAATGTCGAAGTGGCGACCGGCGGCACGAAACTCCAGTCTCTCGGCGTAGTCAAATGGCGTTCGCAGTTTCCCCATGTCGAAGTCGGTGTAAACAATCTATCATTAAATACCTTCGGATACCGCGGTGGGTACAGATACCATGAAAGATCATGCCTATACTGAACAAACTATCTGCTTTTATGGGGACAAGGTAGGATTGAAAATGTTAAGACAGTTAAAACAACATCGTTTTCTGACCAATAGTACGCGTTCAGCCCAAGCCGGATGTCATCAGTCTCCTCATACTCAACGTGTTAACTGTCACTAACCGTTAATTATACAATCAGCCAAGCCTGTCATTCTTGTTAGGTCACCTGGGTAAATTTGTTTACTTAAGGTAATTACATGTGTTAGGGTCACGCTCATTGTGGTTTCCTAATTATCAATGGATCAGACCACATCAAATGTTTCGTCGCAGTGACCAGTCAATTAATTTTTCTGTAGATTTTTTTTTTAAATCTGATCTCCAAAAAGTACCTGCGCACTATACGCGAATATTTACGGTATCTAACCCTGGAAGAGCATGCAGTACTCAAAGTTTAAAATTTGTTTATTCTTTTGCCACCGGACATCAGTTGAAATCGGTCTATATATGCTAATTTATTAAATCTGTTGTTGTACCTACATCCTATCTTTCTATTTGAGCAGAATGGCTGTGTACAGTGTCCAACTTGTAAGACGATATATGGTGAGAAGCATGGAAATTGTCCACGTGGAGTGATGGAATTCCATCGGCTTCCCCAGCCCCTTCCTGGCTACTCAGACTGTAACACAATCAGGATTCTCTACCACATTCCACCCGGGATACAGGGACCAGACAATCCTCACCCAGGGAAACGCTACTCCACGCGTGGGTTCCCAAGAGTTGGTTTTCTTCCGGACAATGAAAAGGGACGAAAGGTGAAATTTTGTTTTTGTAGATCATACAAAAGATATCAGTTATTTGTTTGTATACATATATTTGGGCCAATATATGATAATATCTTGTTTGTGTGACTAAATATTGAAATTGGTCTCGATATCTTAGGATGATGAATTACGATGTAAGGCACTCTATAGTTTGCATTATTTGTGGGGAGGTGATAATTCATATTCATGATTATGAATTATGATATTTGTTTGGGGGGATTATAATTCATATTCATGATAATAAGTTATGATATAGAACACTGTATAGTTTTCAATATTTGTTGGGGGGGGGGGGTTCAATGTTATATATTATTTGTTTGATGATGTTTGCAGCATTGTCTCTATCTACTAAGTCAGTTAATCTAATGATGGAAACAATACATTTTGCAGGTTCTGAAACTTTTGATTGTGGCGTGGAAAAGACGACTGACTTTCACTATAGGCACCTCCACCACTACAGGCGAAAGTGACACTGTTACATGGAATGAAATCCATCATAAGACAGAATTCGGAACAAACTATTCAGGACATGGATACCCTGATCCGAACTATCTGGAAAACGTGCTCATGGAGCTCGCTGTGCATGGAGTGACAGAAAGTGATTTATGATTATCTGGATGAAGGAATTATGAAAGGAAGAATTGGACATGAAAGGAGAAAATGCAAATAATTGTGAAGGAAGGGGAGAAAGAAGGATGAAAATGAAACGTTTGATAAATTTTATCATTGTTTAAACTTTATATAGATATTGAGGGCTAAAAGTTGTCTCAGCTGGATTTTAAGATTGAATAAATTCTTTAAAAAAAAATTACTGGATGAATGAATTAAAGATTTCACATCCTTTGAATATTGATTATGTTTTGAGAGCTAATTTGAGAAAAAAGTAAGTGGAAATTTTGTGTTTAAATTTGATTTGAGCTGGTGGTAACTTCATATGTTGTAAAATAAAAAAATTTTTGGGTAGTGATACTGATGGTTTTTCAAATAATTACTATTTTATGGACATTTGATTCCGTGGATAAACGTACCTCTATAAATGCACCGATACTGATTATAACCGTTCGTAGATATACAAATTCATGGATTAAGTGTACAAGGAGTACAAAAGAAATTAATTCCCCACAAAAATTTATGATTTTAAAGTATAAAACATATTCTATTTGTGAAAATATCACAAACATTAGTATTGAAATGATTGAGAATAGTTTTTAGATATTTTATACATTGTGCCATGTAACTGTTTTTATGGAAGTTTCTAGCATTTTCAAATTGAAAAATTTATATTGAAATATATATGCTAATAATGAATGCATGTGTTTGGAATGTAATATGAGCATGTTTTTTTTTATTAGTTTGCTTGTAAGCTAATGTTTGGAAAAATTGGCACAATTCCTACAACTCACTGTATACTTTATATGAATTTCATTTCCATATTAATAGGTAATTTACATACACATGACATATAGGTTAATTATGTATATGAATCTGGTGCTTTTTTTTAAGTTTTTAAACTGCTTGATACTGCAATAAATTGTTTGCACAGGTTTGTTAAATTTATATATGTATACACTTACTCTTTCTCTATTTATAGTTTTAATTGTTTTACTTTAACAATTGTAAAAAAAACTGGATTGAATTTTCATAATCAATTCCATAAAAATAGCTTAACAAGTAACCACTGTGTCAAGAAAAATCACATGAAATTTTTACATCATATTGTTTGACTGCAGTTTTATACTGATGATGTGTCACGGTTTGATTTTTCTACCCTTATAAAAAAAAGCTTAATATGAATGAAATTAGAATGGGTCTATTAACTAAATTTCTTGTAGCTAATAGGTAAGGATATTTATATTGGTCACATAATATTTTCATGATTTTACTTCAGGTTTATATACCATATACATGTAGTGGTTATCTATGCCAAGATAATGTTTACACCAATTTATGACTGGGATATTAACGTGAGCGTTAATATAGAAGCTATAAAAACATGTGTAAATTTCATTTGCAGTATGAAATGCTACCTAAGTAGCAAACACAGTTGTCTCAATTGCTCCAGTGGTATTTATTTCGACAGCTATGATTGGTTAGAATATATACATTAATCTAATTGTACGTTCAGATTATTTGGTCCATATTACAGATTACTTGCATTTATAAGTGTAATTCATGAGAACATATTTAAAATTCTTCTTCTGAAGGAATGCTGGGATTCTGTCTAAATTTAGTCTGAAATGCCCTTGGTGAAGATATAAATTGTGTATAAATGGTTGGTGTCTGTCCCCTGGGGCAGGATGGGTAAGGTTCAATATAATATACATAGCCAATTCTCGAAAATCTTTATACTGTAGAAATAACAGCATTTTGTCCAAATTTGGTAGGAGCAGGGCCCAAAGGGGGAAAAGAGTGCAAATCTTTTGAATCCATTTCCTTTTCTATTGGTTTTGATAAAGCAAAACCAGGTAAGCAATACAGGCCCTATGGACCTCTTGTTAACTGGACGCGGCAGTGTCTTCTATCTGTGTTCTTTTCAGCATTATCTTTGAATACTCAGAAGTCAAACAAAGTTTTTCACTGTATATTTGTTTAGTTATTGGATTGTTAAAATACGCAAATAAACCTGGACAAGCTTTGCAATTTTTCAAAGGAATTAGTTAATGATAAATCCATCTTTTTGTTTTGTGAATTTGTATATAATATTTCAGATATATACAATCATTTTTTTTATTATATTAATGAATTTATTAAAAAAAAAAACACACACAACATAACAAATTGTTCTTGCTGTTTGATGTCCTGTAATAAACATGGAGGCCAACACATGAAGTATGACTTAATGTAGGGATATAAACTGATTACAGGGCAAGGATTTAACAGTTGTTGTCATATACAATAAAACTAACAGATTATAGAGCCTTTGATGTGGATCAGGAGTGATAACATGGACAAGACGGGACTGGAAATGTAACACTTATTTGATCTCTGACCTTGAAGGTCACAGTCACTTAATTCCGTTCACTGTATACCCCACCCCACCCCACTTTGAGTGATTTTGGTGATGGACTTCTATTCAAGTTTCATCAAGATATGTCTCTAATGTTTCAAAAATTATAATGGGAATAAGATTTTATCAGCAAGATTACAATGATGGCGCTAATAAGAACCTGTACCTCCACAAGAAGGGGAGACAAAACTGCCAAGGTGGAAATATGAACCTCCTTGATTTGTGTTTTGGTAATTCACTTATTCCAGGTAAAACTGATATTTTAGAAAAGAGAGTGATGGTAAATGTATACGTGTCACAATGGTTTATCTCATAAAATACACTTCTATATCTTACATGGATTGTTAAATATTTGTCATGGTGGATGTTTAGATTATTTGGCGAGTTCATTTTACCATCCATAGCTGGAAAAATTTTGAAAAGCAAATGCTTTCTGTGAGAAAGAAACTGAAAATGTCTTAAGAAAATTTGGCTTAAAAGAACATAATTTATTTTGCAGAAACAAATTACAGGAACCATAGAAAAGTAAAAGTGACCTTGACCGTTGACCTGAAAAGCAACCTGAGACAAGCTCTGTTTCAAGGAAACACTGAATAAAGCATTTGATGAAATTTTTAGTGGAATTTGCTAAATAGAACTCGAGATATTGTGCAGACACCGATTTCCTATTCATAGTTATAGTGACCTTAGAATTTGACCTCTGAAAAATGATGGACAGATGCAATCATAATATTCTTTTCTTGTTTCTTATCTTGGAAGACAAACTCAACACATTTTTTTTTCTTTTTTTGACAAAAGATATGATTTATATTTTCCTCACACATAGAAGCTTCTGTGAGAACACTTCATGAAAAACATTCAGTTTTTTTTTCAATTTCTCAACACCACATCTCTTTGTTTATCTTGGCTACATGAAATTAGGAATGATTTTGTTTTCAAAGTGTCCTGGAAATTTACTAATTAAAATTCAGAAAAAAATAAGAAAAAAGAAACTGAGTTTGTAGTTGATGTTGATGCATCATGACCATTGGTAACAATTCAACAAACAACGAAGTAATCATGTTTTCGATGGAAACATTTTGTTTAGACAATCTGAACCTTTGTTCATGCAATACAGACTTGTAACATCTTCTTTTGTTTTCCACCTGAAAAAAACATGATTTATTGAGCTAAATATCTTGCTGAATCTCACTGTGAATCCTTTTCAACGGTCCATGTAAATTGAAGAATTTTTTTTTAATCAACCCACATGATACATAATTTTTATCACTTTTCTCAGCGAAGTCTTCTCTTTTTCAAGTTTTACATGCCTATAAATCTGTCCTCCTTCATGTATTTGTTTTATTGGTTGTCAGGGTGTGTAGTACTATCCCGGTTGCCACAGAAACATTAAGAGATTCCACCAATGACTGTCTATCAGGTGTACACTCCCTTAACTTGATCACTTGATCACAATGTTTCAGAATCTCGTCCTTCAAACCATGATGCTCATTACCTTAAATGAGATAAAAATATAAAATACAACATGTATAATGACCAAATTGTTAACATTACAATCAAATTAAGACAAAGTCAAATGTTGTAATTTAAAAAAAAAAAATCAATACTTTCTAGAACCACATGTACAAAATAAAATAGTCTTTAATTTCAAATGTCTTGGGGAACATGGGTGGGGTGGGAGGAGGGTTGGTTGCAAATAAGGTCTGAAGTTTTCATCTGAACGTGTAATGATCAATTTTCAATTTATCTGTTTATATGGGAAACTTTCACTATAGTTTTAACCTTAATCACTGTTTGGCCAATAGATCACAAATAAAAGATTAGCTCATGTTCGATATCAAAGTCGAACTTTTCGCTTTATTGTATTTTAAGACAGATTTCACACTGCAAAAAAAAACCGAGTGCCGTGGACACAATATACGCCGCCACAAAATATAAAGATAAAGATTTAATTATCGCTTTTAACATGTCTGTATACATAAGCTCAAAATGAAGTCTTACATTCACAAGGCTCCACTATGAGCAAGCTACAGACACAAAGTTGAAAATGGCATAAATCTATGAACCTTAAAATCGCCCCTTCATGCACATCTACCCATTGTAGTAGTGACATTGAGCAAGTTTTATGAAAATCTGATCTTTATTTTAGGAGGAGTTGCGTTCACAAGGCTCCACTATGAGCAAGCTACAGATAAAAAGTTGAAAATGGCATAAATCTTACAAAAATCAATGAACCATAAAATTGCCCCTTCATGCACATCTACCCATTGTAGTAGTGACATTGAGCAAGTTTCATGAAAATCTGATGATCAGTTTAGGAGGAGTTGCGTTCACAAGAAATGGACGTACGGACAGACGGAGAAGATGACGCCAATGTACTACCGCCTCCGGCGGCATATAAAAAAAAATCAAAGGATTGAAGAATTGAAGAAACTTTGGGTATCTTTTCTCAGTATAAAGTAATTAAAGTCATAACCTTAACATTTAACAAGTTTTTTGAAGAAAAAATTCTAAATCTGAACTTCAGAATTTCTTTTGTGGTTGTAAAAGGTTGGTGTACCAGGTAAGTAGTTACTGCAGATATGAGGATAATAAAACTCACCAACAATAAGTAGTGTTGGCTTGTTTACCACACACTCTGTCACTTCCACTGTTCCAGGTCCAGTTGCTGTACCAATTATCTGTCCTACATTGGCCCTCCAGTCCTACATAATGATAAAGCATTGTAATGAAACCCTTTTCTTTTTAAAAGAAGGATATCGGCAACAGTTTACCTTTTGACACAAATTCTGAGAAACTGTGATCTTAAAATAGAATTCTTGTATTTCTATGGAGGTGCCAAACCAAAACATTACCATGGCAGTTAAGTCACATTTCTTTATCATACTATCAATTAAGTATTCACAGAAATCCTGTATACAGAATTTAGCCATACACTACACAAGACATTTCATTATTTATGTTTGCCTCACATAGAGAAAACGGGGAAGGAGGCCATCTTAGTTTCTTATGTTGTTTTAAGTTTCAGGAATGGACACAATGATCATTGTTGGCTTTTACTACTCACCTCTAGAAATTGTGTTGTGGCTTCTTTGTTTTTTAAATTAAAAAATTTCATCACTTCCATGGCCCCAGAGCTTGCTTTGCTGACCATAGGGCTAGCAGTGGCACTAAAAAAAAGTCGCAACATATCAGTAATAAGCTATACCCTTGATGTATATATCGCCTGCCTCTTAAATTCACATTTTACGTCAGGGTTATAGAGATCCAAGTTCCACATAGTGTATGTACATAAACTATAAACTCTCCATAAAAGATATACATCACACTACTGCCATGACAGTGCACACAGTAATCCCACTGGGTTCATTGACTAAGAGCTATTTGCATGTATTGGCTTTCAGATCTTGTAGCACACAAAAATAACTTGGGGTAAACATCGAAAGAAGAAAGAAAATTGATATCTTGAAAGCAGCGCACTAGTATATACCTAAGTTATATTTCAGTGTAGGAACTCATGTAAAATGACATCAGAGGATGACATTAGATTCTCCCATCATTCACAGGCTTGTCACCCATTTTACTTGATCAAGATTTCTCTGTCAAACCCTAGGGTATGATTTCTCTGTCAATCCCTAGGGTATGACAGCGCATGCACCGGAAATGACAGAACTGCTTCTACACACATCGTCTGCTACATGTATGTTAACAAATTTCTTTTTAATCTTTTATAGTTCACACTTTCTCTTTTGTTCAATTTCAATACAAATTTGGACAAATGGCACTGAATGCATATGAACAGTATTTTTTCCTGTTTGTTTACAAGCTGATTATCACTGAAGCTAAGGCTCTCTGAGAAAAAGTATGATGGGAGAAAAATAATCATTCCCTACCTTGAGGGTGTAAAAGAGAAATTTCCAACTCTGGGAGTGCTATGCCTCTCGAGTTGGAGATTTCTCTGTCAATACCTCAAGGTAGAGGAAGATTCTATTAATCTCTAATATGCAGATTAAGTAAAGTCATCACAATAATAGCAATAAAACAGATTTGTTTTTATTTCATGTGAGAGGATTGCTAAATAAGAATTTCATTTCAGTAATAATTACCATAACTTTAGTATGCAAATACAGTACCTACACCCATCTTTGTATCCCAACAACAAAAGATTCAAAAGAAAAACAATCCCGCCCTCCCTACGATCCATGAGCCATCACGGCAGGAACGCAGAGTGATCTCCCTTCCTCTTACCTTTATGGCTGCCGACGAGTGCGGAGGTGTCTGAGCTAAGTGCTTTTCTTACTCCTTCTCTTCGTACTGCCATTGTCGTTTGAGTATATTGTTACTCTATTAGTAGTCTATAAACCCATCTCCCAACTTATATTGTGAAATTAAGTATTGTCATTTGTTTATTTTGACCGTATTTCCGGCCGTTTTTTCCTCCACGTATTCGAGTGCGTGACTACTTGTCTCGTTGCTCGGATTTGCGTGAAGTTGGAATTTGTTTTCTTGCTGCTTTGTCGGCCGTGTTGTACGGCCGTTTTATTTATGCAGTGCAATCTTGCTGCGTACGGTAGGCTTTGTGCTCTCGTTCGTAGTTTTTTGATTGTTCGAGAACTTCGTTTCCGGCCGTGTTTTTCCTCCGCGTGTTCGAGTGCGTGACTACTTGTCTCGTCACTCGGATTTTCGTGAAGTTGAAATTGTTTTCTTGCTGCTTTGTCGGCCGTTTTGTACGACCGTTTTCTTTTTTTTGCAGTACAATCTTGCTGCGTACGGTAGGTTTTATGATCTCGTTCGTAGTTTTTTGATTGTTAGAAAACTTTTTATCCTTATTTTCATTGTTACAATTTTTTATTGTTTCGATGCTGGATAAAGGTGCCGGGTTTACGTCGGGGGTCAGCGCATGGATGTTCCTATTTCTATAGATAATGGGAACCCCATGATACCTGTCCCATTTGCCGACATTACAGCCAGACCTCACTATGTGAACTTTGTTTGCACATGGAGTCTGCTGCTTAGGCTCCCATGCCTTTCCAGCTAACTTTCCGCCGGAAGAGGGATTCGTCCTCTTCTTCCGGTAAGGGAAGTAAGCTTTTTAAGACCTCCCTCCTGAAGTTCTGAACCAGAGCGTTCCTGCTGGGGGTGCTCTCGTTCCACCGAGCTCCGCCCTTCAGCAGGGGGTGGCTCCCCCTGTCCAGGTGCGTCCTGGAGTAGGGGGGGGGGGCAGCCCGACCCTGACTCGGCGCAGTCAAGGGTCGAATTGGCCGGTAGCTCTCGATAGGCGGCGGTGTTACCGTCGGAAAGGGACTTCCGGTCGAGGTCTCTGATTCCTTCAGGGACCTCGGCACGCCAGGTGGCGTCGTTGGTGGGGGCCGCTTTGACTCCGGAACTGTGCCTTCGGGTATAGGTTCAGGGGCCACAGACTTTTTGTCAGGATTGTCTGTGGCTACGGGGATTAGTGACACTTGAGTTCACTAATCCTGGTGTCAGCGCGGGGTCTGTTTTCCCACCCTCACAGGCATCTGGCTCTGGGACTTCCGTCCCAATCCAGATTTCCCAGTGCAGGGTTTCCCAGGGGGTTTTCCTCCAAGGGTTTGGGGCTTCAGGCCAGGAGTCCGGTTTCCGGTCTCCCTTTCCCCCGGGCTCAGGGAGTAGAGGTGCCTGCGGGCAGTTACGGGCTTAGCCTGTACATGTCTGGGTTTCCACCTGGTGGGAGTGGCGGTTCATCCTGGTCCTTTGGACAGGATGTCCAGCCCCAGACTCAGGCAGGCCATCTTGGCCAGTTCTGGGGTCACTCCCGGCCCGCTGGACCGTTCCCATTCCCTCAGGGGTTTGGGTTTTTACCCCATGGGTCTTCACTCGTTGGTCTCTCCTCTAGGAGATGTTATAGCAGTGCGGAATCCCCCCAATGTTCTGCTACTTCGGGGGCCTTGTTGGCCGGTCCTATAAAGGTTTGCCAGACCTTAAGGACTTCCGCCTCCAGCGCGGACCCGTCGGTCTCCTGTTCCCAGGGGTCGGCTTCGGGTCTCCGACCCAAGCCTACAGCTACAGCTGTTGGTCGCGCTGCGTCCAAATGCCATAAAGAGGAGTTCCCCTCTGCGGAGATGGCTCCTCTGGCGGCCCCTGTTCCTCCCAAGGGGACTTCGGTCTCTATTGAGGAGGAGATGGACATCGAGGGTGCGGGCTCGGCAGAGGAAGACGATGTCATTCATCTTTCTCCTGGGCCAAGAGGGTTCACAAGGGGAAGATGGCCCTGAGACTGCTGAAGCCGAGGCTCAGCATGTGCTTTCTGGGATGCGGGTCCTCCGGGCCAACATCTCCCGGATTCTCAGGGCGGAGGTTTGCCCACCGCCTCAGCATCGTCGGCGCCTGAATCCACCATCCTTCTGGGTTCCCTGGTGGCTCCTCGGGCTTCCGTTCGCTCAGATCGGTCTCTGCCAGAAGGCAATATCATGTCTTCGGTTCTGGCCACGGCCCGGGCTCCGGTTTTAGAGAAGGACTCCTTCTCTACCCGTGCTCCCGGGTTTGTCGGTCTGCAGCTCAGTGTTGGTGAATTGTCGGAGGCTTCAGCTTCCGACTATGCCACACATGATGGGCAGCTGGCCTCTCAACCAGCACAGCTGGAGTTGAGACAGCTGGCTGCCTGGCCCGGCAAATCAGTGGACCAGGTGGTGCTCGATCCCAAAGAGCACCACAGGATGGAGAGAATGTTGCACCTCTCCATCCAAGTTCTGTCATACATAGACTTCCTGACAGTTTGTCTATACAGGGTATCCGATTTGCCTGAGTGTCGGTTATCCGAGACAGAACAGCCGACATACAGGACACGGCAGCCTTGCAGGTTCTCTGCTCGTCAATGCCGTGTTGGCTAGGCAGTTTTCAGTTCTGAAATTCCGCCCAGTCCAGTAACCCTACCGTTTCCGCTTGTTGAATGCCCCCTTCTAGGGCTCTACCCTGTTCAGGGGAGCTCTTCCTTGGGTTCAGAAGGATATGAAGGAGGACTCGGTCGCCTCAGCACTTCTGGTGAAGAGGTTTCAGGCTGAGAAGGCCAGTGCCTCGCAGGGGTCAGTGCCTCCTAAGAAGAAGGCGAAGTCTTCGGCTGCTCAGTTTTCTGCACAGCCCAAGTCCCAACCTCACTTCAACGGCAACAAGGGGAAGGGTAGGAAGGGTAAGAAACCTCCTGGGGGCAAGAAGAAGGGTTCCTGACTATTTCTGCTTCTTGGCCGCGAAAGGCGAAGGGTATGGCCGGGTGGACGGTGGTTCTCCTTTCCCGGGCTCATGTCCTTCTCCTGCAGGCTCAGGCTCCGGGTGGGCAGACGATTCTCTGGTCTGGCAGGGGCTCGATCTGCCCCATCCGGAACTCCCTGTGGGCGGACGTCTCTCTGCTTTCCTTTCCTAGTGGCAGGATATTACAGAGGACGCTTGGGCTTTTGTCGGTGGTCAGGGAGGGTCTAGGTATTCCCCTTCTTCAGGATTCGTCCCTCGCCTCCTGGCCGTTTTTGTTTCTTTCCTCCTCCCGGGGATTCAGAAAGGGCACGGGTGCTCCAGGAGGAAGTAGGGACCATGCTGCCAAGGCAGAGATGCCCTTGGGGCTCACGACAGCTCCTTTGGTGTTCACCAAGTTGCTGCTGGTGTTTCCTTCACTCCTGCAGAATAGACGTCCACATCTATTTCGACGACTCCCTCATGCCTCTTTTGGTGTGGGAATCGTTAGTGAAGGACACTCGTCTGGTCCTGAAACTCTTGCTCAGAGTCGGCTTCATTCCTTCCAGAGAGAAGTCAGAGGTTCCTTCATATTAGGACTTCTTCTTCCTGGGGAACCATTTTGACATGGTTCGGGGCTTAGCCCTTCCACCTCTGGAGAAGTTTGAGAAGGTCAGGGCTCTGGCTCTGACTTTCATCACTTGGTCGCTTGTCCAGGTACATTGGTTCCTCAGTTTTCTGGGGTATCTCAACTCCTTGGCATATGTGGTCCCCCTAGGGAGGATTCACATCGGACCTCTCCAGATGTTCCTCCTGTCTGACTGGGTTCCGTCATCCAGGAGGCCTGGATCCCGCTTACCCAGTCGGTCAGGGAGTTCTCTTGCTGGTGGACCATTCAGGAGAACGTTTTCCACGGGGTACCTCTGACCAAGCCTATCCCCTCTATGATCCTGTTCATGGACGCGTTCATGACAGGAATGTGAGCTTACCTCGATGGCCAATGCCGCTTGGGGGAGTGGTCTGGCGAACAACTCTCGGAGCACATCAGTGTACTCGAGATGAGACTGTTCATTTGGCTCTGCAGTCCTTTAGGGGTATCCTGCAGTCCAAAGTGTGGCTACCGACAACAGTTGTCGCGTATCTGGAGAGACAGGGGCCACCAGGTCTCATGTCCTGTGTGCCCTCTCCATCCACATCCATCTTCTCTGCCAGGACATGCAGTTGACCATAGCGGTCAAGCATCTTTCTGGCAGGCTGAGTGTGTTGGTGGCCACTCTCCAGGCGCCACCAGCCGGTGTTGACGGAATGGCAGCTGTGTCCCTTGATTTTCAAGGGGAATTGTCAGGCGTGGGACAGACCTATTATAGACCTGTTTGCCACTTCCCTGAACAACCAGCTGCTAACCTTCGTCTCCCCGGTCCCAGACCGTAAGGCGTGGGCTGTGGACGCCCTTTCTCTGGAATAGGAAGGGACGTATGCATATGCATTCCCTCCCTTCAACCTGGTGGGCAGGGTTCTACAGAAGTTCTGGGAGCATCACTGCTCCTTACTTCTGAGAGCCCCTCTGTGGCCGAGGCAAGCTTGGTTTCAGGAGCTCTTGTCGTTTCTGGTGGAGGAGCCCTTGGCTCTCCCCACCAGACCGAATCTCCTTCGCCAGCCTTGGCCCAGAACGACACACTCTTGACCAGAGATCCTCCACCTTCACGCGCTGAGGCTATCTCTGGAAGCCACGCCAAGGCAGGCTTTTCTCAAGAGGTGTCAGATTGCATTGAGCAATCAATCAGGGCTTCCTCTTCTGCCGTCTACCAGTCACGTTGGATGATCTTCTGTGATTGGTGTGTCGGCAAGGAAGCTTATTCATTCGAAGCCTCTGCATTTGATTGCGGAATTCCTAATCTCTCTGTTTAGGTACCGCTATCTGCCACCTGGCACTATTGCTGGCTATCGTACAGCTATTGCCAGAGTTCTTGCTTGTTATGGCAGGAAGGAGATCGGTTAGTCCTCCTCTCTTTCTGCCCTAATCAGAGGCTTTGCTATGAATAGAGTTGTTTTTAGCGAAGAATCAGGTTCCGGGGTTCTCGCACGATCCCATCAGGATCCTGGCTGTGACTAGCTCGGAGGAGCGAGATAGGTTGCTTTGTCCTTGTCGGGCTCTTAGGTTTTATCTTGATAAAACCAGGGAGGGGGGGGGGGGCGGGGCTCTCGATCCCGTCTGTTTTGCCCATTAAACAGGGGCAACGAGATATCTCCTCCCAGTCGGTTTCCAGGTGGGTTTGCCAGGTGATTTAGTATGCTTACGAGCATTTTGATGATCTGGCTCGGGCGAGAGCGAAAGCGCGGTCTCACGAGGTCAGGGCCCTTGCTTCATCCTGGGCCCTTCTCTCAATGAGTCCTCCTTTCAGGAGGTCATGTCTGCAGTATTCTGGCAGGGCAGGGATACCTTAACAGATTTTTATCTGTGATCCCTAGCTTCCCACTCAGAAGGCCTGTATTCATTGGGACCTTTGGTGGTGGCATAGTCAGTGGCTGGGCCTCCTCGTTAGCCCCGGGCCATGTCTTTCCGTACGGCGGCATGTGGGTACACCTGCTCTTTCACAGAGAGGTCCCTTCCTTCACTTTAGCACTCTGTTCTCCCTCCCTACTACTTTGGTTGTGCTGAAGGGGCTGCCTGGCTTCTAGTCACCACTACGGTAAGACGAATTCGCATACTAAAGTTATGGTAATTATTACTGAAATGAAATTGAGGTTTTTTAATGTAAAACCAATTTTCATGATGTAATACTTACCATAACTTTATGGAGTCCCACCCTATCCTCCCCTCTTCCTTATCTGCCTGGCTGCCCCTCTGTGGGGTTTACGCCATAAAGGTTATTAGAGGAAGGGAGATCACTCTGCGTTCCTGCCGTGATGGCTCATGGATCGTAGGGAGGGCGGGATTGTTTTTCTTTTGAATCTTTTGTTGTTGGGATACAAAGATGGGTGTAGGTACTGTATTTGCATACTAAAGTTATGGTAAGTATTACATCATGAAAATTGGTTTTACATTAAAAAACCTCAAGTTTAAATCACAAATAAGATGGAAACTTGTGTAGGGCCCTTTGAATATGCCATCCGCTTCTACTTTCATCTTTAAGAAGTGGAACCTAGATAGCTCAATCAGTAGAGAGTCTAACATTTAAACCTCAGGTTTGTTTTTCTTAGAAGACCGAGATCTCGGATCGTCCTGTGCTATTGTGGCTGTGTCATGGGGCAGGCCAATTAACCTCACTTAAAAAATTGGAAAGCATGTGGCTATTCTCCTACATGTTGTTCAGTGAGGTAATAACCAGCCACTACAGGGAGACTTCATCTCTTGGTTGTTGACAGGGTGATAAACCAAGCAAACAAATATTTAAAATGGTTTGATCTGTCTGTTGGAGACTTATCTTATATATCCTGTAATAACCCAGTGTTTAAAAACAATCCATATCTATTGTTGTTCAGAGGCCAAACAAATCCAATTTTTATGTACCTGAATAAGCCTATCACAGACATGGTCTTATTGTTGGATAGATAAAGGATTGTGATTTAAGTTGATACTTACCTGTGGTGACTTGAGAGGACAACAGCATCCACACCGAAGTAATAGGAGGACCTAATGATTGCTCCCATGTTCATAGGATCCTGTTGAGATACACAGTACAACTGTCATCACTTTGGTTCAGTTTGGTACAAGCTCAGTACCAATCAAATGATAATACATAAAAATCAAGTACTTTGCAATCATTAATTTGTGTGGGGAGTATTTACATCGATTTCAAGAGTTCTTTAAATTCTTGAATTCATATGAACTTTTAAAATAACATAAAAAATACTGTAGTAATTCTTTGAAAATCAACAAAATTTGGTTCCCTCGTATGACTTTACAATAAACAAACCTCTGAAGATAATATGGAATCTGTAAATTAACCATCTCTGTCTACATACCGTATACTATAAGCTGACATAATTAATGGACATCAGCTAGATTTAAAAAGATGATTAATGGACTGGAACTACTAATAAATACAATACAGAAATCCAAACACCAAGCCTGCAAGGGGAAGGTTGGTTTTGATTTTCACAGGTATAATCAAATAGTTTCACATTAATTCTGCACTTATTGATTGTCTATCTTACTATTAGCTTGAGTGCATCAAATTTCCAAAAAATTAAAACCGGTGTAGAAATCTTACCACAATTTCGTAAGGCAGCAACCATATTGGAGGTGGGTCCAGGATGGCAGCCCTATTATAAGAAAAGAACAAGTGAAAACAGCATTGGCTGGTAATAAGTTGACCAATGCCTGCAACAGTGAAACTAGAAATGCCAAAAAATACTGTCTGGTGTCTTGATTGAAAGTATGTCTCACTTCTAACTTTCCTCTGACTGACAGTGGTCATTGGGGTGGGAGGAAGGCAGTGTTAGTAAGAGACCTTTTGTATAAAAATGTTGTGATATGATTTGCTGGCTACAAATTCAGCACAATGATGAACTGTCAATAACACTCTTGTCAGGATACTGGTATTTCATATACTTTGCTTCATCGAGGAAGTAGACATTTTTGAAAGTTTGCACTCTAGAAACGATCTTTATTCATAACTAATGTATTATTCATGCAAAACTCAAGACTGTCATCCCAAATAATTCAACTGGTAGGTTTACAAATGAAATAGTAATTGAATATTTTAGTGGAAGACTTAGTGATGTGAAAATGATTTTTGGTTTGATCTGCATCATTTACGATTGTGCTGAGCCTAGAAAACTTAAGATTTGAAGCCCAGTGTATTACCTTGTATCATCTGGTGACAAATTATGGATATCAAGTGGGTCTGCATCCATACAGATTCCCTGAAATATGAATGGAGTTAGAAATAAAAAGAAATATTAAGAAATAGAATGAACAATATTCTCATTGAAACCTCTGGCCTACTTCAGTCTTTGCCATTCTTTCAATAGGTTCATAATGTTTCCATAAACATTTATTAAAATCTATTAAGAAGCACTGTCAATCAAGCAATAACATTAATTGTTTGAATCTCAGTTTTTATATGGTGACCATAATACAAGGAAGGTTGAAGTATCATTTCAAATTTTAATTTTAAATTTTTATTCATTACGATTAAGATTTTATCAGAATTCATCATGAAACTACCAATGATATCAATCTGACTGATTGATGACGCTAGACTAAGTGAATGATGAAAGAACGATAGGGATGTGACAAGTGAAACTGACAACAATACACCTTCAAATGTAAATCTATGCCACTGATCTACATCTATTGACCTCCTTCAACATACTGAAGATTAAGTCAACATATTCATACCACATGTCAATTTTGTGAAAAGTAGATTTTTAATGTCATAATACTGTGTTTCAAAAGGACAAGAATATTTTCATTGCACATGAAAAAGAGAAATTCCCAAGTGTATCTAAAAAATTTGGATAACATCCCAGGTTGTGTATTGAAGAAAGGTAATTTTCCAATTGTGTCCAGAGGATTCCAGGGAAATTCATGAGTTTATCACAAATGTTGTGTATGGAAAATGAACCATGAACTCTCTAGAGGATTTAAGATATTCCTAGAGTATCTGTAATACTAAGATAAAAGACAAACCCCAGAGTGTTTCAGGAAAATTTCAGATAAATTCATGCAAGTATCACAAAGATTTAATATAAATTTCCAAGTGTGTCAAGAAAATTTATAATAAATTCCTGGGTATATCACTAAGATTCAAGATAAACTCTGGAGTGTATCTGTATGATCCATGATGAATTCAAGAGTGTATTTGGAGGATTTCAGATAAATTCCCCACAGTATTAAGACGGTTACCTGGTGCGGTCGCCCTAGGCACAGCTGATCCAGGTGAATCCGGGAAACCTCTTCAACAGGTATTTTGGCTTCCTTGGCCAAGCCCAGAATATCAACATCAGGGGACAGTCTGCGGCCTCTTTGGACGAAAAGTTTGTGACAATGTCGTCGTCTGTGAGATAGTGCAATGCTCACAGGGTGATAGCCAAACAGTATCTCACCCTTGAATGGGAATTTCTTATTTCTGTATCTACAATGTAGCACAAAAATTGACACCTATATCACGAAAGGTTGATGGTGAAGTTGATTTAATTCTAATGGGTTAAGGGGTTGGGGTGAATCCTTATCCAGTAAAACAAGAAAACTTCAGAGAAATTCACACTATCAGAAATGATAAAATTGATAATGGCTAAGAGGCTTTTTTTTCTGTTTTTTCTGTAAATTTTCTTTATACTGTTCATTAATCTAAATACTTGTCAGATTATTCCACCTTAGAATTGACCAAGACAATTAATTTTTTGACACCATTGCTACTGGTGATAGACAGCACAAGCCTGTAGAATTCGAGTTTTGCACATAGATAACCTTTCAGCTGAAAAGAAATCATGGCTCTTTAACTGTAGATTCACTTCAGAAATAATTTTTTGTAAATATATCATCTGATATGTATGCATTGGAACAATTTGGAATTTAAGAATGACAGAAACTCAGGGTTTTCCATAATTTTATTAGTAGAAGGCTGTGTAGTGAAAGTAAGAGGCTGGCCTGCCATGTACGTGTAGTCGTGTACAGAACATTATTACGGAACTGGATTGGTGTAGGCGGCCAAATGATCAAAGTAGCCGGTCAAATTGGCCGGCAACCGGCTCTTATGGAAAACCCTGGAAACTAATACTAGAGTAAGATACTTACTGCACTCCAAAACGATTCCCAGATCCTTGTACAAGCTTACTTTTGTTGCCATCATTTACATTCTTACTGTCTTTTGATTCACCCATTTGTTTTCTCCTGAAAGTTTTCTCTTCTCTATGGAATTCAGCAGAATTTTGCCCTCTGAAATTTTTTTTTCCAACGCTTAATTGGAAGTCATTATCAGAATTTTTCCTTCTGAAAGTTTTTTTTTCACCACCGAATTGAAAGCCATCGTCAAAATTTCTTGCGTGTTTGTTTTCTTCCTTAAAATGAAAGTTGTCTCTTGTTTCTCTCCTAGTGTTCAACTCACCAATATCATTATTTTCCATGGAATTATTTTCTTTACTTCTGCGGAGTCTTTCAAAGGATGATTTCCTTTCGAGTAATTTCCTTGCCTTTCTACCTGTAGGCTTCTCTTGGCTTGATTCCTTTTCTAGGTTTTCGTCAGACAATGTTACCGCAGCATGGCTATGACATTGTCTCGGAGAGAATCGTGCACAAAGAACCTGTGTCACGTTTACAGGTTGTCTCCCTTGAATGAAGTGGCGACACAGCTGTCTTACTATTGCAGACATGACGGTTTAATAATTTTCGAACTACAATAACAAAAGCATAATGCTTACATTTTTCAAACGAATTTTAAACTGTCTTCAGCCAATGAATGTAGGTATATGCCTAATGTATACATTACAAGGTGTCCATGGATACTTTCTTTCCTAGTTTTAATGCTTAAGACATAATTTCCAGGGAAAAAAATCTTTTGTGACTACCACACCACTATATATATTTAATTATTTTATCTGAAATATTTTTCATTATATCATGTTTTCGTGGTTTGTCTATGAGTTAGAAAATAAACAAAGCAAAAGCTTCTACACTAAAATATCTTATATAATAATATTTTGTCAAGTGTCATATTTATCTCAAAGGCAATACTCTCATATGCCTGGTAAGTTATTAGCCCTTATGTATTACAAACCAGTAAAAATACTAATTATTTCAATGATGAATAACTGACATTTGCTGAACAAAACCGTTCATGATAGATAACCACCAATTCATTGGTTTACTGCACATCTACAAACTATTCTTTAGATTTCTTTCTTTCCTCTTGCTCTTAATTATAAGTTATTTGAAAATTCCTCTTAACAGCAAAAATAATCTTTAATTGTCATAATCAAGATGGCCACCTGTGAGGCATTTTGTTTATTTTGATAATTTTCAAATTCAAAAGATTAACTAGAAAGTAAGTGTACGTAAATATGAAATTTGAAAGTGATACATCAAGTTTCACAGGTTAAATAGCAATAAATTCTCATTGTCAATTATCATAATGGATGCAAAATGCCATTTTGTCTTTTGAAATCAGTCCCAAAATCAAAGGGCACAATAAGGGACGAAGGGCAACCAAAATAAGAAATTTGGGAAAGATCCATCCAGCACTTCTCAAGAAACAATAATAAACTTTTGTCATAAAAATCCAAGAAGGCCAACTGCCATTTTGTAATAGTCTCATCGCTCAAATTAACATATTATATGTATTACCTTGTCAAAGAAAGAGAACTGATCAAATTGTATTTGAAAACAGTTATATCAAATTGGATTTTATTAATCCTCATCAAACTCTTTGTTCTAAATTCAAAATTTTCAAGGCTGACATTAATGCTTAAGCTGAAGGTCTCCATGTAATGGCTGGTGACTACTTCACTAAACAACATGCAATAGGCTCACAGCATGTTGCAACTGGAGTACAGATGAAGTGATTTACCCAAGGGCACAACTACAATCCATGACCTACATTTCTGAGAAACATGAGCCATGTGGGGATCAAAGCGCACACCTCGGATCTTTATCAGAGGTTGAATTTCTGACGCTTTTCCAACTAAGCTATTGTTAAATCATGACGGTAATGAAATTGTGACAGGAAACACTAAATGGAAAAAAATACACATTTCAGTATACAGATTCTATACCTACCTTCACAGATTCACTTGTTAAGTTGAGGTTAATTGTGTCTAAAGAATTTCAGTCCCATCCAGCGAATGAAGAGACAGATGACAAACACAATCAGAGTGCTTGGCAGCAACAGCACATAGTACACAAGACCATATGTCTCAAAACTCTCTTGTAAAGTCTCGACCATAGTTTAGTCTGTAACAGAAAGTCAGAAACATTTATTCAAGCTCAAAAGGAGTAAAAACTTTGTGGGCGATTGTTTTGGGGTTTAGGACCATTTGTTACTTCCTTAATGATTAACTCTGTTAGTAAAGTTTGTATGTACACATTATAAAACACTGACTTTTAGTTAAGACAATGAATGCCTTTGGTGACAACCAAAAAGATTTTTTTTCAACTTTCTAGTGTTATTGGGAATAGCCAGTTATTGTTATGTGGGGATATGTTTTCACTATCATTAACTTAATTGCAAAAAATTTAATCTGTGAAATAATGGATACACATGTCCCTTTACATCCAGATTGCAAAATTTCAATTTGATCACTTTAAATGAAAATCATGAAAATTTTGACCTGTGAAAAATACCAGCTACATTATGCCTACAGTGGTTAAAATCTAACACTAAAGTTAAGTTTGGCTTTTCAATTTAGGTCATAATTTAAAATTCTGGAAAGTTAAATGTCTGGAAAAATAGCTGATCAAAATGAAATCAACCTACATATTATCATTAGGTACTAGATTACAATTATCTATCTGTATGCATTATCATTATATAACTACCCAATAGATAACACATTACAATTCTTTTATCAGTATATGTTATCATTATATAACAAAACATACACAAACAAAAATGAAAAAAAAATCTATTGCTCAAATGGTAGTAGCAAATTTGAATTTATATATTCTATGTTTTAAACCTAAAATGTGTACATAAAATTTCTTTCAAAATAAAAAGTAACAATTAACGTTATTTCCAGTACAGGAACAATAACAATATGTGGCTATTTGACAAGACCTTTTCATTAGGGGTTTACTTCCAGATAATTTGCCTTTCTTCTATCTAGGTATAATTTCTTGATAACCCCATGTTACAAACAAGAACTGTTCTTAAACATGGTTATGTTTAGAACATCAAGCTAGGAACAATATTCTGTGTATAATTATTTCTGTACTTCCATATGTAAAAGCCATATATCTGTTACAATACAATATGGCCGTTTTTATTTGTGTTGTTCAGGTAAAAAGAACACTACGATAGGCCAGAGACGTGTTATATATGTCTCTGGGTAGGCATATAGGGTCGAAAATGAAGCGTTGAACCAGATATCCTTCAAACCGCTAACTTGATTTACTAAGTCGGGCTAACTTGATTTACTAAGTCGTTATATGAACGGATTAATCAGACTGATCACGGGTCAAAATATGACAATATTGTCTTTTTATCATTTTATGACATGCAGAAACAATCTACATATAGAACAAACCTAAGAAACTGCACTTGAATTGCCAAGGTACAGACAGAAGCCATGTGCACCGGAAGCGATTGTCTGTAATTTTATGCAGCCGCTTACAGCATTGACAAGCGTCGTGTGCAGATATAATAAATAGATATTTAGGTGAAATAATGTGGGATTAACACATATTAGGCTACTTAACATTCCATATATAGAACAAAATGTTCTTTCAACTGACAATCATTTAAAGAATTTTGAATCACTATTTTTATGTACTTAAGGGGCTTACACATTATGACAGATAAACATGAAAAGTGTTTCTCAAACTGAGGATCATAAATTTCTGTAAGTATTCCTTTTATCTATTCAATTTTTGACTTTTAATGTAAATACGGTAACAATTGTTGTCAATATGTTATTAACAAGAGGGAACTAAATTTTTTGACAGTAATATTAAAGATCAAAGCACATTGACCCCCCTTTGAAATAATCATGCCCACTAGCACTACTTTCAGTTAGTAACATACTCAGATATGGCTGCAGGAATTGCCCTTGAATATAAACAGTAAGATGTTCAACATTTTAGATAGTTTTTAGCAAACGATTATAATATGTCATATAATGATTACAGTGATATTGTGGTATTTATGCTTGTCAGTCATTCATAATTATACCTGCATATATATTAATTATTAACAAACTGTATAAATTGAGAGCAAATGTCACCTTACTGTACTTTGCTGGTTGGAATTTATCTTCTGTCATAGAGTAGAGTGTGAGGCTAGAGATTAAAATGTGGCAAGTTTAAGACCATATGTAGGGCAAAATATATTTTTTCAGATTACATATGTGCTTTAAATTTCTGTTATTTACTTGCATACAACTCAAAGAGTAGAAGCAGACTTTATAATAAGATGATTATTTTGAGATTTTGAACCTGTGTTGTGGTTGTCAATGGGAGTGAAGACTTGTGAAAGAGGGAGTAGCATTGAAGTTGAGAGAACAGTGGTCACCTTTCTAGCCTCAATTTCCCAGTAGTCAAGCAATAGAGTAGCATGCTACAAAATGTTGAAACGTTGTTAATTTGAGTCTCATCAGAAACAGAACCCGTTATTCATTACTCCTTGAAATTACAAAACTAATAGATTTGAAGAGAATCTGTAGTAAAGTGTTATTTGATGTACAACAAAGTATCACATTACATTCATTTTAGAATAAAATACACAAGTATGGTTATGGATCATCTCAGACTCATAGACCGAATTGTTCAATTGTTCCCTTCATTAGCATTTCCAAATAACAGATATATGATATATAAGGCTTCCATTGTCAGGAACCCGGTATACTCATAATATCAAGCTCAATCCAGCCAGTACCTGGACATTTCATGTTTTCCCTATTCTTGTTGCACTAAATCTGA
Organism: Ylistrum balloti; assembly: GCF_031769215.1. Taxonomy (NCBI): domain Eukaryota; kingdom Metazoa; phylum Mollusca; class Bivalvia; order Pectinida; family Pectinidae; genus Ylistrum; species Ylistrum balloti. Next base: position 704,816 of record NW_026781986.1, on the reverse strand, counting down.
TTGTTCAAATTAGGTAAGCAAAATTCCTGATGTGTCTTATTGCAATTGGCAAAATTTGATAGTATTTCATTTGGACAGACAGGCCTGTCAACCTGTCTCTAGGTAATAATTAGTAATTCTGCGTAATTTAAAAAGAAATTCCAAATAAAACTTTCAGTGCAATGTAACAGCATGTAGCTAGCCATCCTTGAATGTAGAGGAAAGACATAAATTACATACTTCTTGATCATAGAGTAATTGACAATTATTGACATGTTTGTTAAATATATTTGAAAAAACCCAACAACTATGCTATAATTAAAATCAAAGTCAGCAAAGAATGATATATGCTTATGGGATTTGTATGGTTCATATTGTGGCCAAAAATTTACATCCTAAAAACAGTTCACCAGCTAGCTTTTGTCTTATACTATGAGACATTCTATTTTCTAGTGGGATAACTGACACATATGCAGTTGGTAACAGCTACCAAGCTTGCTGTTTCTAAAGATAAAAACAATCATCTCTAGAAACATAGTACCAATTGCTATATTTCATTATAATTTCCCTTTAATACTTTAATACTTTGATACTGCTATTTTCTGAAAACAAACTGTTTTGACTTATGAAAAATTATGAGGTGAAAATGAATATTGAATGCAACTATTCAGACCACAGATACATTGCAGCAAGCCAAAATTTAACTCTTAGATAGAAATATCTACATATCTATATACATTTATGTATATACAGTATACCTGGGTATATACATTGGATCTTACTTGAGTTTTCTTTTTATTTCATGAAAAAAGAAAAAAAATTATCATGAATCACAGATTTTTTCATTTAAATGAGCCCATGAAAACAACTTTGTGATTCTTTCTATCACATGGACAATTCTGAATTCCAAACATTACAGAAAACATGCTTTCTTATGTAATTTTTCGAGTCACTTCGCCACTACATTTATTAGCTCTGAGATCGCTATTGTGATGACAATGTATTTAACAAATTAGCGACCATGACTTCATTGCAATGATTATGTCATAATAAGATCATTCACAAAAATAGAAATTCACTACATAGCACTACACACTTGTGATAAGACTTATTTTCGACTGATCTAAAAGAAATCATTTTTAGTCATAATTTATGGCAGATCAGTATTGAGGTGTTCACTTATTAGATTACTTTCATTGTACTGTGTTATACACCAGGTATGTAGATTTGAGGCCTACATTGGGCAGTCACCAGGTAGTGGTTGCAGATTAGTAGTATTTTTTCGGCCTGGCCCATCCTTAAATGACCCTGACTATTAAAAGGATGTATAGCAACAATAGATAAAGAAATCTTTGAAGCAAGCATTTTCATAGGCTATAAAAAAATCATTTTTGTCAACTTTAATTATTTTTGACATTATTGATACTTAACATGATTTATTTAGAGTACACTTTTTTGTGTTATGGCTTAATAAATATAACATAAAAAATAAATTAAATTAATCCTTGAATTGTGATTTTCCAGTTTTATAATCAATAATTGAATACACATAATCAGTAATCTGTTGATTAAAATCAGTTTCATATTTCTTATTTTTTTTAAATCTCTTAGTCATTATTGAATTATATAAATAAATTTTTTGAGAGTTTTAACACTGATTAATCTGTTTCATTTCCTTAATTAACTCAATTTTTTACTTATTATTTGTTCTTTTTTCGATTATTGGCCCATGGCTAACTAAAATAACATTTTTGAAACCCATATGATTTTGTATGATATTGACCCAGAAAGGTTTTTTTTCGAAAATTAGATAAAAAGGCAAATATTGTGATATATATTGAATTTCAATGAATCAGTTGCCCCTACTTGATGTTGATTATATTTCTTCATTTGGTAACATTTTATTTCTTAATTTGATAAAATTTTCCTTCAAATTTGACAGCATTATATTTTTCAATTTGACAAGATTTATGTTTGTTACTAATATTTGACATCATTTACTTTTGAATTTGACACATCTTATTTCTTAATTAGACAACATCATATTTCATAATACGATAACATTATATTTCCTAATTTGACATAATTTGTATTTCTTAATTAGACAACATCATATTTCTTAATATGATAACATTACGTTTCCTAATTTGTATTAAAATTAATTCTATAAATGTAGAAAAAAATGTAATTATGAATGTTTCTCCGAATCCTATCATTTTCTTGTATGTTATTGCATGAAATTACTTATGATAATATTTTATCACTAACTTCAGCTTCTGGATCAGACTGTTTGCTTTTCATATAGGCTTATTTTTCATTACCAGTCTATCATATTCTTCAAACACTGCTCTATAAACACAAAATTGAATGAATTATGACGATAATAACAAGAGGATTTCTTGTTAGAAATGTGGCCGTATGTAAACCAAAGGCTTACGCTCAATGTTTATATGAACAGCTTACATACAAAATCAGGCACATTGTGACAAGATTTGTCGGAGGTTTGACTGGCTAACAAATAACTACGTAAATTGCGGCAATAGCCACTAGATGGTGCTACCAAAGCTGAGATTGTGTCAAAAATGGTACACACTAGCGAGGCCTCTGTCGAATGAAATCAATAGCAACCATCAGTGTCTATTATGGAAGATGATGAAGGTGTTGGGTTCACCTTCTCCTCAAGTCTGTCTCCTTATGGTCAGTGTTGTACAAATGTTGTGTCACAGTGTAATGTTATTTCTGGGATTAATGACTTTCTTCAGCAGACTTCAATAAATATTCCCCTGGAATACTCAAACACAAGGAGAATGAAAAATTATAGTAGAAAGATAGTCCTCATCCAGTCAACCACCATTGATCACAAGTTATTAATTCATCAATGATTGCTTATTAACTAATAGTGCATTATAATAATATTAGATGAAATGATATATATATATATATATATATATATATATATATAACAGCCTACACACATGTTAGGATTAGTGTTAATAATGAAGTTTGGATATGATGTTTATCATACATGTTGAGAGCGTGGCCTAATAAACACCATTCTAAGTTTGTATAATGAACATCTCGGTCTGAACCTGTGTAATAAACACCACACCTAACCTGTATAATAAACACCACATCTAGCCTGTGTAATAAACACCGCTCCTAGCCTGTATAATAAACACCACTCCCAGCCTGTATAATAAACACCACTTCCAGCCTGTATAATAAACACCACATCTAGCCTGTGTAATAAACACTACTCCCAGACTGTATAATAAACACCACTCCCAGCCTGTATAATAAACACCACAACAAGCCTGTATAATAAACACCACAACAAGCCTGTATAATAAACACCACAACAAGCCTGTATAATAAACACCACTCCCAGCCTGTATAATAAACACCACATCTAGCCTGTGTAATAAACACTACTCCCAGACTGTATAATAAACACCACTCCCAGCCTGTATAATAAACACCGCTCCCGGCCTGTATAATAAACACCGCTCCTAGCCTGTATAATAAACACCACTCCCAGCCTGTATAATAAACACCGCTCCTAGCCTGTATAATAAACACCACTCCCAGCCTGTATAATAAACACCGCTCCTAGCCTGTATAATAAACACCACTCCCAGCCTGTATAATAAACACTACTCCCAGACTGTATAATAAACACCGCTCCCAGTCTGTATAATAAACACCACAACAAGCCTGTATAATAAACACCATTTTCAACACCGCTCCGAGCCCTTATAATAAACACCACTCCTAACCTGTATAATAAACACCACTCCCAGTCTGTATAATAAACACCACATCCAGCCTGTATTATATACATCACTTCCAGCTTGTATTATAGATACCACTATTTCAATAGGGAAATTAGAAGGATTACTTTAAAATCTTTTTCTCAGTAGGAGTTTAGTCCTAATTTGGTGTAAAGCATCTTTGTGTAAAGGGGACTCAATTGTGTGAAAAGGATGAACCTGCAAGGTCTGATGGTCCAATAAGGGAAATAGAAGAATCATTGTAAAATCCTTCTGGTGTAAGGTTAAAGGTATTTTGACCAAAATGTGGTCATATGCAAACTCAGGAAGGGAGATCCAAGTTTGTTTAAATGGTGGGTCTTGGCTGACTGGGATCTTTGGGGTTGGGCCAAAAATGAGAAATTTATCAGATCGTCATAATTGTTCTTCTGCAGCATGAATTAGAGCTGGAATAGTTAGCAGGATGCAAACAAGTGAACTGACTCAGACTAACTCAACCATAACCAGATACTGGCCTTTTGTGTTCAACTCTGCTGTAGAATGTTGAAAATATTGTACTATGTATTGTATCCCATTTATTCACATGCTGTTTGGTCTTACAAAAAATTTACATCACACTGAGACAGAAAAGTGTCTATCCTTCATATAGTTCTAATGTAAGCATTAAATGTTCATTACAATTTCCGGTAAATGTCTTGCTTACTCACATGCTTTTACTGAAAGAGTATTCGAGGTGTAAAACAAGCACTTTCATGGCAGCTGAGCTAGTTTTCGATTGAGTCAAACTTGCATGGATTAATGTAGGTTTTAGGGGAAACCCTCTTCAGAAATAAAGAGGAAAGATAGGCTCAGCAGTTAGACATTAGAGAGGAAAGATCAAGCCAAGGTGCATGAGGCAAGCAGAAAATGCAAGGGGAGTCCTGAGGTTGAGTGTAAACCAGTAAGTTTTTGTACTTTAGAATACATGTGTTAAGTTTAGGCATCAAGGTAACTCGTGGATACAAAAAATTGAACAAAATATGTGGTATGCTGGACTCTAATCTTGGAAAGTTGAACTGCTGTAACCAGATGACAATTAATGTTGGGAGGTACCAACCAAATTGTGAAGCAATATACAATGTTTTCTGGCATTAGCAGAAATGTGAGGATTTTGTACAAGTTTGATCTGAAGCATACTTAGATGAAGAAGACTCAGTTTTGTATAAACAGTATGTATGACCCATCTGGTTCATAAGGGTCCTGGGGACCATTATAGAAAGTTGAGTGAATTCTTAAAATTTCGTTTTCAGGAATGAGGAATGAAAGAATTTTGTTCAAATGTAACTTTAAGCAGACCTTTGATAACAAGAATACAGTTTTTTGTAAATTGTAGGTTTCCCTCTCCTGACTTCTGAGGCAAGTCAGGGGTGTGACCCAATAGGATATAGATAGATGTAATATTTGAAGTCCGTTTCGTGCTGTTGCATCGAAAGTAATTTGGCCAAATTATGTATCAAATATCCTTGGATGATTAAGTGAAGTGAAGATAAAGTTTGAAATAATTCTTTTTATGCTTGGATGAAAGCAATTTAATCAAAATTTGATAGTTGGAAGTTTTAAAATTCCTCATCTTGTTTGAAAATATAATGTTATAACTGTGAATAAAACAGTTTTGAAGTGAATGCTGAAATATGCATATGATAGATATAGGCCCCATGGGTCTCTTGTTTATTGTAGACTTACAGAAGGCTTAGTTTATATTGTAGGCTTAAACGTGTTGATTCATTTGTCAGTATTTACACATCCTAGCTCTGGGTCATCATCAGAAATATTGATCATGCTGTTTAAATTGTTCTTTACACACAAAGGTGATGAAAAAGCCTCATAAATTATTATCGTCATAATTGTGGTGTTTACTCAACTATTGTGTTAAAAACATAACCAGATATTGACAAAGTTATTCCAAAAAAAGGAGTAGAAGCAAAAGACAGAACAATGTGATATATCAAATTAATAATTGCTGTGATTTGTAACTACACTTTAATGTGAAAAGAACAGTAGTTCATAACAGTGATGGTCTCAAACATCAATATACAGACTGTCTCTTACTAATATAAAACTAACTAGGGTTGGTGTAAGAGGTAAATAGGGAAACTGTCTCTTACTAATACAAAACTACGGAGGGGTGGTCTCAAACATATATAGACAAACTGTCTCTTACTAATACAAAACTACCCAGGGGTGGTCTCAAACATAATAGACAAACTGTCTCTTACTAATACAAAACTACCCAGGGGTGGTCTCAAACATAATAGACAAACTGTCTCTTACTAATACAAAACTACCCAGGGGTGGTCTCAAACATAATAGACAAACTGTCTCTTACTAATACAAAACTACCCAGGGGTGGTCTCAAACATAATAGACAAACTGTCTCTTACTAATACAAAACTACCCAGGGGTGGTCTCAAACATAATAGACAAACTGTCTCTTACTAATACAAAACTACCCAGGGGTGGTCTCAAACATAATAGACAAACTGTCTCTTACTAATACAAAACTACCCAGGGGTGGTCTCAAACATAATAGGCAAACTGTCTCTAACTAATACAAACTACCCAGGGGTGGTCTCAAACATAATAGACAAACTGTCTCTTACTAATACAAAACTACACAGGGGTGGTCTCAAACATAATAAACAAACTGTCTCTTACTAATACAAACTACCCAGGGGTGGTCTCAAACACAATAAACAAACTGTCTCTTACTAATACAAACTACCCAGGGGTGGTCTCAAACATAATAAACAAACTGTCTCTTACTAATACAAAACTACCCAGGGGTGGTCTCAAACATAATAGACAAACTGTCTCTTACTAATACAAAACTACCCAGGGGTGGTCTCAGACACAATAAACAAACTGTCTCTTACTAATACAAAACTACCCAGGGGTGGTCTCAAACATATATAGACAAACTGTCTCTTACTAATACAAAACTACCCAGGGGTGGTCTCAAACACAATAAACAAACTGTCTCCTACTAATACAAACTACCCAGGGGTGGTCTCAGACATAATGGGCAAACTGTCTCTTACTAATACAAAACTACCCAGGGGTGGTCTCAAACATAATAAACAAACTGTCTCTTACTAATACCAACTACCCAGGGGTGGTCTCAAACATAATAGACAAACTGTCTCTTACTAATACAAACTACCCAGGGTTGGTCTCAAACATAATGGACAAACTGTCTCTTACTAATACAAAAGTACCCAGGGGTGGTCTCAAACATAATAGACAAACTGTCTCTTACTAATACAAAACTACGGAGGGGTGGTCTCAAACATAATAGACAAACTGTCTCTTACTAATACAAAACTACCCAGGGGTGGTCTCAAACATAATAGACCATCTGTCTCTTACTAATACAAAACTACCCAGGGGAGGTCTCGGACATAATAAACAAACTGTCTCTTACTAATACAAAACTACCCAGGGGAGGTCTCAAACATATATAGACAGACTGTCTCATACTTATTCCAAAACTACTCAGAGGGGATCTGAAACATAAATGAACAGGGTGTTGTCAGAGGTAAATACATTCAATATGGAGGTTCGCTGTCTCACTGCTTATACCAAATATAGCTAGCGTATAAATACTGAAGGTGAGGATTATGTAGTGTCTATATGATGGAAGATCAAGTGAGTTAATACTCAATTTTTTCCCCTTTACTACTTCTTAATATCCAAAAGGAAAATGGGTTCTGATATCAGGCCTTTAGCATGCTGGAATGAAGAGCTAATAAGTTTAAGGTCACAGAAGTGAAATGTATTTAAATCTTAAAAGAACCACTTCCAAAAAACCAAAAGTCCTAGGATGACAGATATCAGGCCTGAAGCATGCTGGGATAAAGTACTACCAAACTTTAATTTTTTTTCAAATGATTAAACTTAAGCTTGTGTCAATGTTACAAGGGTCCATTTGTTAAAATATATATGAACAACGTTTTCATAATAACCACAAGACCCTGGGTCATAATATTTGTGTGGTAGCTTGTTTCGGAAATACCCTTTCAATTAAATGTGTAGAAATGGCTATTTTAGTAGACAGTCTTTTATTTAAGCTGCAGAACAGGTGAGTACGTAAGCAGTAATCAAAAGAAATTGTACATATAAATGTTATAAAATGATTTGAAATGAAAATATTTTTTGGATAGCTTGTGTTTAATTTATATTTGATGTAAGTGACTGATATGTTTTTATATACAATTTGGAAAAAAAACCGAAAAAAATACGAGAGTGAAAATGAGATGAAAAAGTTTATTTTTGTATACATCTTGTTGTAAGTTTCTTGTATCATAAAACTGATAACCTTTCCTTATCTCTTAATTTTCATTGAAAGATATTTTAATTTCTATACTGAAGAATATATATTTATTATGATATATATATATATAAGTTAAGGTTTGAAAATCTGTAGAGCGATCAGAACACACACTCCTACCAAATCAGAGTTTTAATCAATAGAAACTCTCTACATGCTACAGAGAGGCCAGTTTTCATTGATAGTAAAAGCTTGTATTGATTTGCTGAAGAAAATATCAGTCTATGTTAATAAGGTTCCGTACAACAGCTAGCACTGACAGGGCTTGGGTCTGGTCTAACTCCAGCATCTGTAGCATTGGCTCACATCATCCTTCCACTGCGCTGCAGCTTATAGCTCTATGTAGCAGCAGTTTGAGCTCTGGATTACATAGTTAGTGTTATACTATTGGGGAAGGTTGGAGGAAATGAAAACTAAACCTGTTGATGCGGCTGCTGTTCCTCCTCAGAAACGTTAGGTAGGAAATCATTTAAATGGTTTCTCTCTGTGATTATAATCTATTTTTCGTTTAGTGGAGATACATCTATGTCAACATTAGTATAACTGATTGACCAGATGGTGTTAATATATGATGACATTCTGTATGTCTAGTCATGCTGTATATGTTTACATTATGTATGTCCCATGTCATCCATTTATACGTGTTTATACATATGGGACTCAATTCACACATTGACAGCGTAAATTTACTTATGGGAATAATTTTATATTTATATATAGACACAGATATATACATATGTCATGTGATCCTGTTGTCTTTATAAAGAGGGATTATTTTATATCTATATATAGATACAGATATACACATATGTCATGTGATCCTGTTGTCTTTATAAAGAGGGATTATTTTTTATATATATATATATATACAGATATATACATATGTCATGTGATCCTGTTGTCTATATAAAGAGGGATTATTTTATATCTATATATAGACACATATATATATATATATATATATACATATGTCATGTGATCCTGTTGTCTTTATAAAGAGGGATTATTATATATATATATAGATACAGATATATACATATGTCATGTGATCCTGTTGTCTATATAAAGAGGGATTATTTTATATCTATATATATATATATATATATACATATGTCACATATATACACCTATGTCATGTTATCCTGTTGTCTATATAAAGAGGGATTATTTTATATCTATGTATAGATACAATTATAAACCTATGTCATGTTATCCTGTTGTCCATATAAAGAGGGAATATTTTATATCTATATATAGACACAGATATATACATGTCATGTGATCCTGTTGTTTTTATAAAGGGGGATAATTCTATATTTATATATAGACGCAGATATATGGAAATATTACATTAAAAAAAAACATCACAAAAATATCTTTTCAGAAATAGTAACCTCTGTCACAAGATCACTAAGGACATTTAGAGCATCACTAATATACATAAATTTCATATGTAATTTTATTACTGATATACAATTGTGTGCCTTTTACAATGTATGATGGTGATCATTTGATTGTAACACATTTTGTGATTGGATAATATTTATGATCCTATTATACTCCTGAATCACCACTACATTGTCATGGGAATCATTCTGGTGCTAGCATGGCAGCCATTTTCATGTTGATACAGATAATTGGTATTGACATTGAGAAAATTCATGATAATGACATGACATAATCTTATATTAAATAGCCAGGTGGAGAGAATGAAGATGACAATCTGTATTTGACATGCCTTGATTACTACTTTCCCCTTTCAAGCCATGTTTAAGCAATTTGTTGTTAATTGGTTAGAATCTGAAGAAATTATGACCAGTCGAGTTTTCAGTTCACAGAATCAACTACAATCATTATTATAATGTCCAGAGTCAACCGTCACATGGTATTGTCTCCTACCTATACTGAAAACTTCTGTAAAGAGTAATAAACAAATTCCAAATTCCCATTTGACATATACATGCAACCTGTACCAACTTTGTCTTGATTCTGTCATCTAATGTAAAGTTCACAACCTTTCCATGATATCCAATATTAAATTGATCTACATAATTCAGCAAATAATTACTGGTATCATTGGCACTCTTGAAAAGTTGTGAGAAGTTTTTAAAGTATTGCACCAGAAATCCACATATGAACAATAAGTCTGATTGATAATCCACACAGAAAAATGCATTTAAGGCCTTGTCATAAACCTCTATGTATATCCTTGTTGGAATATTTTGACAACTTGACTTAAAAGTGGGCAGAGCTTCTATGTTGCCAATAGTTGCAAGGAGTGATATGATTGGTTTAGAGCAAATGATGAGGAGTTTCAAATGAAAATTTTGAATTTCTCTTGTAGTTCTGATATTTATATTACTTAAAACCTCAAATAATTTAAGGTTGGATAGTATGCTTGTCTTTCTGCATCTACAAGAGAAAAAATAACACCTTCTGTCATTTTAGCACTCCGCATTTTCTTGTGTTAAAGATAATAATTACGATCTATTGAATAGTAGACCAAGCATACTTTCCACTGATTGTATGATATTGTATATATAAACATTTGGTTCATAACACATTAAAACATCTAAAAGATCAATCATCATATTCATTCTTTTGTATGGAATGGAAGAAAATTGGTATTATTTTATAATCCACTGTATAGTAAAAATATTGTAACAGAAATGTTATGACCCATCTAGGTAATAAAAGATTATTTCCCGTGTCTTTCTGTTTTGGTTTCTACTGCAAAGGTTTTATCTAGAGTGTCTTCAGTTTTGGCTCCCGTTTGAAAATCAGGGATTATCTCTGGTGTCTTCTGTTTCAGTTCCCCCCCAGATAATCAGAGATTATCTTCTGTGTCTTCTGTTTGAGTTTCCCCCAGTTAATCATGGATTATCTCCTGTCTTCTGTTTTGGTTCCCCCCAGATAATCAGGGATTATCTCCTGTCTTCTGTTTTGGTTCTCCCAGATAATCAGGGATTATCTCCTGTCTTCTGTTTGAGTTTCCCCCAGTTAATCATGGATTATCTCCTGTCTTCTGTTTTGGTTCCCCCCAGATAATCAGGGATTATCTTCTGTCTTCTGTTTTGGTTCCCCCCAGATAATCAGGGATTATCTCCTGTCTTCTGTTTTGGTTCCCCCAGATAATCAGGGATTATCTCCTGTCTTCTGTTTTGGGTTCACCCCCAGTTAATCAGGGATTATCTCCTGTCTTCTGTTTGAGTTTCCCCCAGTTAATCATGGATTATCTCCTGTCTTCTGTTTTGGTTCCCCCCAGATAATCAGGGATTATCTTCTGTCTTCTGTTTTGGTTCCCCCCAGATAATCAGGGATTATCTCCTGTCTTCTGTTTTGGTTCCCCCCAGATAATCAGGGATTATCTCCTGTCTTCTGTTTTGGGTTCACCCCCAGTTAATCAGGGATTATCTCCTGTCTTCTGTTTGAGTTTCCCCCAGTTAATCATGGATTATCTCCTGTCTTCTGTTTTGGTTCCCCCCAGATAATCAGGGATTATCTCCTGTCTTCTGTTTTGGTCCCCCCAGATAATCAGGGATTATCTCCTGTCTTCTGTTTTGGTTCCCACCAGACAATCAGGGATTATCTACTGTGTCTTTGGTTTCGGTTCCTCCTAAGGTAATTGGGGATCGTCATCAGTCTCATGTTGGGTTCCCCCCAGATGAACAGGGATTTGTGCATGTTTTATAATGGTCTGGTACATATACATTGTAACAACATAATTGTGCACAGGAAGTTCTGCATGGATCATGAATTGTAAATGGTCAAATACAAAGACATGGCTCTGTTCAGGCGAATCACCTTAAAAAAGTTAAATTTTAATAGACTATTGGAATAAAAAACTAAATAACACTTATGCAGTCGTCACCTGTGTATTTTATGTTAGAGAAATTGTTCTGTTTGCTATCATGTGGTGTAAGGGATGTTGATATGTATTCCTGGCTTTCCTGTAGTTAATGAGGAACACAGGTTGAATGGGAGAATCGGTGCAGCTGTACTCTGTGGCTTCTGTGTTTCTGAAGTGATTCTCAAGGTGTGAAAAGACATAATACATGGAAGATGAAAGTAGGACTCCATATTGATTAAGTCCAGAGATTTGTATACATTTTTTGTACCAGAAGCAGTTAATATATATGTATACTATTAACAAGTATAGGATTGATATATGCAAAACATCAATAACACTAGATTTAAGCTGAATGTATTCACCATCAATTACATGTATTTAATTTAATCACCTTGGCTTTTTCCACAGGTTAGTTTAGATGGGGATATTTTTGCCTCATTTTAGGCAGAAAATTGGTGAATTGTGAATTTGGCTTCAATATAAATGAATTGGAAATGACCCCCAGTATTAGCCCCAAAATATTCTCAAAAAAATTTTGATCACCCATGTTGGTTTGAATGTAATTGCATGTAGAGTTTTACACCGAGAAATCAGAGAACTTGATGAAAACCTATGTGATTGGCAATGTGTGATTGTACTTAGTAGCCTTGTAAGAAACAATAACTAATTTTACCTTCAGATGGTTTAAATATTGGTTCTGCCAAAGACAATATCTTATGATAAAGTCTTCATGTTTTATGATCAAGTCTATATGTCTTATGTAAATGATCAAATACAAAGAGCATGAAGACTTCATAAGACATGAAGACTTGATGCCTTGTGATAAAGTTAACATGTCTTATGATCAAGTTTACATGTCTTTTGATCAAATCTTCATATCTTGTGATCAAATCTTCATGTCTTATGATAAGTCTACATATCTTCTTAAGATAACATGTCTTGGGATTAAATATTCACATCTTATGATCAAGTTGTCATGTCTTATGATTAAATCTTCATGTATTATGATGAAGTTTACGTACCTTTTGATAAATTTTACATGTCTTATGTATAATTCTACATGTATTAGGATCAAGTCTTCATGTCTTGTGATTAAATCTTCATGTCTTATGATAAGTTTACAGTTCTTATGGCCAGGTCTACATGTCTTTTGATCAAGTCTCATATCTTATGACCAAGTTTACATGCCTTTTGGTCTTTTCTACTTGTCTAATGATCAGTTCTATATGTATTGTGCTCAAGTCTACATGTCTTTTGATCAAGTCTTCATGTCTTATTATCAAGTCTACATATCTTATGATCAAGTCTTCATGTCTTATGATCAAGTCTTCGTGTCTTATGATCAAGTCTTGATATGCATTTTCGCGATTAAATATTGATCTCAAAATTCCTCTCTTGTTGACAAACTTTACACATCTTGATCCACAGTAGGGATATAAGTTGCCTATGGACTCCTACAGCTAAGTTCTCACCTCTGAAACATCAGTGCATTAAAACATTGTCAATAGAAAAAACATCTGTGCACAATTTGAATTGCATTTTTACTCGCTGGTTAAAGGTGCAAACTTTTGAAAACAAAAACCACAATTTGATATGAATTTTCAGTTTTATCTAAATATTTATGAATGAAAATCACATTTTGAAGTTAAATTTAGCACACAATTGTTATGTTCTTGTTCTTGGCAGTTCTCAAGGCCCCCTTAATCCTTTCTAATCTTTCTAATCCTTTTTCTGTAGGAATGCCAATATTCTGTCCCAGTTTGGTCTGAAGCATCCTCGGGTGAATATGTGATCAATTTTGGATAAATGGTTGGTTAACCCTATTCTTACAAGTTTAAGGAAGAGCATATTGACATTTATTGAATTAGAGACATCTACATACGTTTTCATATAATACAGCTGTATGTGTATAGATAACCTCATGTTTTACTTATCTTTACATGTATATGATTGTATGCAAATAGGATTCTTTGTTGTGACTCACAGCCTCTACATGATTGTGTTGAAAATTGGATAAAAATCTACTCTATTTGGATACAAAAATAATTGAATTTTGACGCACATGTGGTAGGTTACATTTGGAAAATTTTGTGTATATGGATATATATATATGTATATCACATGGCAACACATCATTCAACTAACCTGTCAGCTAATCTAATAACCATTCAGCTGAATTATATCTAATCTCAATTTTGTGAAAAAGACATGCTTTGAATTTGACATTTATCGCTGGCTGGAAACTCATTTCAACTTAATGTGCAAATATGAAATAAGATTCTGTATTCATCTAAAAATTATAAAACATTATGGACCTATTCATTAAAATGTTTTTAACAGAACTAATTTACGAGTGAAGTTCATGACGAGTTGTAAATGTTCAATATGAATAATTTTAATGAGACAGGGATTGAAACAGTATGGAAAAGGAATATAACTCTGAAATTTATACACATGATAACTGTCATGAATATGTTTGACACTTAATAGGAGTAACTTTAAGTTTGGGTATGTGGTATTTGTATATATGGAGTTCAGATATGGAGTATTTGTATATAAGGTGTTCAGATATGTGGTATTTGTATATATGGTGTTCAGATATGGATATTTGTATATATTGTGTTCAGATATATGGAGTATTTGTATATATGGTGTTCAGATATGGGGTATTTGTATATATGGTGTTCAGATATGAAGTATTTGTATATATATGTGTTCAGATATGTGATATTTGTATATATGGTGTTCAGATATGGATATTTGTATATATGGTGTTCAGATATGAAGTATTTGTATATATGGTGTTCAGATATGAAGTATTTGTATATATGATGTTCAGATATGAAGTATTTGTATATATGATGTTCAGATATGAAGTATTTGTATATATGGTGTTCAGATATGTGGTATTTGTATATATGGTGTTCAGATATGTATTTGTATATATGGTTTTCAGATATGTGGTATTTGTATATATGGTGTTCAGATATGTGGTATTTGTATATAGGGTGTTCAGATATGTGATATTTGTATATAGGGTGTTCAGATATGTGGTATTTGTATATATGGTGTTCAGATATGTGATATTTGTATATATAGTGTTCAGATATGGAGTATTTGTATATATGGTGTTCAGATATGTGGTATTTGTATATATGGTGTTCAGATATGTGGTATTTGTATATATGGTGTTCAGATATGTGATATTTGTATATATGGTGTTCAGATATGAAGTATTTGTATATATGGTGTTCAGATATGTGATATTTGTATATATGGTGTTCAGATATGTGATATTTGTATATATGGTGTTCAGATATGTGGTATTTGTATATATGGTGTTCAGATATGTGATATTTGTATATAGGGTGTTCAGATATGTGATATTTGTATATAGGGTGTTCAGATATGTGATATTTGTATATATGGTGTTCAGATATGAAGTATTTGTATATATGGTGTTCAGATTTATGGTATTTGTATATATGGTGTTCAGATATGAAGTATTTGTATATATGGTGTTCAGATATGTGGTATTTGTATATATGGTGTTCAGATATGTGAGTATATATGTATATATGGTGTTCAGATATGGAGTATTTGTATATATGGTGTTCAGATATGTGGTATTTGTATATATGGTGTTCAGATATGTGGTATTTGTATATATGGTGTTCAGATATGTGGTATTTGTATATATGGTGTTCAGATTTATGGTATTTGTATATATGGTGTTCAGATATGAAGTATTTGTATATATGGTGTTCAGATATGTGGTATTTGTATATATGGTGTTCAGATATGAAGTATTTGTATATATTGTGTTCAGATATGGAGTATTTGTATATATGGTGTTCAGATATGTGGTATTTGTATATATGGTGTTCATATGAAGTATGTGTTTCAGATATTTGTATATATGGTGTTCAGATATGTGGTATTTGTATATATGGTGTTCAGATATGAAGTATTTGTATATATTGTGTTCAGATATGGAGTATTTGTATATATGGTGTTCAGATATGGAGTATTTGTATATATGGTGTTCAGATATGTGGTATTTGTATATAGGGTGTTCAGATATGTGATATTTGTATATATGGTGTTCAGATATGTGGTATTTGTATATATGGTGTTCAGATATGTGATATTTGTATATATGGTGTTCAGATATGTGGTATTTGTATATATGGTGTTCAGATATGAAGTATTTGTATATATGATGTTCAGATATGAAGTATTTGTATATATGGTGTTCAGATATGTGGTATTTGTATATATGGTGTTCAGATATGTGATATTTGTATATATGGTGTTCAGATATGTGTATTTGTATATATGGTGTTCAGATATGTTGTATTTGTATATATGGTGTTCAGATATGTGATATTTGTATATATGGTGTTCAGATATGTGGTATTTGTATATATGGTGTTCAGATATGTGATATTTGTATATATGGTGTTCAGATATTTGGTATTTGTATATATGGTGTTCAGATATGTGATATTTGTATATAGGGTGTTCAGATTTATGGTATTTTTATATATGGTGTTCAGATATGTGATATTTGTATCTATGGTGTTCAGATTTATGGTATTTGTATATATGGTGTTCAGATATGTGTTATTTGTATATATGGTGTTCAGATATGTGTTATTTGTATATATGGTGTTCAGATATGTGATATTTGTATATATGGTGTTCAGATATGTGATATTTGTATATATGGTGTTCAGATTTATGGTATTTGTATATATGGTGTTCAGATATGTGATATTTGTATATATGGTGTTCAGATTTATGGTATTTGTATATATGGTGTTCAGATATGTGATATTTGTATATATGGTGTTCAGATATGTGATATTTGTATATATGTATATATATTTGTATATATGGTGTTCAGATATGTGATATTTGTATATATGGTGTTCAGATATGTGATATTTGTATATATGGTGTTCAGATATGGTATTTGTATATATGGTGTTCAGATATGTGTATTTGTATATATGGTGTTCAGATTTATGTATTTGTATATTTGTATATATGGTGTTCAGATTTTTGTTATTTGTATATATGGTGTTCAGATATGTGATATTTGTATATATGGTGTTCAGATATGAAGTATTTGTATATATGGTGTTCAGATTTATGGTATTTGTATCTAGGGTGTTCAGATTTATGGTATTTGTATATATGGTGTTCAGATATGTGATATTTGTATATAGGGTGTTCAGATATGTGATATTTGTATATAGGGTGTTCAGATATGTGATATTTGTATATAGGGTGTTCAGATATGTGATATTTGTATATAGGGTGTTCAGATATGTGATATTTGTATATATAGTGTTCAGATATGAAGTATTTGTATATATGGCGTTCAGATATGTGATATTTGTATATATGGTGTTCAGATATGTATATATGGTGTTCAGATATGTGATATTTGTATATATGGTGTTCAGATATGTGGTATTTGTATATATGGTGTTCAGATATGTGGTATTTGTATATAGGGTGTTCAGATATGTGATATTTGTATATATGGTGTTCAGATATGTGATATTTGTATATATGGTGTTCAGATATGTGGTATTTGTATATATGGTGTTCAGATATGTGATATTTGTATATATGGTGTTCAGATTTATGGTATTTGTATATATGGTGTTCAGATATGTGATATTTGTATCTATGGTGTTCAGATATGAAGTATTTGTATATATGGCGTTCAGATATGTGATATTTGTATATATGGTGTTCAGATATGTGATATTTGTATATAGAGTGTTCAGATATGTGATATTTGTATATATGGTGTTCAGATATGAAGTATTTGTATATATGGTGTTCAGATATGTGATATTTGTATATAAAGTTTTCAGATTTATGGTATTTGTATATATGGTGTTCAGATATTTGGTATTTGTATATAGGGTGAAAAGTCAGTGTCCGAAAGGCGTTTCTGCTTCAGAAAGTTGTTGATGAGAAATAAATTAATAAATCAGTAATTACCTGAATTTATATCATCACAACTTTGTTGCATGTATGTAATAGCTAAATGATTTAAGTACAGTTGACTGTGTAATATAATTGGAACATGTGTTTTAAATTTCCTCACTGCTTTAGTTTTGTGAGTTATATGTTGCAGGCTTCAGTAAACAGAATCAGCTACCTTGCCAGCATTAACATTATGCAGTGTACATCCCTGTAAATGGGGAAGTGAAAGCCATGAAAATCCTTAAACCAGGATGTTGAACACTTCAGCTGTTGAAATGATGAATGGCATTTATGATCTTGTTTATTGAATAGGTACACATGCTCATGTAGATATTTACATAGACAACATTTGACAGGCATCTTCATTTACCAAGACCAATAGTCTTAAGGCTTTATAGTACCCAGTTAATGATATCACTCTGAAGTAATGTCATTAAATATTAATTAGGAATTCTTATCCAACATTATGCAAAGGTCAACTATAAAAATATGTCAGATGAGTTCATGTTTGAGGGTTCAAAGGTCACTAACTATATAGGTCAAAGTGTACAGATAGGTTTATGTTTAACAGTTCAAAAGTCAGTAGTTCAAGGTGTACAGATGAGTTTATGCTTAATGGTTTGAAGGTCAGTAGCTATATAGGTCAAGGTCTACAGATGAGTTAATGTTTTAGGATTCAAAGGTCAATAGGTCAAGGTCTGCAGATGAGTTCATCTGTTAGGATTTAAAGGTTAATATGTCACAAATATTACTTTAAAAAAGCTTTGACTTCCTTAACCAAAAAAATGATACATCATACTTACATTTGCATCAGAGTGAACTGGTGTTTATATTTTACAATAATTTTCTATTTACAATTATATACACGGTATGCTAAACTCTTCTATGGATTTCATTTCATATGACTGTGATATATCAGGTCCCTGATAATATACTGGATTAGGATTTCATGCCATTACTTCCTGTGACTAGAAATGATTTTATAATAAATAAAATAAAATAAGTAAGTAAGTGTTTTGATGAATGATCCAGGTAATTATAAAAATGTGATAGTACTATGTGGCTTTATTTATGCTGTAAAAAGTCCCAGAGATCCAGAAACACCTCATTCGAATCTAACTCCAGGTAGAAGCGTTGGCTTGTTACTGGTTTTATAATTAGAAGACAAGTACTTCATTTATTTATGACCACTATTTAAACAAAGGGAAATAATAAAGTCTTACTATAGGTTGAAATATTTAGACATGTGAAGTTGTTAAAAATGTTATCAATTCATAATATGAGGTTGATAGGAAAGTGTTCAAAGCCTGTTTTACAACTGCTGACCCAAAAAAATCTATACATATATACATAGGTAAATTTGAACTTTAACCTTTGACCCATATGTATAATACATCAGTAGAAACAGACATGACCAAGAGGCAGTAAGAAAGATTTATAATGTTTAAAGCATTGAAAACTGGTACATATTACTACAAGGGCAGGCTGTTTCAGGCAAATACAAAATAAACATCCTCTTTATCTACCGTAAATATCCCAAAATATTGATAACTTTTAAATAAGTTTGTAGAATTACATGCGGAAAGGAAAGACAAAAAAGGAACCAAAAAGGAATTTAAGAATTAAAGATATATGAAAAGTATTTTTTGAAACATGATGCATTGTACTTAATTTTATCAAAATAAAAGTTCAATATTTTGCATATAAATGCTTTCTTTCAAATGAATATCAAATTATAATTTCAAAGGTAATTTTCTTGTGCAATTTCTTTTTTGGTATTTTTTGTAAGTAATCCCACAAAATTGACAGCAAATTAATAATTTCTGTTCTTAAATGGTCACTTTTGCTCTTGTATAAATTCTGATTTACAATTTTTTGTTTTCAAATTCTCATAATTATCAGATGTTTTTGATTTGACAGGAGAAAAAATGCTTACACATTTACCGTAATGAGTGAAAGTTTATTTTAATTACAGTATAGATACAGTATGTCTTGATTTATTTAACTACAAAATAGGAAAATGGCTTCATCCTGAACACATAACAACTTTTGGTTTTGTTTGCAGTGATAGGAAATTACAACAGGAATTGGTGTTAGGTTTGCCAGGAAAAGATTTTCCTGATAATGGCGTTTACGTCTTCTTAGTTGTTTCAATTTCCCTATTTTTTGGTCATGTGACCCAAATAATCTGCATGACCAATAGTAGTGGTGTATCTGTGTATCGTCTGCCATCTCATGTACACAAACTTTTCATCTTTTAGACTCAACATAACCTCACAGATTTTAACCTCAAACTGACCTCACAGATCTCAACCCCAGTATTATCTCCCAGACCTAAACCTCAAACTGACCTCCCAGACCTCAACCTCAACCTGCCCTTGCAGACGTCAGCCACGGACTCTGACCTTACTGATAACCTGAATTTGACCTCAATGATCTCAACCTCACACTAACCTCACAGATCTCAACCCCAGTCATCTCCCAGACCTAAACCTCAAACTGATCTCCCAGACCTCAACCTCAAAAAAATCCTTAAGGATCTCAACCTCAACCTCAGACCTCACTAATAACCTCAACCTCAGAATAGGATCATACTGATTATCCTCAAAGTGACCTTACAAATCTCAACTTCAAACTGAACTCACAAATCTCAGCTTCAAACTGACCTCCCAAACCTCAGCCTCAAACTGAACTCATAAATCTCAACCTCAACCTGACCTCCCAGATCTTGACCTCAAACAGACCTCCTGGATCCCAACCTCAAACTGACTTTCCACATCTCAGCCGCAAACTGACCTCGCAGATCTCAACCTCAAGTTTACCCCTCAGCTCTCAATCTCAGACTGGGCATTGCTGACATTTGAAAAATATCATACTTTTTTAAACTAAAGAAAACAACTTCAGTGAGGCAAAAGATATATTTGATACAAAAATCATTATATCATATATACAGTATTATATTGACTCTACAACTGCTGCACTTGCAGCTATCATTTTGCATCTTTCCATGTTAATTCTCACACGGTAGGATTAGCTGTTGTTGGATACAGTCCGGATACACCTATATAGACTCTCGTGTTTCGGATCTTGGCTCAGATTTTTTCCTGCTTGCGTGCAGCTTGGTGATTGTTTACAATCTCCTCAGTGTTCTCATAATCATATTTGTTTGGATGATGCTTTGACATTTAGATTAAACCTACAAACCCTATATCACAATAATGGACTGGTCCCTGTGACCTTAAGATTGATTACAAATGGGAGTTTCCCACCTTAGTTATTAAGGGGTCGAAGATGTATGATGCAGATGACATTTCCTAGCATGTAGTCATGATTAAAGACTTGATTCCAATATTTGCACAAAATTAGGAAAATCTTTAAAGCAAGTAATTATGCTGAAATACTCATTATAAGATTATTTATACTGCAAGTCCATAGCATCAGCAGGTGCAGCTCCTTGTGGCCATCCCATAACGTCAATTTATGGATTTTTGAAAAAAAAACCCAAACAAAACTGAGAAAAATTC
Source organism: Ylistrum balloti (assembly GCF_031769215.1). NCBI lineage: Eukaryota > Metazoa > Mollusca > Bivalvia > Pectinida > Pectinidae > Ylistrum > Ylistrum balloti. The sequence continues at coordinate 683,318 of NW_026781986.1, read as the reverse complement.
CAACAATTTAGTGAAATGTTTCATATTTCTTTTAAGGCCCATGCAATTTGTTTCTTCAGTCATGAAAAATTTTGAGTCATCTTTAATATATTATCTGTCACCTTTCCAAATTTATTGCAATCCTATGGGAGAAAAAGTGCTGCAAAAAATAATTTGTCCATAAGCTCTATGTATGAAGAATTGCATTCAGAATTCAGACTAATGTCTTTTAAACTAAAATCATCGGAAACTACCGACTTTCTGCAGAAATTGGAAAGTTTCACAGTTATGCATTTTGTTGCATCATTTAGGATATTTCGAAAGATTACAAATTTACACATTTTTATCTGTAAGTTAGAATCCTTATTGCAATCACATTTGTTTTGAAGTTGATGATCAACACGATAGACAGAAAATTTCAGTTACTGTACAATCATTGATTTTATGTGGGGGATTTGTCTTCAATGACTTTGTGAGTACTCAAAATCCAGGAATTAATATGTCCATGAACTGTTCAAATAATTACAATTAGATTTCCCTTGCTGTGCTTAACTATGAAGTCAAGCATCCATTTAATAGCAGATTTTTGAAAAACTGAAAACTGAACTCCACGATAATATATGATTTTTCAGTAACAGACCATCTCAGGTTATTATGCTTAGAGCCATTTCTATAATAAGAGTTTATAGGAAAAATGAAATAGTAAAGTTAGAAATAAATGTTTCTGATTTGAAAATATTTGTCTCAGTAAGTGTACAGGGATTGATCAATGACATTGTAATTATATAGAAGAATGAAGGACACAATTACAACCATGTTGTATTTACTTAAGTGTTTAGATATATATATGGTGAAAATGTGAATCAACCATTAATTTAAAACGCTTGACATCAAATGTGAGTCAGCCATTGATTTCTAATGCTTGACATCAAATGTGGCTAAGCTATTGATTTCAAATGCATGACATCAAATGTGAGACAGACATTGATTTCTAATGCTTGACATCAAATGTGGCTTAGCTATTGATTTCTAATGCTTGACATCAAATGTTAGTCAGCCATTGATTTCTAATGCTTGACATCAAATGTGAGTCAGCCATTGATTTCTAATGCTAGACATCAAATGTGAGTCAGCCATTGATTTCTAATGCTTGACATCAAATGTGAGACAGACATTGATTTCTAATGCTTGACATCAAATGTGAGACAGACATTGATTTCTAATGCTTGACATCAAATGTGAGTCAGACATTGATTTCTAATGCTTGACATCAAATGTGAGACAGACATTGATTTCTAATGCTTGACATCAAATGTGAGTCAGACATTGATTTCTAATGCTTGACATCAAATATGAGTCAGCCATTGATTTCTAATGCTAGACATCAAATGTGAGACAGACATTGATTTCTAATGCTTGACATCAAATGTGGCTTAGCTATTGATTTCTAATGCTTGACATCAAATGTTAGTCAGCCATTGATTTCTAATGCTTGACATCAAATGTGAGTCAGCCATTGATTTCTAATGCTTGACATCAAATGTGGCTAAGCTATTGATTTCTAATGCTTGACATCAAATGTTAGTCAGCCATTGATTTCTAATGCTTGACATCAAATGTGAGTCAGCCATTGATTTCTAATGCTTGACATCAAATGTGTGTCAGCTATTGATTTCTTATATTTGACATGGAATGAGGGTCAGCCAATGATTTCTAATGCTTGACATCAAATGTGTGTCAGCTATTGATTTCTTATATTTGACATGGAATGAGGGTCAGCCAATGATTTCTAATGCTTGACATCAAATGTGTGTCAGCTATTGATTTCTTATATTTGACATGGAATGAGGGTCAGCCAATGATTTCTAAAGCTTGACATCAAATGTGAGATTGATGTCAATGTACATAATTTTTCTAGTCAATGTATCAAATATCACAATAAAAAACACACAAAAAAAATTAATAGAAAAATAAAGATGCAAAATACAAAGTGAGAAAAAGAAAATGAATGTTTAGAAAGAGACTTAAAACACATATGTCATTTTTTTTTGTACATGTACATTCTGACATCACTTGTCTAGTTCTGTTAGAATTCTGTCAGGATAATAGCATTCTGATTTTATACTTAAAGTACTTTAGGCAGGTCCTGTTAGAGTTTTATACATCAATATGTTAGCATGTCACTTAATACTTCTCTCACTACTGTACATATTGGAGGTTTAATTAACTTGCCAGACTTCACAATGAAAGTCTTTGTATTATTTTGCGACATTTCTTGTCCTGATTTTAACTGAACTCCCATCTTGCTATTTTTTTTTTTTTTTTTTTTCACATTTTCACATCTTTTATTAATTGTTTTTTTTCTCATCTGTGTGAATGTTTTCAAAAATATCTGTTCACTTTCAGCATGATCTTTCATGCTTAGACTCATTTGCATACATTGTTGTTAAGAGTTTTTATATATTATAGGAACTTTATCATCATGCAATAGCCTTTGTTAATATGTAACAGTACAGACACTGATGGAGGTTGTAATACTGTAGAAACAATAGCCTTTGTTAATATGTAACAGTACAGACACTGATGGAGGTTGTAATACTGTACAAACAATAGGCTTTGTTAATATGTAACAGTACAGACACTGGTGGACAGGTTGTAATACTGTACAAACAATAGGCTTTGTTAATATGTAACAGTACAGACACTGGTGGAGGTTGTAATACTGTACAAACAATAGGCTTTGTTAATATGTAACAGTACAGACACTGGTGGAGGTTGTAATACTGTACAAACAATAGGCTTTGTTAATATGTAACAGTACAGACACTGGTGGAGGTTGTAATACTGTAGAAACAATAGCCGTCATTAATATTTAATGGTACAGACACTGGTGGAGAGGTGGTAATACTGTATATAAGTCAGGTCCTACCTGTGCATTGGCAATTATTGATGGCCCCAAATATCATAAGAAAGGGTATGACTTAAACGTCAGTGTGGCTTATTTGTGGATGAAACCATGAAAATCAATAAAACCAGCTTATACTCTGGTGCGGTTTATAGTACAGAAAATATGGTTGTTACTTTGTTGAAATGAATGACCTGGACCCACTTTCAAGGTCACTGGGGTTACGAAAATCTTTTTATAACAATTCTTTACAGCCAAAAGGCCGAGGGTGCTGATATTGACCCAATAGCGGTTTTCTAAGGTCATTGAATGACTTTGACTCACTTTCAAAAATGCAAGGTCACAAGAGTAAGATGTGTTCAAATTTTCAAATGACTTCTTCTCAATCCTTGTACTGAATACTTAAACTGCAATTGATGCATTTCATGTCACAGAGAATGAAAATACATTGGGCAAATATATAATCTGTATATGTAGTATCACTATCAGTTCACAAAATTTTACTTTCATACATATAAGTGCTTGAAACACCTGAAATGTTGATAGGACTTCAGAACAATTAAACTTCAAAGACAAGTGTACAGTTTTAGACGACAAGGTCTGGATGAAACAAAACTGCTGAAGAGTCATTTGGGTGTAACCAAAAAAATGCTGAAATTATGATCACACATTCAATGTATGGAATTGAAAATTATCTACTGAAAATTAAACTGAAAAATAATTATATCTATTTCTGATATTTAAACAAAAATGATTTTTGAAAAGTTAGCATGACAGACTCTTCTTTTGCATTGCGGCCTTGCTTTGATTGCAAGGCTTAGACGTTCATCAAAATTTTCAAAGCAATATTCAATAAACTAGCAACTGAATATCGATCAAAATCATAATTTCAAAACATTTGAGTACAAAATGCTGGTTCAGTCTGACATTTGTATCTTATTTTCCAAATGCATTGCAAAAATGTCGAAACAGAATATTGATTATCTCCTCTCTTTCGTTTTTTATTTTGCAGGTAGACTAATTGAAACGCAGGCGTCAGATATACTGTGCATTGCTACATAAAGAAGATAAGTTTACTGTAACTGAGAAGCTACGTGGTTTTGTTACAAGAGGATCAAAGGCTCAGGAGACTGATTGCGTAGATTCAACATGGAGGACACTTGGTACTCGACTTGTCTTGACTGGAAATATACAATGTTAATTTAAGGTAAGGTTCTTTAGTGTTGTACCAGGAATATTTTATAATCAGTCATGATCAGATCCACACTCACAATGTGTGAACATTTTCAGTATTTTTGGTTTGTTTTTGTCTTTTTAAGTATTTTCAAAATTTAAACATTTTTAAAGAGTTCAATATTTCCCATTTATAACTTAAAAATGTGAGATTAATCTTTTGGCTTTCAATCTGTCAACTCTGATTTATGACGAAATTTGATCTAAGTATTCTGCCTTTACTTCTTACATACAACTTCCTGGTCAAGGTGCCTGTTCAGACACAACTAATATTGAAGAATATTTCCTCCTATAGTTTAATTTAGTTCTTATAGTTTTCATATCATTAATATATTTTTTGTTAGATAGGAGAAAAATCAATGTCAGATTAGACAGGATATTAGAATACTCAATCATCAGATGGATATCAAAAGGCTCAATAGTCAGATAGGATAGATGAAATGATAGACTCCATAGTCAGATAAGAGAGATGAAATCATAGACTCAATAGTCACAGAAAAGGATGAAATCAAAGACTCAATAGTCAGATAAGAGAGATGAAATGATAGACTCCATAGTCAGAGAAAAGGATGAAATCATAGACTCAATAGTCAGATAAGAGAGATGAAATCATAGACTCAATAGTCAGATAAGAGAGATGAAATCATAGACTCGATAGTCAGATAAGAGAGATGAAATCATAGACTCAATAGTCAGATAAGAGAGATGAAATCATAGACTCAATAGTCAGATAAGAGAGATGAAATCATAGACTCAATAGTCAGATAAGAGAGATGAAATCATAGACTCAATAGTCAGATAAGAGAGATGAAATCATAGACTCAATAGTCAGATAAGAGAGATGAAATCATAGACTCAATAGTCAGATAAGAGAGATGAAATCATAGACTCGATAGTCAGATAAGAGAGATGAAATCATAGACTCGATAGTCAGATAAGAGAGATGAAATCATAGACTCGATAGTCAGATAAGAGAGATGAAATCATAGACTCGATAGTCAGATAAGAGAGATGAAATCATAGACTCGATAGTCAGATAAGAGAGATGAAATCATAGACTCGATAGTCAGATAAGAGAGATGAAATCATGGACTCGATAGTCAGATAAGAGAGATGAAATCAAGGACTCAATAGTCAGAGAAAAGGATGAAATCATAGACTCCATAGTCAGATAAGAGAGATGAAATCAAAGACTCAATAGTCAGATAAGAGAGATGAAATCATAGACTCAATAGTCAGATAAGAGAGATGAAATCAAAGACTCAATAGTCAGATAAGAGAGATGAAATCATAGACTCCATAGTCAGATAAGAGAGATGAAATCATAGACTCAATATTCAGATAAGAGAGATGAAATCATAGACTCCATAGTCAGAGAAAAGGATGAAATCATAGACTCCATAGTCAGATAAGAGAGATGAAATCATGGACTCCATAGTCAGAGAAAAGGATGAAATCATAGACTCAATAGTCAGATGAGAGAGATGAAATCATAGACTCAATAGTCAGATAAGAGAGATGAAATCATAGACTCAATAGTCAGATAAGAGAGATGAAATCATAGACTCCATAGTCAGATAAGAGAGATGAAATCAAAGACTCAATAGTCAGATAAGAGAGATGAAATCATAGACTCCATAGTCAGATAAGAGAGATGAAATCATAGACTCAATATTCAGATAAGAGAGATGAAATCATAGACTCCATAGTCAGAGAAAAGGATGAAATCATAGACTCCATAGTCAGATAAGAGAGATGAAATCATGGACTCCATAGTCAGAGAAAAGGATGAAATCATAGACTCAATAGTCAGATGAGAGAGATGAAATCATAGACTCAATAGTCAGATAAGAGAGATGAAATCATAGACTCAAGAGTCAGATAAGACAGAAGATAACAAAACATTTCCTGGTCAGATACAACAGATGAACTTAAATGACTTAATGATCAGGTAACACAATAATCAGCTAAAACCAATCAAATGACTTAGTAGGTATATTGTCAGATAGGTAATATTTAAAGACCAAGGGATGTGGTACTCAGCTATTTCACTGTCACTTCATACTTACCTATCTCTTTTGTTTATATACCACGGTATCCTACAGTTTACATTAGAAGTAACAAATCCTGATAGATTAAGTTTTGCCAATACAGCAAATATGATCAAACATTGTAATACTAAATGAAAATATTGATACTGAAATTGATAGTGTGAATTGTTTATCTTTCTATCAACTTGTCAATAGGATCAAGTAGAACACTTTGTTACCTTCCCATGTGTAAACAGCCAGGATTGGAATTATCTTCAGTCTAATACAAGATAATCTTTTTCATCCTGTCTCCCCAGTGTCATACACTGAAATTTTCCTAATCAGTAGGTTGAATTTCCACTTTTTTTTTACATCTGGGGATATAAAAGATAAAGAAATCAGATTGATGATGTTTTTAAAATCATATATCATGCATTTGTCATAGAAATGTTGCCCTTTGTATTTTTAAACTGGGGGTACAGTGCATTCCAAATAGTGCATTCATATAGCCCTTGAAGTCTTGAATGTTACCAAAGTTTTGAATTAGTGGTCTCATTCAGGATAATGGGGAATACTAGATCAAAATTTAGGGAGTAATTTTTGTAATCATTATTTTGTCATTATTAGATAAAATTGGTGCATCTCACACACACACACACACACACACAAACACACCCTCCCTTCCCCCCAACCCAACCCCCCCCCCCACCCCCCACCCCCCTTCCTACTTGGGGCAGAGGTGCGGTCTTTTAAATACTTTTCCACTCTTCCTTATATGAAACAATTTCAGTAAACTTAACCAGGGGATTCATGTTATAGATATTGTGGATGCAAGAATTCATCGTCATGCAAATTTCCAAACAGTGACAATGCACTAAAATTGCTCCAAACTAGGTTTTAATACAGTGTATTTTTTTTTAGGCAAGCTTTAAATTGCACCCGAGTATAAGCCACAGGGCTAGTTTTTAGCCTTCTCTTTTTTTTGGCTTGATCCCTATATAAGCTACACCAGAATATAAGCTGCACATTTTTCTTACATGTGGTAACTGTTATGTTTCATTGATATAACAGACAATGGACAACAGTTTATTAAGATCGTCAGTGAAACATTTAATATAACTTTGCAAATGAATTATACACAGATAGTCCTTTATTCTGTAGATGTGTTTGAAAAATGTACAATAGCAATTATCAAACTTGTTTGGCTAGGAAGCCTTCAAAGATTGTCTACGCACAGATATAGGGCCTGACTTTAAGTATGGTTTATTTAACAATGTCTCCGTCGGAGTCAGTACTGTGAAATATTACTGAAGACCCTTGTATGCTGACAAAATTCTTGTAGTCTCATATTTTTTCCTGTGAGTTACACAAAGTCATTCTTAAAAGTCGTTCTAGAATTTGACTCGATGACCTATCAATCCCAAGATGCAACAGGCCATTGTAAACTTCTGAAGCAACCAGGAAAGCTCAGAAGACATTATTGTGATTCACATTAAAAGATGTATTAATTCAATCAATCTTGTCCTGTGTACAGTTGCAAATGACCGTTCTAGACAATCTGTTTCAATCACAAACATGTGATGGACAGGTACTCGTTAAAAAAAACTGGTAACTGGTACCGACGCCACGTTCTGATGTACTGGTATCCTTGGTTTAAATCTTTATTTTTTATTCTTTCTAGAAGCGTGACATGTTACAGCAACCAAAATGATCAGTGTGGGAGGTCACGCAGGTCAATAGTACATGTGATACACCTCAACAAAATGGTCGTTTCTAAATGCATGACAGTCTGGAACCGATGTCCAGACGATATTCTTCATTTTGTTTTTTTTCCTTCTGCCAATTTTTTTTTATTCACATATAAGCCGCACTGGTATATAAGCCGCACTGGTATATAAGCAGTATATAAGACTGCAGAGGAAAGTAGATGTGTCTTATTAGCTGGAAAATACAGTGATTTTTTTTTACCTGGATGTAAAAGGATATTTCATATATACCTATCTCATTATTTCATGGATTAAGCTTTCACGATTACCTTGATGTACTGTAAAAAAGTGAAAATATCGTCCTCCCAAAAATGACCATTTATGCAGTATCTGTTTGCTTTTCTGCTAAAAATTGATATAGTGGGCTTGCATTGGTGGATAAATAGGATGACACATGTAATATACATTTATGATAATCACCAAATGAATTACCAAATATGAGCACAAGGTTGGCAGGTAGGATGAATATTGATCATTATATTCGATAAAAATTGGCAAAACGTGTGTTATCTTTTAGAATATGATATATTGCTTGGCAAGAAAAGCATATATCTTAGGTGAGAATACTAGGCACAAAAGTGGCATGGTAGTGTGAAATATGACATGTGATTGATGTGACAGGGTTGTGGTAAACAGAATTAAATTAAATATCTTCAAATGTACTGACTACGATACATTTTCCTGTACATGTCCAATGCAATATTAAGGACTCTGTCATATACTTGGAAACAGACTTTTAGATTTTGGCAGGAGGTATCAATTATTTATTGGTAATGCAAAAAACTACAGTTCTCAAGCAAAGATATAGAGGGTGTCTGTCAGAGCCTTGTTTCATATGTCAAAAACATTACTGTGATGGCTGGCAAGTTGGTAGAAATCATCACTCGACCAGAGTTATGAGAAATTGTTTTTAGACAGATAGATATTTACATTACTCGTAAATCTGTATACCTGTTTTATATATTAAAATTATGTTTGATGATGTAATGAAAATGTGTGGCCAATAGATTGGGATAAACAGACAACTGAGTTAACATTTATTTTGTTTTATGATGGATGTTCTAAGATTAAAAAGTAAAAACTTGATATAGATGCTGCCTCCAATGTTGTCCATTGACATATTCCATCATAGTGTTTTATTGAATTACTTGTAACCCTAAAATATCATATTATATCATAGTATTTTAAATCAATTCTTATATAATGACATATTATGTAACTGAAAAAAGAGGACAAAATGAATGAAAACTGAGTATAGTTTTGAAACATATATATTTGCTGGGAATTACTGTAAAAAACTCTGTAATGTGCACAGTTTTTTTTTTGTCTAAAGTCGGGGGTGTGCACGTTATGTAGATATAGGATTTTGAAGGGTTTTTTTTTTCATGGAAAAACCAAAGATTTTGTGTGACCACCATCATTGTTTGTCAGGATTATTTGGTACTGAAAACTGACACAAAAAGGATTTGACCAATTATTTATGAACAAAGATTATGAATAAGATAATTACTGTATATATTAATGCAAACTACTTGAATGAGTATCACGCAAAACCTGGACATATTGTTTGAAAATGTGATAGCAAATAGACAGACAGAAAACTAATGATCGGCAAAGACAGCAGCCTGTTTGAGACATCAAAAAATACATGTATGTTGATTATAGAAGTTCTGGGATTGTCTTACCAAAATGTGTAATGAAACACAGTTCTTCTTTTGACAATACAAATATGCATGTCTATAGTACATTCTGTGTGATTCCTTTCCATGATCTGTATACCGATTGCTTACATATACAGAGTTGGGGCCTCAATTTATGTCAGCTGGTGCATGTTCGATGTGACAGCGAGACATGAAAGAAAAGTTGATTGGTGGAAATCATATTTTCCTGGTTTGGTCATGAATAGGTAGATAATGACTTGTACCTGTGATTTCAACACTGAACACTGATAATTGGGGCTAGTGTGAAGACAAATGCTTGTGTACATAAGATAAAATAGGGATAATTGGATAGGTAAGTGAATGACAGCAAGACATGTCTGATGTCAAAGAAAACAAGAATAAGCACAAACATTAGGCAGTAATCAAACAGAAAGATATTAAAAGTCAGTAAATGAGATGAAAACAAATTTTGAAGAGAATACTTTCAAGTTTTGGACCTTGTATTGTTGGTCTAGCGTGTTAGCTGAACATTCTGAGATCAATTTCTTGGCTGTCGGAGATCAATTTTTGGTGTGCATATTATGCAAGTTTAAGCTTTTTTTTTTTTTACCATATTCAGCCCAAAAAAATACATGTGCACATTATGTAGGTGCACACATTACATGGCATATGAAATTAGATTTTGCTAAAATGTAAAGTTTTATTTAACATTTAAAAATTGCCATTTTTTTGTATGCTGGACACTGGTTTAGAAATGTTCTCAATCTGTCCATGTATAAACAGAGTGAATGAGAATTTGAATGAGCTTACCCTTTATATTCAACAATAAGCCTGTGTCTGCTGATAAGCCCACACATCATTTACTGTTAACACCTTAACCAACAAAGACTACTTTGTCTTGTTATATCTATCCCCTCCCTGAATAGAATCAGTGACTACTACATAGTTGATAATATTCTCGGATGATATATTAACGGTCAGTAACGATTGTGTGAAAATTATATATACTGTGAACATTTGTACAGTGAATGAAAATTTAGGAAAATGTCTGTTCTGGCCTTTACATGGAAACCAGTACATCAGCTTGTGTGAAAAAGAATACCTTTGAAAAACCCTAACCGAAACAACCACGAATTATTAGCTCCGCAAAATTAGAGGAAACTATGTAGTGCCCCCAAGGCCTTTTTAAGGATAAATATGGCATTAGGTGCAGATGGAACTTAAATACGTACATCACTGCAGCTAGATCTAAACCATTATTACATCAATACAGCCGAGTGATCCAGCATCACCAGCGAGAGACTAATCAATCAAGCTTTGTAGGGCTGATCACTAATATTTTTACAAGGCTGTGCTATAGATCTCTACCAGTAGGTGTCTTAAATGTCACAATGACCTACATGGAGAAAAGCTGATTTTGCAGCCTTGATCAAACCTCTGGCTGCACTGTATATTAGAACTCATTTCAAATTTGTACAGACCATGATTAACCTCAGAAAAAAAATGATTCAGAAGTAATGATTTTCTAGATTACAGAAACAGTCGGGCGTAATTTCTTTTTCAGTTTTTTATTTTTCATTTAAATATACAAAAGCCCCATAAAATTGACTTTTTAGAAATATCTATGTATTTTTTCCATTGATTCCAGAGAAAAGAATGACTTTCTGAAGGTGATTCTTCCAAAGAATCTTTCATGTACTCTGGGGATTGAATTCCATTTTGAAAAAACTAGATGACAAACTTTCCAGTGTCCTAACAATACACATAAACATGATACTTTCCTTGTTTGTTTTTTTTCCAAACATTTATGCAATAAACACAATATGTACTAAATGTATTTAAGTCTTCTTAATTGCTGAGTAATGATCAGTATGAAAGACTGAAGGAAATATACTAAACAAAAAAAGAAAGGTAACACTACTTTATTCTGTGATTAATTATTTAGCCCCTTCATAAATCCTTACCAAGCATGTACGAATAAAGTAATTGATCAATTCTGATAAAACTGCAGTCATGGTTCATTATAAAACTTTGCGTTCAGTTGATTTTATTCGACTGTAAAGGACGTTGGGGTCAATTTCAAAGGTAACACCATTAGTAACGGGTATGGCCACCGTTTGCGAAGTAAACAGCATTGCAGCGTCGTCGCATGGAACTCGTAAACCGGCGGATAATTCGAGGAGAGATATTGTTCCATTCAGCGATCAAGGCTTGGGCCAGCTCCTGCAAGTTTGACGGCTGATATTAACATTCTCTCACACGTCGCCCAAGAACGTCCCAGACATGCTCAATCGGTGACAAATCAGGTGATTTAGATGGCCAATCTAACACCTGTACATTATTCTGCTGCAAGAAAGTTCTGCTGACGCGACTGGTGTGCACTGGTACGTTATCCTGTTGAAAAATGGCGTCTTAAAAATGGCAGAACCACTGGTCTTAAAATTTCGTCTTGATATCGAATGCTGGTTAAATTGCCATTTAACACAACAAGCCTGATACGAGTCCCCCCACAAATACCAACCCAAACCATTACACTTCCGCCACCAAAGCGGTCCGGTTCTGCGATGCAGCAGTTTGCAAAATGCTCCACACTCTGCGCCTTCCGTCACTGTGTTGCAGACAAAACCTGGACTCATCTGAAAACAGAACATTGTTCCATTGTCGTAAGGCCCAACGACAGTGAACACGGGTCCAGTTACGCCGATTATTACGGTGACGTCGCAACAGATTGGGTCCAGTGAAGGGATGCCAAGCTTTCAATTGGTAGGCCCTCAACCTGTTGCGGACTGTTTGGGGAGACACACAACGCCCAAACAATGTCCTTGTAGTCTCTACTGCGGTTACGAATAGATTGCGCAAGTGTATCAATCGTATACAACGGTCATCCCTGGCGGTCGTTTTACGGGGTCGGCCTCTTCGGGGACGATCGGATGTTGACCCAGTTTGGTTTAACCACTGCAACCAAAATGCCGTGCAACTCGACGGCGAGACTCCCGAGCCTGGATCATGCCTACAGCCCTTTCTCTCTCTACTTGTGACAGCCGGGGCATAATGATAAAGTTGATAGATAGCAAGATTCGGTGATTTCTAAGTCCTAAGGATCTAAGGAACAGTTGTCAGTTTGAATGTTTATGAAATTCAAGCGAAGATACAAGTTAGTTGCAGAAAACCTCATGCAGCTCTTTCGTTAATACAGACTTTCACGCTTGAATGATTTTGGTAACCCCCTTGGATTTTGTAATGTAAAACATTACCGTTTTCTAATATTGCACAAACGTCATTTTGTTTTCACTCATTTACAGGTATTCGCCAAGGAAACATGTTTACCTTTCTTTTTTTGTTGAGTATATATGGTGAGGATTATCCAATATCGTTGTAGAAATATTTATAATTCTTTTTGTTTGCTTTAACTTTTTGTGCTTGGATCTTGTTTCCTTTGTGTGAGATTTAGATTAAAGCTGAAACATTATACATTGTACTTTACCAAAACGTTAAAAACATTTATATTTTCATTTTTTTATCATTTTCAGCACTAAACTTTTCCTAATTGATGTAGAATAAGCATTAGCTGTCTCATAATGCATAATAGGGCAATGTATTGAAAAACCAGACTAGTATCTTTACCAACAGTGAAACCTGTCTATAGAGGCCACTCAGTGGAGCAAAGAAAATTGGTCTTTATAGACAGGTGGCCTTTATATAGAGGTTCAATGACTATAAATTGCTTTACATAGGGAACCAAAACAGTGACCTTTACAGACAGGTGATCTTTTTTTTATAAATGGTCTTTTAGATAAATTTGGCTGTTTTAAAAAGCTAGCTCCAGCAAGTACTTAAAATACACCTTCATGCAGGTAGTTTTATGCCCCTGTTACTTTTATTCTGTGATCCATATTCATTATTGTATCCCGTCCTGCTCTGAATCAATTTTTTGTCTTCTAAACAGATTTGGTCCATATTTGCCCTAGAGAATCATAACATCATGTTCTTCACCTTGTCATATTAAGGTTCATCAGTCAAAGTTACAAGGTCAAAGGTCACAAGTGACAAGTTTTGCAAATTCATCACTGATACATGTACTTACTTGTATGGGAGCTGGACAAAAAATTGTTAATAGTAGAGAGTATTTGCTTATAGACTGGATACTCAGAGATCTAAATAAGGAGAATGTCCATTTTTTTTGCCATTTGCATAACTAGAACTAGGTTTGACTTAAATAAAGCTGAATATTTTTAATCGTATATTAAATATTCACAAGAGTAGGAATTGTTACTGGTAATTCTATTAAATTAAAAATTTTAAAAGGCTTTTTCTAAGATAATCAACAAATTTACTCAAAGTTTTTCATCGTGTTTGCTTGTTGATTAAATTGTCTTGTATAATTATGGTTTTAAATTTCAGAAGCAGAATGAAGTATCTTGAGGGATGTATTCTCTACTGCTGTAGAGAAACAAACATGGCCATTTTGACATAAGATCTGGTGTCAGTTGTGTTTCACCCACAGTAGTGTCTGGAGATCTGAATCGCCATCATCATGTTAATCAAAGAATATCGCATTGGGCTGCCCATGAGTGTGGATGAGTACCGCATTGCACAGCTTTACATGATACAGGTAAAGAAATCTCTAAAATATAACAAACTTAAGGGTGTATGGTATTTAAATTTTTTATCTTCTTGCCAAAAAAGTTCAAAACTTTCAAATCTTAAATTTCATTCCAAGAAATTTGTTATTGACTGAATTGATCATAAAAGTAAAATAAGGAATATCCATTCAAAGATACACAAGAATTGATGATTCTTTAACAAGGATACACGGAAATTGATGATATATTTCAAATGTATGTAATAATGACTTTGATATATTAAAATGACTGCATGAAGAAATTGCTGAAGAATCAATAATTAATCTTTGAAAAATGCAGGTTTTATGAACATGTTTAAATGTGCTCATGGATTCATAATACATTTTGAAATACAACATTTAAAAGCACAAAGGGACTAATAATACAGTAGTGATTTGCTACCAGAGAAACATACTGCAGACTTACTGCAGAATATTCTGATACTAAAGCTTGCACTGAAATGTATAAAAATTTTACCTCTATTTTTTTTTTTTTTTAGAAAAAGAGTCGAGAGGAAAGTCATGGGGAAGGCAGTGGGGTAGAAATCCTGACTAATGAACCATATACTGATGGTCCCGGGGGCGACGGTCAATACACATATAAAATATATCACATTGGGAGTCATCTGCCAGGTAAATTAGTGTCATATACAGGAATACAAATACCTGATTGGATTATATGTGTCACATGGCCTGATGATATTCTTTGGTATATTATCATATACATGAATTCCTGTTCTTCAGTAGTTATCAACTCCGTTTTTCTTCAGAGTCCAATAATGCTACATTGTCCAGTAATAAGCCCACCCCTGAAATCTGAATCACATTTCTGGTGCCTCGGAATAGGTTTAAATCATGCTTGGTAAATTCCTTGACATTTGTGTAGAAAGTTACTGAAACAAATACCATTGTTTGATTATTTCTTTGCCAATTTCAAATGTTTTCAAGGCATTTACTTAAATTTATGAAATGACTATTATCCTCTTGATAGCTGGAATTATCTTTCTTTGCCTTGAAATCATGATATTGTATTAACACAGGATGGTTTCGTGCCATTTTACCCAAGTCTGCTCTCATGGTTGAGGAGGAAGCCTGGAATGCCTACCCTTACACTAAAACCCGCTACAGATGTCCGTTTGTAGAAAAGTTTCTACTGGAGATTGAAACAAAATATATCAATGATGGTGGGGAACAAGAAAATGTATTTGACATGTCAACAGGGGAGATAAAACAACGACAATTAGGTAAATTGTAAAACTATAAAATTGACGAAAAGAGGCGCAAAAATCACTATTTCGAATTTTAAAAATTACATTATTTCTTATTAAAGCAGCTCATCATATTACTAACAAATTTGAAAGGATCATGTCATTTTTGCAATCCAAACATCATTAATCTGATACCTTATTCTTATGCAACGTTTCTTTACAGACTTCATAGATTTAGTGAAAGATCAGCTTCCCAGTAGTGACTATAAGAAGGAGGAGGACCCCAAACTTTACAGATCATCCAAGACTGGCCGTGGCCCATTGACTGACAGCTGGTGGGAAGAGTACAGTCAGGAGTCAAGGGTCAAAGGGTCAAGCAAGGCAATGATGACTGCCTATAAATTGTGTCGGGTCGAGTTCCGTTACTGGGGCATGCAGAACAAAATTGAGAGATTTATCCACGATATAGGTAAATTGAGTCACATTCTGAAATAATGTGATATCTTCTCAATTTCTCAATAGATTTGGTTCATATTTACCAAACAGTGCCATAACATAATGGTCAGTGATCAAATTTAAAGGGTCAAGGGTCACAATGGTTCATTTTCGATTAAAAAAAATGTTTATTATGGGTACATATTATCATTAAGTAGTGTTTGAAAAATCACTAAATTCTACCTTTTTGTAGGTCTGCGGAAAACAATGCTTCGCGCTCACAGACAGGCATGGTGCTGGCAAGATGAATGGTTTGGACTCAAACTCAGTGACATTCGACAGTTAGAACTTGAAACACAACTGGCTCTTGCTGCCAAAATGGCTGCCACCACAAACCACAACGAAGATGATGAACTGCAAGAGGAAAACCAAAATGAGATTGAAATAAATATTAATGTCAGACCGAAAATTCCTGTATCTGTCTCCAATCAGGAGATTGGATGTGGCAAACATTTTAATGACCAAGTTGTGGAGGAAGCCATTAATCCAAATTCTAATGTGTCACATAGACAGTCCTTCTCCAATTCTTCAAGGTCAAGGTCACAAGGTAATTAAAGTCTGTTGATATTATGTCAGGTCAGTCAAAAGTAGTCAAATTTATCAGTAAATGCAAGTCAGTTTAGCAGAGAGAAGTTGCCTTTATGGACAGGTGATCTTTATACAGAGGTTTGCTTTATATGTATTACATAAGGAAATGAAACAAGTGGCTTGTATAGACAGGATTTGTTAAGTATAGGTGGTCTCTGAATACAGGTATTTTTTATGCACATGCAACCTTTATAGACAGGTATAATGTACAAGTGGCCATTATAGACGTGTATTTTTTGTGTAAAGGTGACCTGTGTAGACAGGTAGTTTTTATGTACATGTGACCTTTATAGACATGTAGATTTTATGTACATATGGCCTCTAAAGACAGGTATTTTTTATGTATAGGTGGCCACTATAGACAAGGTTTTTTTACAAATATGTGACCTTTATAGACAGGTATTTGTGGCCATTATCAATATTTAAAACCTGTGAAATTATGTATTATTGTGGAGTTGAATTTTTGTTGTTTTCCAAAAAATGTTTTATTCCTGGGCATTTGATTTTATTGATAAATACAGGCCAGTATATGTCCTTTACCAAATGATATCAGGTTGTGGACATGTGAATTTGTAGATTAAGAGTACCCAAAAAATCAGTGAAAATTAATTCCTCATGGAAATGAATGATTTCACAGTATCTAGATCCACTTTGTTAAAAGAACATGCTATTTTCATTGCTAATTACACAATCTTGTAGGGGTATTTATGTGGCATTAATCGTATTCGAAGTAATAAGCCCCTTCATGTCTATTCAAGTTGAGTAGATTTACAAATAACTGCTATTTTCTGAACCTGCAATAAGCCCATTTGGAGAAGATAAATGTGAATTGACATATTTGTATATAACTTGGCTCGGTAGTAGATATGATACCAATTTCTGTAGGAAGATTATCTTGTTACTGTTACTTTAAAATCCATGAGAGAGGTGCAGGCCCTGTGAACCTCTTGTTTACTACAAGTGCTCAGATATTGATGGATATGGTACTAATTTCTGTATAAAGATCATTGTGCTTCCCAAATATTTTTGGGAGAACATATAGTGGCTGCTTTGTCCATTCATCCTTCCATGGCAAGAGCTTAACTTTGCCCACAGTTAAGCAATCACCATGAAACATGGTGTGTGCATTGGTCATGCTAACATGATGCAATCTAATATCAATGTGAGCAATACAGGTCCTCTAGGCCTCTTGAATATTAAATAATCATTGATGTTGTACCAGTTTCTGTAATAAATCATTTTGTTGTTCTCTCTGTAATATCCATGTACCAGTTTCTGTAATAAATCATTTTGTTGTTCTCTCTGTAATATCCATGTACCAGTTTCTGTAATAAATCATTTTGTTGTTCTCTCTGTAATATCCATGTACCAGTTTCTGTAATAAATCATTTTGTTGTTCTCTCTGTAATATCCATGTACCAGTTTCTGTAATAAATCATTTTGTTGTTCTCTCTGTAATATCCATGTACCAGTTTCTGTAATAAATCATTTTGTTGTTCTCTCTGTAATATCCATGTACCAGTTTCTGTAATAAATCATTTTGTTGTTCTCTCTGTAATATCCATGTACCAGTTTCTGTAATAAATCATTTTGTTGTTCTCTCTGTAATATCCATGTACCAGTTTCTGTAATAAATCATTTTGTTGTTCTCTCTGTAATATCCATGTACCAGTTTCTGTAATAAATCATTTTGTTGTTCTCTCTGTAATATCCATGTACCAGTTTCTGTAATAAATCATTTTGTTGTTCTCTCTGTAATATCCATGTACCAGTTTCTGTAATAAATCATTTTGTTGTTCTCTCTGTAATATCCATGTACCAGTTTCTGTAATAAATCATTTTGTTGTTCTCTCTGTAATATCCATGTACCAGTTTCTGTAATAAATCATTTTGTTGTTCTCTCTGTAATATCCATGTACCAGTTTCTGTAATAAATCATTTTGTTGTTCTCTCTGTAATATCCATGTACCAGTTTCTGTAATAAATCATTTTGTTGTTCTCTCTGTAATATCCATGTACCAGTTTCTGTAATAAATCATTTTGTTGTTCTCTCTGTAATATCCATGTACCAGTTTCTGTAATAAATCATTTTGTTGTTCTCTCTGTAATATCCATCCAGTTTCTGTAATAAATCCTCTCTGTAATATCCATGTACCAGTTTCTGTAATAAATCATTTTTTTGTTCTCTCTGTAATATCCATGTACCAGTTTCTGTAATAAATCATTTTGTTGTTCTCTCTGTAATATCCATGTACCAGTTTCTGTAATAAATCATTTTGTTGTTCTCTCTGTAATATCCATGTACCAGTTTCTGTAATAAATCATTTTGTTGTTCTCTCTGTAATATCCATGTACCAGTTTCTGTAATAAATCATTTTGTTGTTCTCTCTGTAATATCCATGTACCAGTTTCTGTAATAAATCATTTTGTTGTTCTCTCTGTAATATCCATGTACCAGTTTCTGTAATAAATCATTTTGTTGTTCTCTCTGTAATATCCATGTGAGTGATACATATTTTTTCAAGCTTTTGTTTTTTACAACTGTTATGACAGTAGTTGATGTATAAAAGTTGTTTACTTTCTCAGGCACTAACAGTCGAGATATATCAGCTTCCCGGATATTTGAAAGTTTAGAGCGACTTCAGGAATCAAGCTCGGAGTCAGAGGACGAATTCTATGATGCTAAAGGTACAAGTATAATTTGGTCATAATATTGGTTCTATTTCAGGTATTTTAGCAAAATGGAAAAGGTAACATTTGATTTTGAATGTGTGGTCAAGAGAGTTGTTTTATTTGAAAGCAATGAAACATCAAAATAGTGGTTTCTTGATTGAATGATTTTAAACATTTATTGAAAACTGTGAAAAATAATCAATTTTCCTTTTTATTATTTTTTTAAGGTCTAATTAATTCTGTTAAAATATTCCTGTTGTTTTTCATTAAAAATAATATCAGTATCTTTTTATTGATGATTTCATCAAACTGAAGATATATTGATTGGATGTGTGAGTTAGATTTGCCAGGTCTTCCAGTTTTTCTTCACTGTGCTTGTTCTGTTGTGGTGACAAATTCCTTGCATGTGTGTCGTGAAGTGTAACATGTTTTATATGGATTTAATTCTGACTGTTTGGAAATAAGACCAAAAATACAATTCTAAAAGAAAAAACATGCATCGTTTCTCTTTCTCTTTTTCTGCATTTTTTTTATTTGTGTAAGGCTTTGACAAATGTTTCAATGATACAGACTAATTAATATTAATTGCAAAATCAAGTGTTGCATTTTCATATTACATAATGAATATTAACATATAATGATTAATTGTTTAAAATGTTATTATTTAAGTCTACATCTGCAAACTAAAATTATGCTGTTAATTCTAACAAAACAAATATTCCTTTTTAAACCACAGAACAATGAAAGTAGAAAAAAAATAAAAGAAAAAGATAAAATGTCTGCATTTGTGGAATTTGAAGTTAAGGGCAGATAACTCTTGTCATTTTCTATCTGTTGGTGTGTAACCATACTGAGAGATAATTCTGCTTCATTTGACATTTTTGGTATTTGAATATTTGTATATACTATTTGAATGTTTATCTTAGACACAACTATAGAAATTTCTTTTGTTTATTGATATTTATTCATTCTTGTTGAAGTTGAAAATAACTATATTTAAGATGAAATAGTTTTTTGGATATGGCCTTCCCAGAATTATTCATAGTTGCATGGTTCCAACATGAGAATATATATATGATAATTGCATGTTACTCTATACCAATCATAATGGAATATGAAATGAAAAATGAAATGATTTTGAAATTTATTCGAAAATAAGTCATTTTCCTGGTGATTAATATGATATTTGTTATAGATATAAGATAAAAGATCAAAAATTCATATTTCACTGTAAGCATTTATCCTTTTGTTTACATATACATAGCATATATATATATGCTATACCTATGTCTCCTTTTCTTATATACCCTTTATCTGTTATTTCTGTATGCTTTTTACATTCGATATTGGAACTATAAATCCCAATGTATTCTATCGGGAAAATTCTGGAGCTGTAAATCCCAATGTTTTCAATCAGGAATATTCTGGAGCTGTAAATCCCAATGTTTTCAATCAGGAATATTCTGGAGCTGTAAATCCCAATGTTTTCTATCAGGAATATTCTGGAGCTGTATATCCCCATGTATTCAATTATATATATATCTTTGTATAATATTCACTTATTATCAGGAATCTATACTGTTTATTTCTTTTATATCTCTTAACTCTTTGCTTTACTTTATTATACATTACTTTCCTTCACTAATCATTGAAATTAAGTATAACTTGTTTTAAATAATGTTAGTCAAAGATATGTTTAAGACCATGAATTTTGTTTCCAAAATTATTCTAGGTTGAATTAAAAAAAGAATGTGAATTTTGCTTTAAAAAATTTTCATGACTTTTAACCAGAAAGAATATTTCGAAAATTGTTATTCCAGGCTAAACCAAAAAGAGCTTAACCAAAGATAAATGAATTTCCTTTCGAAAATTAGCTTAGGCTTAAGCAAAATGGATTGTGAATTTTCTTTTTAAAATCATCTTATGTCAAATGTAAAAGATCTGTAAGTTTTTTGAAAATCAGTCTATTCTGAATAAAAGAAGAATGGTTAATTTCTTTTGGCAAAAACAAAAAAGAAACATGGACATCTCACAAGGCATAACCAGAAAAAAAAATAGATGAAATGAATAAAAAGAAATCTTATTTCTAAAATCATTCAAGGCCAATTTAAAAAGTATTGTGAATTTTATTTCTAAAATTCTTCTTTTGGTAATGACTTTGTCTCTGTAGATCTCTAAGAAAAAATACATCTGTATTTTACTGAGATCTACTTTTGTTTTTCCTGTTATCACTGGCTTCTGGATATTTTGATAAATCTACCAGACACTATTCAAGTTACTCCACTGACTACAATTTAAGTTGGTCTAGTGACTAAATTTGATCTCAAAGTTGACTTTGTGGCTATATGCTATATACAATTTCATTTTTGCTAGTTTTCTGTATCCTATCAGCTGGTACATACAATTTTGTAAGTGATTACAAAATTATTAATCAGTGTTTGCTGTCATAATTTTCAAATTTTATTAGCATTCTGTGTTTCTGGACTTCAAGGAAGCTTTTGCTCCTCCTAGCCAATCAGATTCCTGTTTTCTTTTTTAGATTTAGTTATGGCTCAACCAAGTCAAGCAGATTCCTTTTTTCACTTTTAGTTGTAGCTATGGCTCGTCTTAGCCAATCCGATTCCTGTTTTCACTCTTCTAATTTGATTTAAAACCAGATGCCAGTTTTTGTGACTCTCAGTTTTCGTCTGACCTTGGGTCAGATTCTGATGTGGATTCTGAGGAAGAACGTAAGTAAATCTACAACGACAGGTCTGATTGGCCAAGATCTCAACCAATGAACATTTAAGATATGAAATATGAATGAAGATATTAATTATCTTTTGTATATTCATAACATTTTTCATTCTTTATTTCCTTTTTTCTTCTTTTTCATTTTTTTAAAATGTAAACATAGCACTGTTTGCAATATTATGTTTGAAACCAAGCTTTAAGGTGACATAGCACTTCTACACACATATTATCTTTCCTATTCATACCTTTTTTCAAGTCATGTTTTCCCTTTTCAGGATATTATTTTACCTGTGAAGTATATGTAGGAATTTTATCTAAAAGTCCAATGACAAAAAAAAAAAAACAAAAAACAAAAAAAACATTGTTTGCATCCATTTTGTCTGAAACATTGAAGGAGATCATTTTATCTTTTAAATTATTACCAAAAAAACTCATAAGTAATTTTCCTCTAAGATGAAAAGTTCACTGATTTAATATCTGTACTAAGATATACAAGTACTGCAATATGTTCCCCTGTATCTTTCCATACTGTAATTTACAATACAGTCTTTAATATACTATACAGATATTTTTTTTAATTTACTTTAACCTTTGTGTGTGCTACAAGTACTAAAATTTATCTTCTTTCTTTTAATAACAATAACAGATTTCCATTTGAAAATATTCACAAATTTCTGATATTAATTGATGTAAATATATAATATATATATTCCATTGGTGCTAGCTGTGGTTAATGGACATTTCAAGTTAATACTGTGCTTGGTGATCTGAATGCTTTATTATAAATATCATATATCATTAGTTAGTGCAAAAAAGATACATTGAAGGTGAAAAAATAAAGCAAAATAAATAGAAATGAGATATTAAATTATTTTTTTTTGTTTAAATCAAGTGATATAATGTGAATTTCCCAAATTTTATGTGTCATTTTACACACAAGTAAATATTGAATCCTATCACTACCAGTTATCTCCCCTTCCCTACCTGCCATCTATCCATGAGATATATTATCAGTAATACTGTGGAATTAACAGTTTCATGTACGCAAACTCTGGTATTTTTTACTGACAACAAATATGAATGAGGATTGTATGTAAGTTTGCTTTCTTGAGATTTTCTAAGAATATTTAATTTCACCAAGCCTCTGTTGGCATGGATTGAAAAAAAAAACCCATAGTGACATGTTTCACATATTTCATATAAAGTGGAAACAGATGTCAGATTCTGTTTATCACATAACTTTGAAAATATTCGTGAAAACAGTACTTTATTAGGCTGGCATTATTCTCATTTATATCTGTTTATATAGTGACATCTTTTAGTTAAATACCTTAACAATTATTGTTGATTTTTCAAAAAACTTTGTGTTCCATTTGAGAAAACAAAATCGCTGACCATAGATAAAACCTATAACCAATGTGTGATGTTGACATGTTTTCTCAACTAACAGTAAACTGAATTTTAATACAGTATAAGGGTTTTTTTCCGCTGCTAAACTTCAAATAGTTTTCAGAATAAAAGTTCTTTTAACAAAACCAGTAGAAGATATGAGTGTTTTGATAACTGCACAGTCATGACCATTGTGAAGTATTCTAGAACTGATATACATCTAGATTCACCAGATCAAAATGTGGAATTCTCCTTTTATTATGCAGAGATGAACAAAATGTTTTCTTCTCAAGCATTCCAATGATTATTAATGTAGTAATGAAGATTTTATCAGTGACCCAAGTCGATAGCACTGATAGAACATAATATCTGTGATAAAATTGTTTGGTGATGTGACCCAAAGTTTTCAGCTGCCTAGAGTTATGACCTGATAATTTTTTTTCTTAATGTAACATTATTTCAATGCCTCCGCTAGGAATCGAACCTGGGACCCCTGGCGTACTAGCCTGACGCTCAACCAATCGAGCTAAAGAGAAGTTCTCTATAGCCGAGTAGTATATTGCAGCTAGTATTTTACCAGGGTTACATGAATAATAACAATAAAGAAATAGATATTTTAATCCGATATATCTTATCAATCCAGCAGTAGGAATTAATTTCTAACTGAAGAAACTACAACTTTCATGCTTTGCATAGATGAGATTTCTTAAAGATCTTGATCAAATTATTAACACATAATTAATATATTATAATCTTATGAACCAGGGATCATGAAAAACAATCTTAAGCTTCAGTTCTTGTTTAGCTAATTACATATGGTGTCTCTCTTCATGACTTAATGATTGATTAAAATTTTATTGGTTTTCTCAAAAAAAAAAAAAAAAAATGGAACAATGGAAGTTCTTCCATACCAATTTTCTTATGTGACTTAGAATTATATCATTAAGATACATCAAGGGATTTTCTTTACTTAAGAAATAACATTAACCTGTATGTCCAGTAGTGTGAGACATCTCAGATAGAAATTCACTGAAATATATCATATGTATGATAAATTAAGTAGTAGTTGTCTATATCTTATTAGCTAGAAACTGCTGTAATGATTATGTATAAACATCTATCTGTCTTTCTATCTTCAGTAACACAATCTAATTCTAGACTTACAGCTGTAAATATACAGTATTCAAAATTCCAAAGAACATTCTCCAGAAGATTTTTCTTCAGTTTCAAATATCCTGGAAATTTCTCCTTTTCGTAATAATTAAAAATACTTAAATCTCACCCCTCAGAAAATTTACTTCTTTTGATGCTTGACATGTGTTCATTAATCTTTTATTAAATATATATTTTGAAAAGAAAACTTTACTTTGTAATGCTTAGAATGATTTTTTTATGAAGAAAGAAACTGTCATAAACCATAATCCTTGTTTATCAGTCCTGTCTTAATTTGGGAAAATCAATATTTTGAACTTGTTTTGATCAAAAAATTAGTGGAAATTAATTGTACATGAAAAGGAGGATAGGTCACAGTAATCTGAAGAATCTGTTAAAATTTCTTTTTCATAAACATTATTATTACTGAAAAGTAGGTGTTTTTTTTTGCTTATCTGTGAAAAATTTATAAAAAAAAAATGAAATATTTTATACAATTTTAGGTATGGAACAACATTTCCAATCTGTTTTGAAATTAAAAAAAGTACAAAATAGTATAATGGGTTTAAATTCATACAATTAGTGTATCCTTGGTTTGTGTGTTGTGCTCCACTTAGTGAATAAAGCATGGCTAATTTGTTAACCTTTTGCAGGTGTCATTTGCATATCTTGCTTTTCAGGGTCCGGAATGTAATTATAAGTTTTATAAGATATCATTTAAATAATTTAAGTAAAAAATAATCAGGTTCAGTATAAAAATCATAGTTTTTCTGAAAATATTATGAAAAAGATAATTAATATTCTTTAAAACATACTTATTGATTTATTGGTTTCATGGAAAATATTTTGAAAGATGAAGATATTGATATCAAACAACTGATTGTGATATTTAAAGGACATATTGATATTACATTTTGTACATTCTGAAGTACTTGTGAAAACAAGGATTCAGTGATTTGAAAAAAAATCTTGAATTTAAACAAAGTATAAGCAATCTGTTTGTAGGAAGATATAATAGTTTGTAGGTCAGGTAATAATTAGGTCACAGTGACTTTTTGTGGAGCTGTAATTACTTTGTTAAAAAGTCTCTCAACTTTTTTGTTGTAGAAGAGTCTGAAGGAGCTATGATGGTTCGATCTTCATCCAACGAACTCATCAACAGTAACGACGAATTTTCTGATGCTGTGTCCACCATGTCCTTTGATCCTAATGGTAAGTCAGGTTTCCGGCTCAATAGATAAAGATCAAATGTCAAAAGTATCATTTGGGATCAGAGTTCAAAGTGCAAAGCTTTGTTTTATCAATGCTGTATCACATGAGATGTTTTTAATGTTGACTGTTCTTTTTTACTTGTGTTGTTAATACATGTTATCAATTAGAGTGATCTCCCTTTTGTTGATTTATAACTTTTAAAACATGTTGAATGTATGAGTGATATTTTTGCCCAATAACATCAGATGGTAGGCTGTTCAAATTCCCTTGTGTCCATGATCTGTCGTCCATCCATTTGCTTGGCATGAAACAGTTCTTGTTATCACTTTTTATTATTTTAAGTAAATAAAATATTTCAATGAGTTATAACAGACATCTGCCTTATTTTCAGATTCTCCATTTGAGCGTCGCCTGACAAAGTATAAAATGCATTACCATGGTGACCGGCAGCAGGAGAAAGAGACATCTCCGCCTCATTCGGCTGGTTGTAAATCAAACATCTTGTTTCTGGTGCTTCATGGAGGTTAGTTCAGTTAGGGTATTATTGCAATGGTATTATCAATATATTTAAATAGCAAATATATAGAGGACTGTTTAATAGTTGACATGTTTTGGCATACTAGGCAGTTTAACAGTTCTATTTCTCCCTATGGATTTTGTCTTGTACTCTACACTTACTGTTAACACATCTTTGAACTGGACTCCTGTATTCCACTAGAAATCTATCCTAGGAGGTCGACGATATTACTGAATCCACCAGACTGGATTTTGGATCTCATTTTCTTTGTAATATATTTAATAATGTAATCAATATTATTTCATAGAACATGTTTTTCATCCTCATTGTTCAAAGTTTAACATGAATTAATAACATCTTTGCCATTCAGTAACCTTGCAAACCATTATCAAGCAAAGGCCATTATTTTATAATAAGGTCTTACTAGTCTTAACGCACAACTGATCAAGTTCAAGAGTAGTTCTCTCTAGCCGAGCAGTGTATTATGGCTAAATATATATCAGGATCAAAATTAATATTTTAATATCTTTTGATGATAACCTAAGTCCCTAATTTTAAATCAAAGATATGTTGGTCCTGTGGTCTTCCTTGAGGGAGAAATTATTGTACAGGCTTTCAGCTCCCAAGAAGAGAGTTTGGCCATTGATCACTCTGCAGTGATCGATATTTTGATTTTTTTATCATCTGAAATCTTGCTTAATAATTTGAATAAGCAGTAGATTTACAGGAAATCAAGGTTTTACTGTCGAAGGGATATTCCATCCAAGTTGCAAAACCTCTCACTCTACTTTAAGAACTCATTCTAATGACTTTAAATCTAATGTTAGGATAAAAAAATGTAAATATATCTAGCTAGATCTATAAAGCATTTCCAGAAATTAAATATGTTTGTTTAAATGGTAAATTGAGGTGTATGATTTCCATAAAAATCGAAGTTGATGATTTCATTCAATAACTAACTTGTGCGGCATATCCATTTAAATAAAAACATCAAAAAGGATGTAGAGCCAACGCCGTGCTTTTAGTAAAGTTTAGATGGGTTCTGAGGTCCCCTTGCTTGGATACCTCCAGGTATGCAGGGCGATTGCAAAATAGTAGGAACTAAGAATTAAGAAACAATAGCAACAAGCTAAGGGTTCCGAGATGATAATTTATTGTATTGTCTACCAGTTACGCCCGCAACATATGGGCTTCTTCAGAACCAATAAATAAAATAAATAAGTATCAAGTTACAAAGTTAGATGGCTTCTACTTATAGGGTTTGAATTTTGTTTTTTATTACATTTATGCTAGTGAATCATAGGATTTATCAATTTGATAAAAACTTACTTCATGGTGATACGAATAAACTTTCATACTTTTGATCAATCAGAGCAATGCATTCTAGTCACTACATTGAAATTCACCAATGGCATCATCTTTTTGTCAAGCTTAACATCAAACTCTCTGACATCAAAGAATTCTTCACACTTGTTAAAAATATAGATAAGCATGAAATATATATGATATTGAATAGGACACCATTTGATATCCTCTTATATACTGAACTTAGATGCTTTTTCATGAATTGTAGTGTGCCTTTCAAAGTGGAACAGATTATATAAACACATTCATGTTTGTGATTTTGAATAGGAAGTGTGTTGGACTCCAGTAACCTTGAGCAAGCTTCCAAGCGAGTTGACTTCAACATGATCAAGTCGACGTTTGAAACTGTGATACGTAATAATTACCCAGGAGCTCTTGGCCACATCGCGTTCCGTCTCGTCCCTTGTCCTCAGATTTGTACTGAGGCCCTCAGTATATTGTCCAGGTGAGTACTGAGTAGTTCCATATTGAAGTCATTATATGAACCTTAGGTCAGTGGTCAGCATGGAATTTACAACAGCATTTATCAATTTTACATCTCTGCAAAAAAAAAGGTCAAAGGTCATTAGCAATATTTGAGTTTTGGGTTAGGAAATTTAGAATTGAGGAAGGTCTTTCTCCTATTTGCAAATTTCTTGCTTTTTATTTGATGAAACGGATGTTAATTATTTTTTTCAAATCTTTGGAACAAAGACTGAAGTGTTGTTTCCAACTTGTCAGTTTTGGATAGAATAAGTCAATAATGAATCAGTTCTATGAAGAATTCCTTAATGTCTTTCGTGTTCAGGTCAACTCTATTTATGCACAAAACAGTTTAAGTTAAGAAAGCTTTGCCTTCAGTTTAGAAGTCTCAACATGTCAGATTAAATTTTGAAATTACCTGGAATAATGTATTCATATATTCAAGGTCATTTATCATTAACATTTAAGGGCCCTTTCCCCAATCACCACAATGTGCTTCAAGAAAATACAAAAACAGAAAAAAGAGAGAGAAAAACTGATTTCAACATTATCTTTTAACATTCTCATGATGAATATGGTTTTTTATTCTAATAAGATTTTCGCTTTTATTTCCAGTGTTAGTCCATACAGTTTTGAATCACATTCGCCCACCACTGGAGAGACTGGGGTGATTTGGACACAAGAGTTTGTTCCCCTAGGTGCCATTTCGTTATTTGTAACTTCCAACCCTGACTACCAAGAATATGTCAACAAGATGGTCGCAAAGGCCAATCTTATTTATCATGAATTTATGTTGTCAGACGAGGGTAAAGGATTTACAGGACAGGTAGGTTTTTCTATATTCTATCTTATTATGACCTGAATTGCATCTGGGACTTATTTCTGTCAGTCCAGTCGCATGCCTTTCTGGATAAATATCTTATGTTGAGAGCATCTTCACAGATTTGATTCCCATTTTTCTCATAAAAAATCATAAAATTAGGTTCATCACCTTATTACTTTAGAGTGATCATTGGTCAAGACTGAAGAGTCAAAGGTCGGTTTGTCAGTCCAGGCAGATCCCTTTCTGAATAAAAGTCCTATGTTGAGAACTTTTCAAAGATTTTAATTCTATTATCTCATAGTATCATAACATTATGTTCAGCATCTTATTAATTACATCGATCATTGGTCAAGGTTAAAGGGTCAAAGGTCACATTTGACAACTTCTGCAAATTCATCACTGTTACATATATATGTATGGGGCTGGGGCACCCATTTCTTATAGATATTTTCATTTTTTTGTCTTAAATTCTCCTCCAGGAAAAATTCTTCCATATTATACAAGTGTTTAAGTGTGGTTTATTTCAAGGATAATCTTCTTGATCACAATTTTGATAAATCTATAACATTCATTATACTTTTCTTTTACTGTGAATATGGTAAAGGCATCAAAT
The DNA here is from genome assembly GCF_031769215.1 of Ylistrum balloti. Lineage (NCBI taxonomy): Eukaryota > Metazoa > Mollusca > Bivalvia > Pectinida > Pectinidae > Ylistrum > Ylistrum balloti. Next base: position 653,893 of record NW_026781986.1, on the reverse strand, counting down.
CATTTGAATGAAGTTAGTTAACTCTGATACTCATCATCAGACTTTGTTAGGATCAATGTGTTTCACTAACTCTTGATATCAAAATAGGTCACTGTGACTGTTATTTTCCACTTCACTGGTAATGTTTCAACTTCACATCAGCTATGATTCATGGGTTTTTTTTATATTTTGAGCAGGGCATATTATTTTTAGCAGATATTTTCTTTCTCTTAAACATGTTATTATGAAAATGACTCCAGTAATTTGTTTTATTACTGAAATTGATTTATGTGAAGAAGAGTTTTTAGTATGAAAATTTGGAGTAATTTCATGAGAAATTTGTTTCTCTTTGTAGGTCTGTCTGCTTGCTGATGCTATGGGATCTTTATTAGGGTATGACGCCTTATGTCAAGCAAACCCAAACTACACCCGTGGCCTCAGTACCTTTGATAGTCATTGTAGCCTCAACGACCCTGACTCCTCAACTCTTCGTCAAGAGCAGGACCAAGACTCCACTCTCAAACGTGACGCTCAGCCAGAATCATCAAACCTCAGGCCAGAGAACGCTCAGAACTCTGGAAATACAAACTTAGAATCTTTGAGACAACTGAGTCACAGCGACCCAGATTTGTGCTTATCATCTGCAGGTTTGAGTGAGAAACAACTTAGTAAAAGTGATATTGGACCTGCAGAGTGCAAGCTGAGACGTCAGTGTTCTGCTAATGTACGTCCACAGCATACCCACCTCAGTGTAAGTGACAAGGAGGACTGTGGACGCAGAACTAGTATGGGCAGTTACAATGATGGCTCCCTAGTAAAGTTTGATTTTGATGTCTCGGATTTCTTTATGCTGGGTTCACCCCTTGGACTAGTTCTGGCCTATCGTCGAATGTTTTTTGGAGATGATCGTAATTGTGAGTATTGACGCAATTATAAAGACTAATATTTACAGTTTCTTTGAATAGTTCTTGAAGGGAATGCTTTCATCTTGTTAAGAACATAACTTGATTGGCGTCATTTTGACACTTATCTTTCTGCACTAAATGAAGTGAAACAATCTTTGAGTTGAGAACAGGCTTGGTTTAAGAGATATAATTCTGTGTTTTAATACCTTAATTTTATGGATTTGTCATACAAAGATCTTGATAGGTATGAAAGATTATATGCCATGTTCTATAAATAGACATTGATGCTCTTAATGAGTTCTAAAAATCAGCTTTGAAATACTTTCTTTGTTCTAAAAAGAAATACTTATGTACTTGCCATATTCTTTAAGAAGACATTTACTTATATAATTTCCTTGGTCTATAAATAGACTTTGATATACTCTCCATGATCTGTAAATAGCTGTTGGCTTATTTTCCTTGTTCTATAAATAAATATTGATCTCCATTCAATGTTTTACAAAAAGTTTCTTGCTATTACAGGGTGCCCATTCAGCCCAGCATGCCATCAGGTGTATAATATGATCCATTCAAGTGACCCGACAGCCGCTCGACTGGAACCAATGCTTCACAGTAGCTTTAAACACATCTTCCCCATTAAAGTGCCACGCTATACTAAATTTCCTGTCGGGGATGGAGAGCCTATACATGTTGGTAAGTGAGTCTGTCTGTTCAAGGGCTCTTTCGGAATAAAATTTCAATACCATTCAAACTTCACAAATCTTGCTGTATATATTAAGTTAGTGCCCTAGTTGTGCCTTTTCCTGTTGACAACATTTCATTTTTTTAACTTTTTCTGTTACCATGTAAACATAGTCAAAAAACACATAATTAGTGTTAACTTTCCTTTCTGGGCTTCAACTTTGAAAGCATTCCATACAACTCCACATAACTTTCTCTAGGTATTAGGTTAGTGCCCTAGATGTGCCTTTTTTATCGAGGACATTTTATTATTTATCTTTTTTTCTGTTAACATCAAATTTTTTTGATTTCTTGTGACTTATTGTATTACTGCTGAGCTTATAGAGTGTTGCATAAATTTGTTCATGGACAATACCAAGCTCTATTCAAATATCAGAAGTCAAACACACAGGATCTACATCAAGATACGAACTCTTACTATAAGGTTATATATCATAAGATATATATAAAATGTTGAATGCAAGGAAATTTAATTGATAATTGACAAAAGAATATGTTACATTTTGCATTAACTAGCACTTTCACGATATTATTAGATCATCAGGTGATAGTAGCGGTACTTATTTGAGTGATGTCACAAATATTTGGATATTACACCTGGTTGTGGGGGATAATGCCATGCTTTGCGACTCCTTATTTTTGTTTATTTTACCCCAAATAACCACCAACCTATAAAATTACCACCCATGGTTGACTGGTAGATCCTGTTACATAGTTTAATGTTGAGGTAAGTTTTCAATTCAGGGATAAAACTAGATTTGTTGTTTCTCTGATTTCAAATCGGCGGTTCAGTATTATCCCTTGTTTGTACACCTTTAGAGGGATTGAAGAATAGTGATAAAGTTGGAATGTTCAATCACATCAAACAGGCACGAGATCATACAGTGTGTAGGTTTATTTGTGGTGTATACTAGGTTTACCCAAACTCTTCATTAACCGTTAATTCCTGATGATGCACTGGTTAGTTATTTTTTTAACTAATTTACATTAATTGCTTTAATTATCATATGTTATTTGATCAAAAACTTGTTTTTAAGAATGTGGTCAAATTGAATTGTCAATTATTATAAATTAATTCAGGCCAGAAAAAGCCGTGTGAAGATTATCTCAGGGCCTGAATACCCATCATGCAATTTCATTCGATAACGAAAGTGTACTTTGATTTGCTTTTCTCAGGACAATTTAAGTATCGATAAATTCATCTTTTCTTTAAGTCTGAATTATATGATAATGATAAAACTACATCAAATTTCTGACTCTTTGTTCTGTTACAGTGGAGACGATACAGAGTAACTTGTCACTGTTTATCAATAATCGTCGAGGTTCCACAGGACCTAGTCTCCAGCGACAAAACAGCGTGTCCAGTGTGGTCAGTCAGATCTCTGGCCTTGGAGAGTCCATGGTGTGCAGTATCACAAACGGTGAGCACCAATCAGTGTTACCTTTGACAGTTCCTATATAGACCTACCATGATATCACCAACTCCAAAAATCTTCACCTTTGAACTTGCATTCTCTGATGAGAAAAAAAACAAAAAGCGAACCCAAAAAGGGAAACCAAAAGAAAAATAGAAAAATTTGTCTATGGCGTCGACAATAGCTGGTGTATTTTTACAACTTATAACTATATCAATATACATACTGTACCAAATTTTACGCACAAGTCATTATTTGAATTCAATTGACTTCTTTAGATGGCAGAATTTGGGAAAGTTGTCCATAAAGAAAATTAAGCTTTATTTATATATTGGAATGACCATGAAAATATCACATGATGATGTTGCCAGAGCCTGTTGACCTTGAGTGACCTCTGTATTTCAGTGACTAGTAAGTGGTGGGGAAATAAGCGTATTGATTTCACCCTCTACTGTCCAGAAGTCTTGCACTCCTTCCCTACATCAGCCTTGCCCCATCTCTTCCACTCCAGTTTTTGGGAATCTTCAGATGTAGCTGCCTTTGTACTTAGACAGGTAAGGTATTCTTAGGTGAAGATAGTGTTTTACAGCTTACTTACACAGGTATTCTTTGGGGGTGAATATAGTGATTACTTAAACAGGTAAGGTATTTTGGGGTGAAAAGAACTCCTATTTTGTATAAACCCTGGCCAGAAGGACAGAATTAGAATTTGGGGTTAAATCTTTAACATAATGTATTTAGATAAGATTTTGTCAAAAGCATCCATAGGTAAATGGGAATCGTAGTGAGTTTCAACCCAAACTGAGGGCAGATAGGCAGGGCCTAGAATTAGGCACATGGAGGCAAATATCTAAAATATTTTCTCATTTTGACTAATTTTGGTTAAGACCATCTATTAGTGAAAGATTTTTATTTTTGGGACATGTCATCTTGGAAATCTTGGGACAGTGCTGAATATTTGTAATAGGTCAAATATATTTGAGGATTTTCTAGTTATATGATTTGCTTTGAATTTTATCATTTGTTGTTCTTAAAGTTGTAAGATGGAAAATTCTGTGTAATGAATTATTTTGTCGTAAATGCTGAAGAAAGCATATGTTCAAATGCATGATGTTGTTATGTTGAAAGTTAGGCCTGCTTCAAATCATATGTTACATTTACACAGTATGTAAGCGGTACTGGCTTTCTCCTCTTGTAAATTCTATTTCATTACCTGGCGTATTGGCACCAGATGGTTAATAATCAATGTTATTGGTTTTACTTTAAAGGATCAAACTATAATTACATGTATGAGTTGACAGGAAAAAAAATTGTGAAATTTGTTTATAACATAAGTCAAAGTCAAATATAATAAAACCAGAGAAAATATGAACAAAAGAAATATTTACACAGAGACTTGTGAAAAAGCACAAAGTAGATAAGACAAGGTGTTCCAGAAGAGAAAGCATGTGAAAAAATACAAAGTAGATAAGACCAAGTGTTCCAGAAGAGTAAGCATCTTCTGCTTCATCAACAACACTTGTCATGTAAATCTAGGTTAATCCAAGTTAGTAATGTCACATGATCTCAAATGAGTATACAACAGACCCTAATGAGCATCAAATACATTAGGATTCAGAATGCACAAGGGAACAGGATGTATCCTGATGACACCATTATGACAAATGTAAATTTTTGCTGCTTTTGGATGAATTGTTTTATTTTGTTTTACAGATTTTACGCCATGACATCCTCAATTTGGATATGGATAAAGATCTGGATCGTCTGACAGTCAGTCCAGAATCTGTCAGTCTTCCTAGAGAAAAATGGTTAAAGCGAAGGACCACCATTAAAGTGAAGGTGAGTGTTTGATATAAACTGGGGTGAGAGGTCAATACAAGTGAAGGTCAGTGTTTGATATAAACTGGGGTGAGAGGTCAATACAAGTGAAGGTCAGTGTTTGATATAAACTGGGGTGAGAGGTCAATACAAGTGAAGGTCAGTGTTTGATATAAACTGGGGTGAGAGGTCAATACAAGTGAAGGTCAGTGTTTGATATAAACTGGGGTGAGAGGTCAATACAAGTGAAGGTCAGTGTTTGATATAAACTGGGGTGAGAGGTCAATACAAGTGAAAGTCAGTGTTTGATATAAACTAGGGTGAGATGTCAATACAAGTGAAGGTCAGTGTTTGATATAAACTGGGGTGAGCGGTCTTTGGAAGTAATTAAAATGTATATAAAAGTCAAATATTATAACATTGTAATGTTAAAGATTATCATTACTTAGGTCAAAGTTCAAGTGTGATTTCAATAAAAAATAGAAATTAATGTTACTTATTATTTACTTACATTGATAAGGCTATTGTATCCTTCTACAAAAACACCTTCATTTACATTCATCATTCGTTAAACACGGGGCACCAGATGATACAAACTGATCGTCAGTAGGGATGCTGTTGTACATTGCTAAAGCAATGAAATATAACACATTTATATGGATATTGTCACAGTATTTATATGGATATTGACACAGTATTTATATGGCTATTGTCACAGTATTTATATGGATATTGACACAGTATTTATATGGCTATTGTCACAGTATTTATATGGATATTGTCACATGGATATTGTCACAGTATTTATATGGATATTGTCACAGTATTTATATGGATGTTGTCACAGTATTTATATGGATATTGTCACAGTATTTATATGGATATTGTCACAGTATTTATATGGATATTGTCACAGTATTTATATGGATGTTGTCACTGTATTCATATGGATAATGTCACGGTATTTATATGGATGTTGTCACTGTATTTATATGGATAATGTCACAGTATTTATATGGCTATTGTCACGGTATTTATATGGATATTGTCATGGTATTTATATGGCTATTGTCATGGTATTTATATGGATATTGTCACGGTATTTATATGGATATTGTCACTGTATTTATATGGATATTGTCACAGTATTTATATGGATATTGTCACAGTATTTATATGGATATTGTCACAGTATTTATATGGATATTGTCACAGTATTTATATGGATATTGTCACAGTATTTATATGGATATTGTCACTGTATTGATATGGCTATTCTCACGGTATTTATATGGCTATTGTCACAGTATTTATATGGATATTGTCACTGTATTTATATGGATATTGTCACTGTATTTATATGGATTTTGTCACGGTATTTATATGGATGTTGTCACGGAATTTATATGGATGTTGTCATGGTATTTATATGGATGTTGTCACTGTATTTATATGGATATTGTCACAGTATTTATATGGATGTTGTCACGGTATTTATATGGTTATTGTCACAGTATTTATATGGATATTGTCACTGTATTTATATGGATATTGTCACTGTATTGATATGGATGTTGTCACGGTCATGGTATTTATATGGATGTTGTCACAGTATTTATATGGCTATTGTCACAGTATTTATATGGATATTGTCACAGTATTTATATGGATATTGACACAGTATTTATATGGCTATTGTCGCAGTATTTATATGGATGTTGTCATGGTATTTATATGGATGTTGTCACTGTATTTATATGGATCTTGTCACTATATTGATATGTATTTATATGGATATTGTTACAGTATTTATATGGCTATTGTCACAGTATTTATATGAATATTGTCATTGTATTTATATGGCTATTGTCACGGTATTTATATGGCTATTGTCACAGTATTTATATGGATATTGTCACTGTATTTATATGGATATTGTCACTGTATTTATATGGATATTGACACAGTATTTATATGGATATTGTCACTGATATTGTATTGTCACAGTATTTATATGGATATTGGCACATTATTTATATGGATATTGTCACATGGATGTTGTCACAGTATTTATATGGATATTGTCACTGTATTTATATGGATATTGTCACTGTATTTATATGGCTATTGTCACAGTATTTATATGGATATTGTCACTGTATTTATATGGCTATTGTCACATTGATGTTGTCACAGTATTTATATGGATATTGTCACGGTATTTATATGGATATTGTCATGGTATTTATATGGCTATTGTCATGGTATTTATATGGATATTGTCACGGTATTTATATGGATATTGTCATGGTATTTATATGGATATTGTCACGGTATTTATATGGATATTGTCACTGTATTTATATGGATATTGTCACAGTATTTATATGGATATTGTCACAGTATTTATATGGATATTGTCACTGTATTTATATGGATGTTGTCACTGTATTTATATGGATATTGTCATGGTATTTATATGGATGTTGTCACTGTATTTATATGGATCTTGTCACTGTATTTATATGGATCTTGTCACTGTATTTATATGGATATTGTCACAGTATTTATATGGATATTGTCACGGTATTTATATGGCTATTGTCACGGTATTTATATGGATATTGTCATGGTATTTATATGGATATTGTCACTGTATTTATATGGATGTTGTCACAGTATTTATATGGATATTGTCACAGTATTTATATGGATGTTGTCACTGTATTTATATGGATATTGTCACTGTATTTGTATGGATGTTGTCACGGTATTTATATGGATGTTGTCACGGAATTTATATGGATGTTGTCATGGTATTTATATGGATGTTGTCACTGTATTTATATGGATATTGTCACGGTATTTATATGGATGTTGTCACAGTATTTATATAGTTATTGTCACAGTATTTATATGGATATTGTCACTGTATTTATATGGATATTGTCACTGTATTGATATGGATGTTGTCACGGTCATGATATTGATATGGATATTGTCACAGTATTGATATGGATATTGTTACAGTATTTATATGGATATTGTCACAGTATTTATATGGATATTGTCACAGTATTTATATGGATATTGTCACATGGATATTGTCACAGTATTTATATGGATGTTGTCACAGTATTTATATGGATATTGTCACTGTATTTATATGGATATTGTCACTGTATTGATATGGATGTTGTCACAGTATTTATATGGATATTGTCACAGTATTTATATGGATATTGTCACAGTATTTATATGGATGTTGTCACTGTATTTATATGGATATTGTCACTGTGTTTATATGGATATTGTCACTGTATTTATATGGATATTGTCACTGTATTTATATGGATATTGTCACTGTGTTTATATGGATGTTGTCACAGTATTTATATGGATATTGTCACAGTATTTATATGGATGTTGTCACTGTATTTATATGGATATTGTTACAGTATTTATATGGATATTGTCACATGGATGTTGTCACAGTATTTATATGGATATTGTCACATGGATGTTGTCACAGTATTTATATGGATGTTGTCACATGGATGTTGTCACAGTGTTTATATGGATATTGTCACAGTATTTATATGGATATTGTCACTGTATTTATATGGATATTGTCACAGTATTTATATGGATATTGTTACAGTATTTATATGGATATTGTCACTGTATCAAAAGCAAACTCACACATTACTCTGATTTCGTTGCCCATTTTTCCCCATCATAACTGATACAATAGAGATGGTAATTTTACAAATGGAAAATGCTATTCCATGTAAAGGATTAAACCATTGGTTATTGATAATTTGTTTTCATTTTATTTTCATTGGGCAGTGAAATGTGTAAATAATTTGATATACAAGCATTGAAAAGACTTATTGTATTCTGGTTGATGTCGATAACCAGGTTTTGTCACTAAGTGCAATGTACTTTGACAATGCAGTTTGATGCGTGTAGTGATAAATATATGGTTATATATTAATAGTTTTATGTTTGTTGTCTGTGTTTAGAATCTGCAGCCAAATCACCGTGGTAATGATGTCATCGTTATGGAGGACACAGATCAGGAGCTCAGTGCCAGATTTATGTATGGTTCCTTTGATGTTACCTCATTGTCAGGAGAAAAGGTAAGAGGTCAAGTTCACATGCAGCAAATTCTAGGTTGTGTTCATTAGGGTCAAGGTCAAATATAGCAATGTCAGGTACAGGAAGGTGAAGGTCAAACATTAAGATGAAGGTCACATACAGTGGCATTCAGGGCACATTTAGCAAGTCCAAGGACACATACAAGGTGAAGGTCATATATAGTAACATTTACATCGCATATATCTATGTGATAGTCACATTCAAAAGATTGTCATGCAAAGTTGATGCTGGTGATTGGCTCATCTGGAAGTCTGCTATTTTCAAAGTTTAGATGAAATAATTCTTTATGTTCCATTTCGTTGGATATACATTACTGATAATATCTTATTGTCTCCCTCACTTTCACATGTGCATTCTCTTCTTGACTTGGGAAAGGCAAGCATTCCTTGTCCTAAGGGAAAGGACCAGTCACACATGCAAGTGTATGTCGTCACTGTATAACTTTTGGAATGTGTTATCAATGTTATCAATTTAGACACATTTCATGTATGATTTAGTGTAACTTTTATGTATAAAGTTTACAATAATAACTTCCCATATCTTATCATTGCAACAGCTTCTATAGACTGTGGATGAAGTTAGTTATCACAACCTTTTGCAAGCCTTTTGAAAGTATCATCTTTGAGGTGAAAAAAAAGTGTCCATATCACACAGAGGTGAAACACCTTATCATTGTCTTACCCTGGACAGGTCAATCCTTTTACTTGATGTATGATTTTGTGGCCTCACCTAACAGTTTACATTGATATCCATCATTCATATTTATGATGGTGTGAGGCTTTGGGATAATAAAAACATACACCTGAGGAGAGGAGTGGGGAAGAGAAAAAGAAGCATTTACGTCCTTGTAGGTTTGATAGGGGAAACTCAGCTGTAACGGAAAGTCAACTTAATAATCTTTCCCAGAGGGTTGAGATTCAACAATATCACCTCCCTGAAGTGGAAGAATCTTCGTATTAGTCTACTATTGTTGTGATCCAGTATTTCACATATCATTATATCATTAACCCTTAAATTTTAGACTGTACCATTGTGTTAACTTTGATAGGTGGATTTCAAGTGATGAACTTTATCATTGTGTTAACTTTGATAGGTGGATGTTCACGTGATGGACCAGTCTACAGGGGAATGGAAGTTTCTTGGCACTGCAGTTACAGACAAACATGGCCGCCTCAACTACACCATCCCAGAGGAAAAACGCCTACATCAAGGGATGCATTCTGTCAAGATTGTCGTAAGGTAGCCATGTTTACAGATTAATCCTGATTTTGTTGAACTCTGATTAGACAAATAATTATTTATCTGAAGTACACACCTTTATAATCTTATCTTGTATAACAAAAAAATTTGCTTATGATGTTTAGGGAAAATATGCTCTCTGTAAAAACTTTGATGCAAGTGCATTATTTTGAACAACAAATTAAAATTACCTTAATTTTTTTCAATAGCATTTTTTGTTAAAAATTAAAATCCTGTTAGAATACTTATGACTAGTCATCAGGTCTTGTGTTCAGATGTGTTGTATTGTATTGTGTATCTTTCAATTGTATCATCCGTACTTTTCAGATGTGTTATAAATATTGTGTACCTTTGTGTCATCAGTTCTTGTGTACTTTTCAGAAGTGTTATGACAATTCTTCTTTAATGTATCATATTAAAAAAAGTGAAATGAAAAGGTTTTATAATATATATAGAAAGGTAAACTTTACAGATACCATAACTAAAATGCTTCTGATAGATTGATTGAAATGCTACATTAGTGTTTTTTTCACTCCATAACTCTTTCTGTCACGATATTGCAATGCTGATGATGCCTGATTGAAACCATGGAAACCTTCAGCCAATCACAACAAAGCTATATATTACAAATGTGTCACAAAACAATTAGTGGAACAGATTTAATGACTGCAACAGTAGGTATGTGATAAATGAATTTTTAACATTGTGAACATCTATGATCTGACAGAGGAGACCACAGCTGTGCCGATTTCTTCCTGACAGTCTTACCACAGAAGACAGAGACTGTGGTATTTAGTATTGATGGCTCGTTCACAGCCAGCATGTCTATATCAGGTCGTGATCCCAAGGTTAGGGCTGGAGCAGTCGATGTTGTAAGGTAACAAAATCTTCTCAAAAGCCTTTTTTTCCAAATAATTAAATTGAAAAATAAAACATCTCTTTTTTATTTTAATCTTGATATAATGATTGAAAAAAAATCAAAGATGTAATTTTAAGGATTTAAATGGTTTTTTGCTTATGTCAATAAAACCAAGCAACAAAGATCTGAAGACATTTAAGACTTGAAGAAAAGACATCAAAACCTCTATTTCACCATGTTGTGTTATACCAGGCATTATCAAGACCAGGGTTATCTGATCCTGTATGTGACGGCTCGTCCAGACATGCAACATCGTAAGGTTGTGTCATGGTTGGCCATGCATAACTTCCCTCATGGCATGGTGGCTTTCATGGATGGCCTCTCAAAAGAACCACTCCGTCAGAAACTCAACCATCTCAAAGGATTAGTGTCCAAGGTGAGACAAAAATCTTTTAAACAGAGGCAGATATCAATAAAGATTGTCATTCCACAATTTGAATGGGTTGAACCAACGATAAAGATAATACAATTATTAAAAATGTTAAAAATAAATACATCAATAAAAGTACAAAATAAATAGATAAATAAATAAAATAAATAAATAACATTTGATCATGTTTGAAATGTTCTGAATGAAATCTTTACACAAGACAGTAATCCAAAAAGACTTTCTTTATTTAAAAACACTGCTTTAACATAAACTTCTGATTTTCTTAATTCCTTTTGATAAAACTCTCTAATCCAAAATGATTTATTTAGTACTTACTTACACAGATCTGAGTCAGGAAAGTGTTTAACACAGATCTGAGTCGGGGAAGTGTTTAACACAGATCTGTGTCAGGGAAGTGTTTAACACAGATCTGAGTCCTGGAAGTGTTTAGCTGTTAATTGATTTGTTTAAGGCTGGTATCGTGTACAAGGCAGCTTATGGCTCAAACAAGGACATCTACGTGTACCGGGAACTGGGACTTACATCTCAACAGATGTTTATCGTTGGCAAGGCTTCCAAAAAACAGGCGGGACAGGCTCAGGTAGACTAATTGTTTTAGGGCAGATTGGAGGATGGAAGTTGGGGGGACACTATCAAACTTCTTGAAAGTAAAAACTTAGAGTTAAAGGCTCCTTATATGATAATGAAGTACCATTGGTTTTTTATTTTACCATATGGAAATAGATTTTAATTGGAGACAATAGTACCAGGCATGAATTTATCACATGATAAATATTATTAGGATACAACCTACCTTAGCTTTCAAACATATAAATTGTGATTTGTGATTATGATGTCATAATTCTGCTTTGTGAAACTTTGATTTCAATTAATTTTACTGTATTTTTGACATATCCATCACAAGATTTCAAAATCATAATGGCTACTTATATCTGTTATGATGTATCCTGCTCTTTTATTTTTGTGTTTTTGTTTTTGTTTTTATTTTATTTTCATTTTTGTTTGGGTTAGATATAAACTTTTCCTTTAAATAGTTAAAAAAGTTGATCAAGCAGTAATTTACTTGTTTTTACAAGGACAGGTTTGGGTTAATCTTGTGTGTATCTTTCTATTTAAAAAATAAAACTGGTACAGAAAATAAAAGAAATCACATTGATTTTTTTTTCTTTTTGAGTTTTAATTTATTTGTCTCTATTGTGTATTTTTAAAACAGATATTGTCCGATGGATATGCTGTCCACTTACAGTCATTACAGCTATTAGGGCGTTCTGCTGTGGGGAACGCACGCATGTTTATAAGAAAAGGGTGTATGACAGTCCCCAATCAGAGTGAAGGAAAGAAAAGTGAAGGCAAGCGGGCTGTGAAGAGGGTCTCCTCAAATTCAGCACCAACGAGTGGTGGTGATTTCCTCAAACCACAGGATGTATTGATAACAGTGGGTGACACTGGTAATACAATCGTTCAGAACAGTCAGGCAGATTTCCGTACCACAGCCCGTGCTCGAGGCTCCTCGCCACGACCTAAGGTGCCACTGTCGACAGATGTGCCTCGATGATTGAATGTTATGAAAAAATATTGACACTGTGTTGCACACTTCCGAAATGTAAAGTAGAACTGTCGACAATGTACATTGCATTGTCAATTTGCTATTGAAGACAGCTTCAGAGTTAAGGGCACAGTGAGACATATCCTCAATACTTTGGTGGTGTATTCATTGGGTTTTATACCCGTTAGATACAGGCGTCTTAAACAGTTGTGGCTAGTTGGAACCACTGGCTAGTGAATCTGAAGGCATTTTTACAGACAAGGTTAACAGTGTCTTAGACCTTGTGAACAGGAGCATTAGACAGGTCGTGGACCATTAAGTGCTCTCAAAGACAACTTTGTCTAGTCACGATATGTTATAGAGATCATGAATTTATAGTGCTGTTTGGTTAAACAAAGAAATTATAAATTCAGGATCACTTGAATCATTCAGCAGTGAATATTTTACCTAACAGTCCTCAAATTATCTTAAACTATTTTATCTTTATTCTTTCGGTTTTTTTCCCCTCTATTTCAACAAAAATAATGTGAAGATTGTAATTTTCAAAGAGTTTTATTTTCAGCTGTTTTCAAGGATGGAATAATAGTGCAAAAATTCAATAAAAATTAGTTAATTCTAAAATTTAAACTGATAAAGAAAATTACAATCCTTTTCATAATTTGTCTGAAAAATATATCTATTTTTCAGCAAGATTTTGGTAAAATCATGAAAATTTTTACTATTAGAAAAACAACTTTGACATTTATGTCAATTATTAATTCAAATTTATATCTTGTAAAATTCTGATAGTTTTTTTTTTTTTAAATGTTGTTTTGTAGATAGATATAGTTCAATAAATCTTATTAGACTAAGTTCTACAGTTTAAGGACATATGAGTACTAACAAGAATAAAGCCTCCTACAAATTTTTACAGAATTTACAAGATTTATCTTTGTCTTGTTCAATGGTTCATTTTCAACAGACAGCATTTCTGCAAGTCATATCAGTGTAGTACTATATATGGTCTTACCGTTTTATTTCTGAAGATTGCGTTCATCAAGTGTTTTTTATACATCTGCAACTTCCTTCAGCCGTGATAAAAAACAACACGGCTGTGTAGGTATAAATGATTCACTTCATGTTATTGTTACCTAACATGAAACTTCAAAAAGTTTCAAATTCTGTCATGATAATGCCATCTGTTGTTATAGTTTATTTCTCTGATTTGTTATAAACCCTTGTATTAGATGAAGGGTAGATTTGTTTCATGTTATCAAACTCCTATTGGTCAACATAAATGTAGAATGATTGTTTGTGGTCATCTGTTTTGTTGTGTACCCAATGTACTTTTGACCCAGTTGTCTAAACAAAAGTTAGGGCACATGATTAAGTTTATAACTGTTAGTTCTAATTGATAGATAATTTGATCACTTTTTCATTTTGAAAACATATCTATATATATTATTTATCTACAGTAATTGTAAAATGTGTTATTTTCTACATAAGAGCTCATCGATCAAGTGAAAAGATTGTTAGTAAAATCTCAATGAACTCGATTTTTAATCATTTTCATTCTGACTAAATAAATTTTCTTGGCAAATTTTTTTTTTTAACTATTAACTCCACAGTTCTTCTCTCCAAATTGGCAAAATTAATCTGCCCCAGTGTTTTCCAATTAAGTAATAATTAATGCACTTCACTAGGTTTTGGCTGAGGATGTAAATTGAAATGAATGTTGTTCAGTTTAGTTAAAGAGTATGTTTAAATGCATCAGTGGAATGCCTATATAAAAGAAATTGATATCCTAATATTAGATATTAGATGCTCATTAACACTTAATAATGACTGTAAACTGTCAAACACATTCTAGAGGATACCAGGTTTGTTTGAAAAACACTCTTACCAAAATGCAGAGCGTGTATTAAGATAGTAAGACAGCCTAAAAATGTTTAGAATAAGACCGGAAAGGAAAGTCATTGTCAAGTCTTTTGCCAGTAATTCTACTGATCTTGGAACATTGTAAAGTTAGGATACGGTTTCTAACTGTGCTTTTCCAATGCAGAGTGTAAAAGTACATTTTTAGAATTTTACATGAAATTATAAAAAATAAAAAATGAGATAGAATCTAATATTTCTAAGTATATCCTTGAAAAGACATGACAAAATTAGTAGACATAAAATGAAAGAAGTGGGTGGACTTTATGATTATTAGATGCATTTTTGACCTTTTGCTTAAAAAATGAACATGAAGTTCATTATCAATCTCACTTTCAGTTTTCCATGTATAACAGTCAAAAATTATCTTTTTGTGTGATCTTTATCAATCTAGTTGTCTGTTTCGTTATGTCTTTAATGTTGGAAACTTTAGAGTTGAGCTAAAATATATCTGAAAAAACATGTTCAAATTCATATAAAAAGTCCAGTTTATATATATATATATTTTCCATCAAAATCATTACTAAACTGCAATTTTTCCCAGTTTGTGCTAACATATCTTCTTTGATTGTTTACCACATGCTTTTAGTTTTATAGGTATGAAAAGATTTGATTGGTTGATATAACATGTTGTTTGATTGGATGTTAGAACACTTTATTTGATTGGTTGTTATAACACGTTGTTTGATTGGTTGATTTTTGTATTACTCAATATGTCGCAGACCCATTGATATATTTATTGTATTGTTTCACAAACACACTTTTTTGATATAATATATACAAATTTATGACAGCATATTACTTCAAATAGGACCCTCTCTCTTCCAACTTTTGGAAGTAGTTGGGGTTAATGACGAGTAACCCTCCCTCTTATTCAAACCAAAAATTGAAGAGAAAACATTGAGTATCTTTTATGATATAAATTGTACTCATTCTCTGATATGATCTGTGTCTATTTCTAACAAAACAGGTTTTATTTAAACATTTTCATTAAAATGAAACAGTGTTTTTTAAATGAAAAAATAAAGTAGTCCATATTTTAACTTCTCTTGACAACATTAGGCATGAGAGGGTGAACTGTGGACTTATTAACCTGTCTATATATTGATATTTTACACTAGATGTTAGATGATATTAAAAACAAATTAAAGTAGAGAGCTGTTTGATTGTGAATATTGAAATAATAAAACAAATTTAGGATTTAGAAGTTGTATCTATACATATAAACTTCATTGGAGGAACATTTACATATCAGGAAAGACAAGCATTATATAGGAAACGAACAAATACGCAATATTTATTCATAGGAACATTTTTTCATTCAATTTGTTGTAATGTTTCTGAATATATCTTTTTTTTCAAAGCAGGTTGAAGTAAAGATTGATTTTAAGTGGTGTCCTATTCATGCAATAAAGTTGGGCATTATCTTTATATCAGTGCATGATCTCCTCAGCACACATAATTAAAATGAACGATTTTCAGCATTACGACTAGAGTTATGTTTGGTGATAGACTTTTAAGTCAGTTTTTTTTGGTAGGAAAATCAAGCAACACTATCTATTTAAGCATTACCTGAATTAGTTATAGTATCAATGAAATGGCTGTGATAAAATTGCTACTTTTAAGGGAGGTCTTTATCGCCAGCCCGCCACCTCAGGGTCGCAAGTTTGAGGCCAAAGATGGGCAGTTGCCAGGTACTGGCAGCAGATTGGTGTTTTTTATGAAGGAACAAATTTTCATCACTACGCAAACCTGATACCTCCTTAAATTACCCTGACTGTTAATGTAAACAATAAGAAACTCAATTACTTGTGAAAACTGTAGATTTTGTAAGTATTTGCTGCAATAATTGTAAATCTCTAGTCATGTCAACTTCAGGATACCAGTTACATGTAACTCAGGTTGATGAAATAACGAGAACGTGAAAGACAATAGCGAATTTATAATTTACATATAAATGTTTACTGTTGTAATCTATCCTTTCTATTCAATGAAAGAAATTATACCCTATTTACAAGTACATACAAAAAGTTTTGTGGTTCCTATTGTCGATATTCATAAGTAATTACCAATAACAGGTTATTCACCGACATGAAAACAAGGAATTGATCATCCTGTATTGATGTGCCACAAAAAATCCCACAGGTTATGAAGATCTGATTATACATAAAACTGAATACATCCATCTGACGGATGAAATTAAATGAAAATTATAATTCTAGTCACCAACATTTTGTATATTAAAATTGTGTTCACATCTTTTTGAGTTTTCCTAGAACTTGCCATAGTTTTGTTTCTAGCATTACTGAAGGATTCCAACAAAAGTTATTTGATTTTTAAGAAAAAAAAACAAAAAATAGGCAAAATTCATATTTAAAAGCTCCCTTTCCTTTTTGTATACTTTTTAAAGTCTACGACTTTTATGTAATACAGCTTTATTCATGCAAGGACAAAAAACTAGAATTTTCCTGTTACATACGAAGATATGTTGTTTCTCTTCGTTTATTTGACTAGTTGACAATCAATCTTGTAGCTGTGTCACATGTTCTGTTATCTATTGTGAGATATATATTTATTTTGTGTTTTGTTTTCTAAACAAATGACCATGTAAACGTACCTCAATTTTGATGTAAATTATAGATTTGTTGCTATATCATTCAATGATACACAAAATACATTTGTACTTAAAACAATCGAGGTTAAGATGGAACCAAATTAGGAGATAAACTTAGATGAAATAATCTTTTTCTCTAAAACAGATATCTGTGTTCTATTTACAAATAATATATCTGTAATAGGACACCCATGTTCGAATTTAATTTCCTTACCGATTTGTTGGAGATAAATGGCATTGTTTTGTTTTCTTTGTGTCCTGGTGAACAATACATAATTTTAGATGCATTATCAATATTATTTGCACCTTTTTTATCTTATATTATTTTATCTTATAAATTTTGTATATTATTTATGTATCAGCAATACTTTTGAAATATAATTATTTATCATATATCCCATTCACATACTATTCCCCCCTAAAACTCATTAATTATACTTTGAAACAAAAGATATTTGACGGTGTATCCCTATAGTCATTTCCTTGTTGTTTCCTTCCTTTTGTTGATACTTTGCATTAGATGTACTGACAGGAGGAACCCACACTAAATGTCTTCTATGATTAAATTACAACATTTTACACACTGACATTTTTGACGGTAAAGCAATACTTCTGTTCTGTAGCATTTTGATCATGGTTGTCAATGAAAAGGATATATGCCACCATTGATTCTTATGTAAATTATCAAATGAAGTTTAATATCTTTTATTAGGTTTAATCAATAAAACCTTTACAAAGTTTGACTTTCAGCAAATTTTTTTTTTTTTTTATTATGTTATTGAAGATATATTTACATAATTTTTTTTCTTTCTTTTTCATGAACTTTATTCTCTTTTGGATTAATTTTCCATAAAAATCATAATTCCTTCATTGTTGATTTACTGTTTGAAGAATATCAGATGTCTTGCCGTATTTCCAGGAAACAACTTTGTTATGTTTCTACAATAAGTAATTAACTAGTTGTTGCTACTTAATAGTCCTTTTAAATGATTTGCTTTCTTATTATGTTGTGAATGTTGTATTTTTGAGACATTCATTATTCCGATAACTCACTTTCTTTTATGACTACAATAAAATCAATTCCAAGCTATTTTCATAGTAGTTGAAAAAGCGAAAACAAATAAAGTGGTGCATTCATTTCATGATATTAAAAGTCTATGTCATGTACAAATATAAGTAGCTCTTACCTCTTCAAATGGAAGCTTATTATTTAGTCTGATACAACTCATGAGAAGTCCAAAAAAAGTAGGTCCTGATATTAAAAGGAGTTTAAATGAAAAAAGGTAGAAAAATCTATTTTATCTTTCACAGTCAAATACTTCCGCAGAATAATCACATTAAGTTAACGTCTGTGTATTAAAAACACTTCCAGTTATAGGATTGTTAACAGAGACCTTGATATGTTTATTTTTCAGATATTAGTAATTATATGTATGTCTCCCAAAGCCTCAATTGTATGCAGATGTCATCAACTTGTTTGATACATTGTTGATTGTTACAGTGGAATTTCCACCTACATCGCTTCAATCTCCGCTAGCACCATTATTTTAAGTAGCATTAAAACTAAATACCGGGGTAAGGAGATATTTCTTTATCTTTATTTTCAGGAAATACAGTGAGATAACACATACATAAGGTATATATTAATTGATTGTGTTCTTTTAGATTTACAATTACCAAGATAATGGTTTGTCACCTTCCAAACGTACGTGAATCAGTGTAATATTCTATACTAATCCTTTTGTTGTAAGTATTTCGCTATAAATGGAAGCGGACATGGCTACTATATTGAGATGATGTTGTTTACACTAGCTGAGCTAATGGTGCTTAAATTGCTGTTAATTAATGTAATGTATATTTTGAAAATAGCACTGAACAGTTTTGAATGATGTTTTATATACAAAATGTAGTATTTTTCACAGAATTCTGGGGTTTGATTATAATGGATTTTCCCCCTTGAGAATTGTGCTCTAGGAAAATTTGTCATTTAACTGAAAATTTGATAAAATTCTTTCCTTCCCTGACTTGTTTATTTGATGAATAACAAGACTTTGGTTCTTTTTATGGGTTTTTTCATAGAAACGAAGACAATATGATATAAGCACTGTTTTGGTTTTTGTAAATTACAAATTGAAAATTACATTACAAATGTTCTTTTGCAGAGTAATTATTTGTGTTTTTTTGTTTGCTAAGAAAACTATGAGTGATAAATTTCATTTATTTTACAACAATTTTGGGGTATTCACACCTGCCTAGGTGAAAGACAAGTGGGATACCACTACGCCACCCAACCATCCCAGTTCAGGTTTTCATGACACAGAAGAAACTATGAATTTTTGAAACTAACTCTTTGTGATCGAAAAAAGTGACATTTCAATCCGTTGAGATGCAGTTGTAAGACAATCATAGAAGGAATAGCTTTATTGTAATTTTGATGTAATCCTGCCATAGAAAACACAAATTGTACCATTTATATATCCAAATTTGGACATATCTTTATAGATATACTTAAAAGATAATTGACATTTTTTGCAATATTTTTTTTTTTTTTTTTCAAAATCACCAAACCAGTATGATATGTTGATCTGCAAGCATATGAATAAAACACTTATGTTTGACAACTGAGACTTTTAAAATCAGTGTTATAGACGGAATGAGATCAAAGTTGACCTTACGTAGACATTCACTACAATATCAACTACTGTAGATTTTTCTATATTTCTGTGCTATCTTTCCTCCTTATGTTTAGGAAAAATTTATCTAACAAATGAAAAATTGTTTTGTTGTCAAGATGGTTAATTTTTAGTCAAATTTGTTCGTCGTGGCATTTGTTTAATGTCTTGTATATACAGTCAAACCTTGATTCTCAAACTCAGCAGGACCATTGGAAAACTTCCAGTTAAACGAGTATTCAGTTCAGTGAGTTTGAATGTCTTGTGTAGAGTTAGGCAGGGACAGAGGAAATGCTTCAAATTCATCAGGGTTTTTGAGTTAAATGAGTTTGAGATCACAAGGTTCAACTGTATATATATATATGTGTGTGTGTGAACTCATGACATGCAGAGAAATAATTTTTTCGTTATTTTTTTTCAATCATGTCATTGTTGAAGTCATGGTTTTTTATAAGTTTCTGTTAGCTGTTGACATCAACAGAGCTGTAACTTGTTATGGAACACAGCCATGTTTCGTTGATCTGTTTGTCTGCCTATGGTGACATTTTGACTCTTTTCTGAGTAATCACGTTTACTGGGTACAATAGTCCTTGGATTAGCAGGCCCAGTCTGTTTTAAGATTTACTAGTTATCATTTATATGTTGTAAATAAAACCGTGCTACAATGTGATTAGTTAAATAAATATAGATATAAAATTTATCATATTTTTATCAATATTGTTTGTTGTTTGTCGAGAAATCTGGAGTATTTGGATTTTTTCTCATTCAATTAACAGATGTATAATGAGAAATTGATAATTAAATGTTTTTATGAACAAGAAACTGAGAGTTGTTTTGTTTGTTGCTGTATTCAAAACTGAGTACTTTTCATACAAATTACAGAGCTTTGCTATTACATGGTATATATATGCTTGTTTGTGGTTTTAGATGTTTTTATTTTGATTCAAATATATTTTCTTGCCATAATTATCAGCAATAGGTTTGAGTACAAGTTATTACAACATTATATAAGCCCTTTCTCGGAACAAATTGCAATTACAGCCATTGGCGATTTTGCCAAACTGCCATAATATTTGCCAATGCTATATAAACCTATGGTTTTGTTTGAGGTCATGCTGTTTATTAAAGGAGAGATGAAATAATTGATTTGTCTGTGCTTATGTCTGTCCTACAATGCCTAAGCTTTTCATTGTATTCAGGAAAATTTTTGATCTCCTCAAAAAGATTCACTTTATAAACACTAAAAATATCTTATGAAAACATTGTCAAGTTTAGTTTATCACATTAAAACATCATTAATTTCTCAATATTTTGGTGTCCGTCCATCATCAGTCCATCAGTAAACATTCTTGTTATAACTATTTCTTGAGAAGTACAGGATAGATCTTTCTCAGATTTCATGTGCAGGTTACCCAGGATCCCTAAGTGTGCCCTTTTGATTTTAGGAAAAAACCAAATTGGCTGGCAAGTGACCATCTTAAATTCTGACAATGAAATTTGTTATGGCTATTTCTTGAGATGTACTGGATGGATTTTTCTCAGATTTCATATGTACACGATGTCGCTTAATTAAGAGAACAAGAGCAAAAGCAGAATGAAGAAGAGAAAGGAAGGAAAAAGATCCAATTTTAAAAGAAAATAAAGATCAAACAATAGTGGACACCAAGATTCCTCTCCGCCTTGCAGTACTTGTGTTGTATTAATGTCTTATGTTAACTTCCAGCAGTAACCTTTTAATGCAAAGAAGCCTGTTAAATTTTCATCCTAACAACAGAAATTGACAGCCAAAATAAATTTTAATGGGTAGTGTGACAACTGATGCAGATAAATTTCATAGCATGCTTGTCTGGCTGAAATTTTGGTACCAAAAACTCATTGACGTTTGTAATAGTTTAAATTTTGTAAGAATTCTAACACCATTAGTTCTGTTTTTCTCTGTTTCAGGCGAAAAATAAACAGGAAGAAAATGTTAAATGGATTTTATGTTTGTTTCGAAACTCTTCAGATTCCATGACACTAAAATGTAAAAGTGGGACTCAACTACACTCAGTAACACTGTAATGGACTCATGAGTCACCATAGAACAATGTGGAGAGAAAACTTAGAATTGTATTGAATAAATTGCAGTAAATGATAATTAAAATTATCACAATACTGCATTACAAGGACATGAAAGAAACTTCATCTTAACTCAAGATTCCTATACAATAAAGAGGAAAAAGAAAAGCAACCTGAACTAATATTGTGTGTCCTCCCGAACGGCTATGGTGTCTCTTATTCAGCGTCGCATGGAGTCCATAAGGACATTGACTGTCCGTAGAGGAATATTAAATTCCATTTCTTCGGTAAGTATGTTGGACAATTGTCGGACGTTATTTGTCTAATTCATCTCACGCATGTTCGGTCGGGGCTTTGATATGGAGGACGATCAACAGGGACGAAGTTTTGGGTTATAAGAAAGTCCCTACAAACTCGTGCGATGTGCGGCCAAGCGTTATCACTCTGAAAGGTAAAATGTTGCCTTATAATGTAAGACACAAGACGAGGCCTTATGATCTCATCTCGATAGCGTACAGCCGTTAAATTCCCGTCAATGCATTTAAATCAATGCAAATTCCTCCCCAAACCATAACCGATCCCCCACCCCCCAAAATCTGTCGAGCTCCAAAAGCAAGCGGCTGCAGGACGCTCTCCTAGACGCTGGCACTCATTTTGATGGCCAACCGATCGAAATAATGTGAGTCGAGATTCAACCGTGAAGTAAATTTCCTCTCACAGTTTTCTGTTCGATTCGACAGTTGCCGTTAACGATGGTATTTTTTGCAGTTTCGTCTGCGATTAATCTCCTGTCGCGCAAATGGGCAAACCTAATGAACCGATCTTGACGTAGCAACGCTACTGTTAAACGTCTGGATATCAGTCTGTCATCGAATCTTCTCGCGGTGTTGAGACGTAAAAATAACCGACTTAAAGTCGATTTGTAATCATTTCCAAATATTTAGATTTTTTAAAACCATATGTAAAAAGATACGGCACAACAATATAGCAACAAAAATCGCCGTTTTTACAACGAAAATAATAGCTGCTTGCTTCCTACTACTTGGAATGTGGCCTTTCCAAAAATTTCAAAAAACTTTTCAAAAAGCATAATAACCAAATCAGTTACACGTAAAGAAACTCACAATGCTTGTAACATTGTACATACATCAAATTCCATGTGAAGGTACGATGCTCAATCATAACTCGTGCAAATTAATTAAGTTATTAATTGATTAATCTCCAATCTATACACTCAAGTGAATATCTAAGTAGTACATACAGTTGATCCCTACTTTGGGCGGCTTGTATTTTTCAGGAATCTGATATTATGGGCCGTGTTTTGATATTTCTATCTTTGGTCAATTTTTAGATAACGACGAACCTCCCGCATTTCGTTCAGTCAGATAACAACCGACAAGTACTTGGAAATTTCGCCTCAAAGTGACATTGGTTGTTAACTGGACAATGACTTAATGTAAAATGGGTAAATTATGGAATAAATAGGAAATTTTTTAATTGGTTAAAAATTAATGTCAGTTACAGGAAACACCGTATTTTTGGAGGAAATAGTAAATCTTCCGTCATAACTACTAATGCCGGTTTCCACAAGGGTCAGTATTGGGTCATCTACTTTTTATTACATGAATAATTTCAACGGATACTCTAAGTTCAGCCACATAAATTTGCAATGCTGGCATTTTGATTTCACCATCGACCAAGATGCAACGCTTAACTCAAATTCAGAGGGGTAGAGCAATTACGATGATGGTTGGCCATACCCAACTTCTGTCGCACGGCAGTTTGGCATTGTCCCGTGCATAATCAATGTATTTGTAATACATATTTATCAATTATTTGTAATAATACATTTATTGACATAAATAAAACAGAAATCGAAGAAACCATCCTGTCCTGGAGGGGTGCCCAACAAATAGTCATGTCTTAAAATCGTGCAGTAGAATCCAACACCCAATTTTCTATTCTTGGGATCTCCGATGCCCCATAAACAGAAGAGACCTCGAAGAAACCATTTCGACCTGGAGGGGTGCCCAACAAATAGTCATGTCGTAAAATCGTGCAGTAGAATCCAACACCCAATTTTCTATTCTTGGGATCTCCGATGCCCCATAAACAGAAGAGACATCGAAGAAACCATTTCGACCTGGAGGGGTGCCCAGCAAATAGTTACGTCTAAACATCATGGAGTAGAATGCAATGACCCTTTTCTATTCATGGGCTAACCGATGTCACAGACATGTCTGCACTACGGGAACAGTGTTTTTGAAATACCGCCCTGTACGAGAGGCATTATCAGATTTAGCAGACGCGCCTAGAAATCCGCGTAACTGTGATGATATTTAAAACTCTGACTCACTAAATAAAGAATTGATAATTTTTATTTTTTTTCAAATTGCAATATGAAAGCACTTTGGTGACCGTCTTAACATTGATAGACGGTGGACAATGCCAAGTCTATAATTAGTTATGTTTCTCAAAAATCAAGGTACTTCAACTTTTTTATGTCTCATACATTTTCTAAGTTCAAGGAATAGAGAACTGGTTTTCGTTGGTTGCCTCATTTTGACTTCCTGGAATGTTCTAAAGCTTCTGCAGTGTTAGTAATGTTTATTTTCAATGTTTTGTTGTTATGATTTTAATTATAATTTGTTTCTGTGTACAATGCGTGTGAACAAGCATACATTATCATGCTTTGACAGGCGGATTTACCAAAACTATGTAAAATAAATCGGCAGACATTATTTTATAGTTAATTGTAGTCGCTAACAAAATCGAAGGGAGATAACTCCTATACCAAAAGCAAAATGACCAAAACTGCAACTACAGCTAATAAAGTTGACCACCACTGCTGCCACTGTTACAGTTGTAAATGACCAACATCAGATGGAATTTCTTTATAAGACCTTACGAGGTCAAGATCCACTGACAAATATAGCAAATAAGAAAACAATTTAAATATCAGTGGTCAAGATCATTTCTACCGGAAATGGTCAAGACACTTAAAAGTTCAATAAAAATCAATGATGAACTCCATGTGCACCGATCGCACAAATGAAGTGACGTTACTACCTTCCGATCTCCTCTACTGCATGGATGGTGCATCGAATCTGTAATGAAAAAAAATAGACGTAAAAACGTTACATGTACCAATTTTGAAGTATATTGCATCTCTTTCTACAGTTCAAAATGTGACAATTTTGCAACTACATGTATATTGCAATCAAAGTACCTACCTAACGAGGCAGTGGGTACCAATAGTTGATCTGGCGCTGGATGCAAAGAGGAAACAGCACCAGGTGCTTCTCTTCAAACTGGTGGCAGAATTTCCTTTCCCAGTAGAGGCTATCTCGGGGAAGCTCTTTGGTAAGAACCACGGATAACTCGAGACCATAGTTGAACAATTTCATTGCTTTTGCTCGCTCGGCGAAATTGGCTTTGTCCTTCTTCCGAGATCCGGAAGGTTTCCACAAGGATTTCCGTTTGGCCTGGCATGGGACAGTTCCGCAGTGAGGACAGCGTGAAGGACCTAAACAAACAATGTATTTCCAATACATTTTCAGAATACAAGGATTTCACTATTTATCTGATTAATCATAGCTGTCCAATAGGACAGAAACCGTTAGACATATCCGTACGGAGACAGGGAATATATACAAGAGGTCAACCGTTCACTTGGACATTTCAGTTTTCACATAGAAATGATTTAAAACTATTCCGCTATTTAGCTAAATTATTTTAGGCAAAGTAGCTGAAAATGAAATTATCGATATTACTTACGTGTTCTCCATTCCTTGAACTTAAAAAATGTGACCAACAAGGCCTGTTTGGCTTTGTTTCCAAGCGACGGCGCATATCCAAAAAACAGGGTCAGAAATACACATATAAGGGTATAGAGCACTTCGTGTCCCATTCGCTGAAATAAATTTAACATACAAGAAATAAATATGATCATTTTATGAAAATAGCTTTTCATAGAATGGTTCATATGCAAGAATGTTGGATACGAATAGGTCTACACGTTTTCTACCTACCTATAAAGCAAAACTACGGATTGATAAAATGTGGAATAATTGATGAAACAAAAAGCATAGATAGTAACACAGGGACTTGACAAAGAAGGTTTTAACGAAACATACAAACAAGAAAAGAGAGATATTCATCTGAAAGCTGTAATTCTGTTAAGGGAGTTATTTTAGAGATTTTTTTTGTGTGTTTTGTTATTTTTTATGTTTGTTTTTTTTCAAGTATTGTAGGCAGGCATTGAAAACAAAATTGATCGGGAAAACGATGTTTCCAAAATGCCATTTTCCTTCAAAACCTCGAATATCTGAACCATCGGAAGTTATAAGACAATTATCTTGATTACAGTAGTGCTGACATGTTCGGAAAAATTATGGTGTGAGATTCTTACCAAGATCAAATCGGCTGGCGTTGGGCATACTTTCTTGATTTCGTTGGCAGTGACATAATGATAAAATCTGTTCACATATCCAGGCTCTGGCTCCACGCTACACAAATAAGGGTACAACGAAAAGAAAAGATAAATAAAGAAATGACGTAGTTTGTTTCTGACTTCCGTAAAAACAATGTTTTGGCAATATCGCTAAAATTTACTATCGAAAATTACAACTTTCACAGAAATTCGAGCATAGTGATTAAATATCCAAACTTACCACTTGAGGTCCCGATAAGCCCCTGGACCTTGGTGGAATATGCTCAGCACTACCACAAACAGCAGTAACAGCTTGATATCAATTGTGGTCCACCAAAGATTCAACATTAAATGTTTATATTTGGGGAGAGACTCATCATCTTCATTTCCGATTGACACTTCAACACACAAATGGAACACAAGCGCATGTTTTAGCACAATTTGCAATAAACACACACAATAAACACACACACACTAACACACACACACATCCACACACACATACCACACATCAAGCGCTGGCAGAGCAGAAAAGTTAACGTGAATATCTATCTTCAACAAACACACAGACACCCTCACACACACTCTGACATACCACACACACATCGTCTCTCTCCCTCTCTCTCTCTCTCTCTCTCTCTCTCTCTCTCTCTCTCTCTCACACACACACACACACACACCTTTTCACTCACACACACGTAAACTAACAAAAATACAAACAAAGAAAATAGTTAAAAGAGAAATCGGCTAGGATTGATATGTGCAGCACAGTCGTTAGAAATTAAACAATTGTGTTTGTACGTTAATTCATCGGGGTAGCGGTGGCAAGTGCTTAATATCAAACTGATACTAGTAATTACATCCGGTTAATTGAATGTGTAGGCGAGTTTCATCGGTGAGTTACCCACGTGACTTCAACTGACCTAGACAAGGAAGTTTGGTTAGAACTGGCAAAATTTTGCGACGTGATATCACGGTTTACAGCATGGAAACAGAAATGGCAAGTAAATTGTCTATTCGTCAAGCCCAAGTGCATGTATCAACCATGTGCTCATGGTGTGATAGTAAAGAGGACGTCAACTGGTACTGTAATGACTGTCAGGAGGCTTTATGTGGCCGCTGTATGGAGGGTCATAAACGCGGAAAGAAGACACGGAATGACAAAGTCGTACCGATAAAACAGGCGGACAGACACAGCGATAAGGTAGTACCAGAGCTATGTAAGGCACATCCCGGTAAAACATGTGATCTGTTCTGTACCGATTGTAAAGTCGTAATGTGTTCAATGTGTTTTACCAAAAAACATAAACAGCATGCTTTCAAACATTTAGAAGACGAATTTGATTCCCAGAAGCGGTATATGCAGGACCAATTGAAAACGTTAAACTCCCAGTTAGACAAGTTCGATAGAAAAATATCAAAACGTATGGAAGCGAGCAAAACATTCAAAGACGGTGCCGATATAATCAGGAAAGATATTCATGACCAGGCTTCAAAGTTGAAGACTGAAGTAGATTCACACGTCACTTCCGTCTTGGCTGAATTGGATTTACTTGTTGCTGAAGAAGACAATATCCGTAAGCAGGACTGTGAGTTTGATGAGAAAAACATCACAGAGATACAACAGTTGATCACAGAAATTGAGCAGCAGTCGGGGAAACTGTCTTGTCAAACCTTGTTTGATTTGACGGGAAGGATGAGAACCGCCATACCGCTGTATGACGTCACACGGAAGCCTGTACTGCCACGACCTCCAAGTTTTGTAGCCGGTCAACTTAACATTGAAAAGCTGATAGAAATGGTGGGACATATCATTCCTTACAAGAAGGTGAAAATCAATAGCCGTCATGTCAAAATACTTTGTACTAGTAAAGTTTCTCAAAAGAATAGTATAATATCAATTTGCCCTACTGACGCGGATCATGCCTGGATATCGGTGTTCGGATCCAAGGACTTGATCAAAATTCACAAATACGGAAACATCACCGAGTCCGTTCAGCTTGATTTTAAACCACGAAGTCTGGCTTTAACAAGCACGGCAGAATTACTTATCACTGGCTTAGACGCTTCACCACTTATCTACAAACTGTCTACGGACAAACGCGTGACGACATTTGCAAACGTTGGTCCGCTTAAGGTATATGATATCAGTGTTAGTGAAAGGAATGAAGTGCTAATCAGCACTGACACTTCAACAATACTGGTACTCGATTTGTCCGGGAACAAGATAAGAGAGTTCTCGTGTGGGCAGGAGAGAAGCCGTATCGTATGTTTAACTGCAGACTATATTGCCATTACAACTGATGTTGGCTTAATTGACATCTTCAACCAATCAGATCAGAGTAAACGCAGGTGGGATGGAAGAGTGGACAACGATAAGAAAATATCACGGACAGTACAATATATTATAGCACGTGATGGATACAATAGAGTGTTTGTGCCAGACGTCCATACTGACCAGGTGCTTGTCCTGCAAGGAACAGAGAGAAAGGCTAGATGTCTCTTGGACAAGGATCATGACATAAAACGTCCATTGTCTGTGTGCGTTGACGAGAAGGAACATGTTTGGATCGGCTGTGATAATGGTACAGTACATGTAGTACAACTATAGGTAAACCAGGATATAACCCCTCACCCCAAAATGCAGTTTAAATTTTAAGACATCGAACAACTACTTGGTAATGTTAAATTACATTCTGAATGATTTTTTCATACTGTAATTTTCTCAATCGTATTAAAAAGGATTGTTATGAAATTGAAACTATTATATTTATCATAATATTGTATATATGGTTATATGGTTTTATCATTACTGTGTGTCGGTAGATCAATTAGAGTCCGGAGTAGCCATCGTAACATGATACCAATCAGGCGTAGAATATACAAATGTATGTCATTTTTGTCATAAAATAGAAATATTAGTAAAAGTTAGTATCTGCAATGATCGTCTTTGTTTTTATGTACAACTATTGAATGATTCGGAAGGACGAGTAAAAAGTACAATTATTCACACACGGAATACTGGTGTCAGCACACATAATACTAGTTTCAGCATATCACGATCACACACGACATACTGGTCTCAGTATATCACAATCACACACGGAACACTGGTGTCAGTATATCACAATCAAACACGTAATACTGGTGTCAGTATATCACAATCCCACAGGGAATACTGGTGTCAGTATATCACAATCACACACGGAATACTGGTGTCAGTATACCACAATCACACACGACATACTGGTGTCAGTATATCACAATCACACACGACATACTGGTGTCAGTATATCACAATCACACACGGAACACTGGTGTCAGTATATCAAAATCACACACGTAACGCTAGTGTCAGTATATCACAATCACACACGACATATTTGTGTCAGTATATCACAATCACACACGGAATACCGGTGTCAGTATATCACAATCATACGCGGAATACCGATGTCAGTATATCACAATCACACACGGAATACCGGTGTCAGTATATCGCAATCACACACAGAATATTGGTGTCAGTATATCACAATCACACACGTAACAATGGTGTCAGTATATCACAATCACACACGGAATACTGGTGTCAGTATATCACAATCACACACGGAATACTGGTGTCAGTATATCACAATCACACACAGAACACTGGTGTCAGTATATCGCAATCACACACGTAATACTGGTGTCAGTATATTACAATCACACACGTAACACTGGTGTCAGTATATCACAATCTCACACGACATACTTGTGTCAGTATATCACAATCACACACAGAACACTGGTGTCAGTATATCGCAATCACACACGTAATACTGGTGTCAGTATATTACAATCACACACGTAACACTAGTGTCAGTATATCACAATCACACACGAAATACTGGTGTCAGTAAACAGAATACTGGTATCAGTATATCACAATTACACACGTAATACTGGTGTCAGTATATCGCAATCACACACAGAATATTGGTGTCAGTATATCACAATCAAACACGTAATACTGGTGTCAGTATATCGCAATCACACACGGAATACCGGTGTCAGTATATCACAATCACACACGGAATACCGGTGTCAGTATATCACAATCACACACGGAATACCGGTGTCAGTATATCACAATCACACACGGAATACCGGTGTCAGTATATCACAATCACACACGGAATACTGGTGTCAGTATATCACAATCACACACGGAACACTGGTGTCAGTATATCACAATCTCACACGGAATACCGGTGTCAGTATATCGCAATCACACACGGAATACCGGTGTCAGTATATCACAATCACACACGTAACAATGGTGTCAGTATATCGCAATCACACACGGAATACTGGTGTCAGTATATCACAATCACACACGGAATACTGGTGTCAGTATATCACAATGTCACACAGAATATTGGTGTCAGTATATCACAATCACACACGGAATACCGGTGTCAGTATATCACAATCACACACGTAACAATGGTGTCAGTATATCGCAATCACACACGGAATACCGGTGTCAGTATATCACAATCACACACGTAACACTGGTGTCAGTATATCACAATCACACACAGAATACTGGTGTCAGTATATTACAATTACACACGTAACACTGGTGTCAGTATATCACAATCACACACGAAATACTGGTGTCAGTAAACAGAATACTGGTTTCAGTATATCACGACCACACACGACATACTGGTGTCAGTATATCACAATCACACACGACACACTGGTGTCAGTATATCACAATCACACACGGAACACTGGTGTCAGTATATCACAATCACACACGGAACACTGGTGCCTGTATATAACAATCACGCACGGAATATAGGTGTCAGTATATCACAATCACACACGTAACGCTTGTGTCAGTATATCGCAATCACACACGTAATACTGGTGTCAGTATATTACAATCAAACACGTAATACTGGTGTCAGTATATCGCAATCACACACGTAATACTGGTGTCAGTATATCACAATCACACACGTAACAATGGTGTCAGTATATCGCAATCACACACGTAATACTGGTGTCATTATATCACAATCACACACGAAACACTGGTGTCAGTATATCACAATCTCACACGACATACTTGTGTCAGTATATCACAATCACACACGGAATACCGGTGTCAGTATATCACAATCATACACGGAATACCGGTGTCAGTATATCACAATCACACACGGAATACCGGTGTCAGTATATCGCAATCACACACGTAATACTGGTGTCAGTATATCGCAATCACACACGTAATACTGGTGTCAGTATATTACAATCACACACGGAATACTGGTGTCAGTATATCACAATCACACACACGGAATACTGGTATCAGTATATCGCAATCACACACGTAATACTGGTGTCAGTATATCGCAATCACACACAGAATACTGGTGTCAGTATATTACAATCACACACGTAACACTGGTGTCAGTATATCACAATCTCACACGACATACTTGTGTCAGTATATTACAATCACACACGGAATACCGGTGTCAGTCACAATCACACACGGAATACCGATGTCAGTATATCACAATCACACACGGAATACCGGTGTCAGTATATCGCAATCACACACAGAATATTTGTGTCAGTATATCACAATCACACACGTAACAATGGTGTCAGTATATCACAATCACACACGGAATACTGGTGTCAGTATATCACAATCACACACGTAACACTGGTGTCAGTATATCACAATCTCACACGACATACTTGTGTCAGTATATTACAATCACACACGGAATACCGGTGTCAGTATATCACAATCATACGCGGAATACCGATGTCAGTATATCACAATCACACACGGAATACCGGTGTCAGTATATCGCAATCACACACAGAATATTGGTGTCAGTATATCGCAATCACACACGGAATACTGGTGTCAGTATATCACAATCACACACGGAATACTGGTGTCAGTATATCACAATCACACACAGAACACTGGTGTCAGTATATCGCAATCACACACGTAATACTGGTGTCAGTATATTACAATCACACACGTAACACTGGTGTCTGTATATCACAATCTCACACGACATACTTGT
This sequence comes from Ylistrum balloti, assembly GCF_031769215.1. Taxonomy (NCBI): domain Eukaryota; kingdom Metazoa; phylum Mollusca; class Bivalvia; order Pectinida; family Pectinidae; genus Ylistrum; species Ylistrum balloti. The sequence goes on along the minus strand of NW_026781986.1, from coordinate 620,976 downwards.
GTCAGTATATCACAATCACACACGGAATACCGGTGTCAGTATATCACAATCAAACACGGAATACCGGTGTCAGTACCGGTGTCAGTATATCACAATCACACACGTAACAATGGTGTCAGTATATCACAATCACACACGGAATACTGGTGTCAGTATATCACAATCACACACGGAATACTGGTGTCAGTATATCACAATCACACACGTAACAATGGTGTCAGTATATTACAATCACACACGTAACACTGGTGTCAGTATATCACAATCTCACACGACATACTTGTGTCAGTATATCACAATCACACACGGAATACCGGTGTCAGTATATCACAATCATACACGGAATACCGGTGTCAGTATATCACAATCACACATGGAATACCGGTGTCAGTATATCACAATCACACACGGAATACCGGTGTCAGTATATCACAATCACACACGTAACAATGGTGTCAGTATATCGCAATCACACACGGAATACCGGTGTCGGTATATCACAATCACACACGGAATACTGGTGTCAGTATATCACAATCACACACGGAATACTGGTGTCAGTATATTACAATTACACACGTAACACTGGTGTCAGTATATCACAATCACACACAGAATACTGGTGTCAGTAAACAGAATACTGGTGTCAGTATATCACAATTCCACACAGAATATTGGTGTCAGTATATCACAATCACACACGAAATACTGGTGTCAGTAAACAGAATACTGGTGTCAGTATATCACAATTACACACGTAACACTGGTGTCAGTATATCACAATCACACACGAAATACTGGTGTCAGTAAACAGAATACTGGTGTCAGTATATCACAATTACACACGTAACACTGGTGTCAGTATATCACAATCACACACAGAATACCGGTGTCAGTATATCACAATCACACACGGAATACCGGTGTCAGTATATCACAATCACACACGGAATACTGGTGTCAGTATATCACAATCACACACGGAATACTGGTGTCAGTGTAACACAATCACACACAGAATACTGGTGTCAGTATATCACAATCACACACGGAATACCGGTGTCAGTATATCACAATCACACACGGAATACTGGTGTCAGTATATCACAATCACACACGGAACACTGGTGTCAGTATATCACAATTCCACACAGAATATTGGTGTCATTGGATAACAAATATGTCAGCAGAATCCTAATTCGATTTAACTTGGAGTAAATGTGAACACAAGAAAGATATTCACGGAACCTCAAGTACAAGGAGAATAAGACCATGTGTTCAGGAAGTGTAAGCATGTTTTGCTTCATCGATGTTACAACTGAAAAACACAGTAAGATTCATTTTTGGATTAGAATTAGAAATGTTTACGTTTAACGAAAATATGAATTTTTAACAGTTTTGGAAAAAAGTATTTTTGAGACACGAAGTACCTTGATATAGGTATCTATGTTCTTGTTTTATTTTGTTATTGCAACAGATATTTGGGTGGTTATTTGATACTCAGAATATTTTATCTCAAAAAGTATCGAAGTAGGTCGGTATCCAAGGGTTAAGATATGGCTACCTGTCATTTCTTATCTATATGTGTAGTTTAGATTATATTTGTATTCATTTTGGAGTCAAGCAAGGAAATATCTAAATTAAACTCCATACACACTTTGCACAGTATGAGACAGATTATAAACAGGCATCTGGGAGTTCTGTCACTTTTCAGGATATTGTACAACAAATTATAGAGAAAACCCTTGTGCCTTGTTCTATACTATACACGTGTGTAGTACATTTTCCGTTTTCCTGTCTTTCTTAAGTGCATTTTGATTCATCCATAAGGAAATAAATGGAAACTTAACTAATGTTGCTGAGAAACTTCAACAGCTGTTTTAATCTAAATATCCTAATGAAAAATAAATACATTTAAATATGTTCAGTACTTGCTTTATTTATTTATTTATTTATTTATTTATTTATTTATTGCGTTTACAAGTGGAACAAATGCCTAGAATGTTAAAATGAAAAAACAAGAGAAATTTCACATGATCAGCTCTCATGTGAGCGCTTCATCCCTCAGTTTTGAAACATGATAATTGTGTTAAGTTGGAACAAGACAAATTCTCTATTAAATAAGCAATCTTCTTCTACATGATCAAATATATATTTACTTCTTAAGATATGAACACAGGTTTATCTGTTAAACTATGTTATGTAAAATCATGATATACCCTACCTACGATTCGACCTGTGGTTTATGTGTTGTATTACGGTAAATTGACGAGATCAGTGACAAGAGACGTGATATACAATGTGTGTCAGGTATATACACACTGTCGTTTATGTGTTATATTACTGTAAATTGACGAGATCAGTGACAAGAGACGTCATATAAAATGTGTGTCAGGTATATACACACTGTCGTTTATGTGTTATATTACTGTAAATTGACGAGATCAGTGACAAGAGACGTCATATAAAATGTGTGTCAGGTATATACACACTGTCGTTTATGTGTTATATTACTGTAAATTGACGAGATCAGTGACAAGAGACGTCACATAAAAAGTGTGTCAGGTATATACACACTGTCGTTTATGTGTAGTGACAAGAGACGTGATATACAATGTGTCAGGTATATACACACTGTCGTCTATATGTTGTATTACGGTAAATTGACGAGACGATCAGTGACAAGAGACGTGATATAAAATGTGTGTCAGGTATATACACACTGTCGTTTATGTGTAGTGACAAGAGACGTGATATACAATGTGTCAGGTATATACACACTGTCGTCTATATGTTGTATTACGGTAAATTAATTGATCAGTGACAAGAGACGTCATATAAAAAGTGTGTCAGGTATATACACATTGTCGTTTATGTGTTGTATTACGGTAAATTGATTGATCAGTGACAAGAGACGTGATATAAAAAGTGTGTCAGGTATATACACACTGTCGTTTATGTGTTATATTACGGTAAATTGACGAGATCAGTGACAAGAGACGTGATATAAAATGTGTGTCAGGTATATACACACTGTCGTCTATGTGTAGTGACAAGAGACGTGATATACAATGTGTGTCAGGTATATACACACTGTCGTCTATATGTTGTATTACGGTAAATTGACGAGATCAGTGACAAGAGACGTGATATACAATGTGTGTCAGGTATATACACACTGTCGTCTATGTGTTGTATTACTGTAAATTGACGAGATCAGTGACAAGAGACGTCACATAAAAAGTGTGTCAGGTATATACACACTGTCGTTTATGTGTTGTATTACGGTAAATTGACGAGATCAGTGACAAGAGACGTGATATACAATGTGTGTCAGGTATATACACACTGTCGTCTATATGTTGTATTACGGTAGATTGACGAGACGATCAGTGACAAGAGACGTGATATAAAATGTGTGTCAGGTATATACACACTGTCGTTTATGTGTAGTGACAAGAGACGTGATATACAATGTGTCAGGTATATACACACTGTCGTCTATATGTTGTATTACGGTAAATTGACGAGACGATCAGTGACAAGAGACGTGATATACAATGTGTGTCAGGTATATACACACTGTCGTCTATGTGTAGTGACAAGAGACGTGATATACAATGTGTGTCAGGTATATACACACTGTCGTTTATGTGTTGTATTACGGTAAATTGACGAGACGATCAGTGACAAGAGACGTGATATAAAATGTGTGTCAGGTATATACACACTGTCGTTTATGTGTAGTGACAAGAGACGTGATATACAATGTGTGTCAGGTATATACACACTGTCGTCTATATGTTGTATTACGGTAAATTGACGAGACGATCAGTGACAAGAGACGTGATATAAAATGTGTGTCAGGTATATACACACTGTCGTCTATGTGTAGTGACAAGAGACGTGATATACAATGTGTCAGGTATATACACACTGTCGTCTATATGTTGTATTACGGTAAATTGACGAGACGATCAGTGACAAGAGACGTCACATAAAAAGTGTGTCAGGTATATACACACTGTCGTTTATGTGTTGTATTACGGTAAATTGACGAGACGATCAGTGACAAGAGACGTGATATAAAATGTGTGTCAGGTATATACACACTGTCGTTTATGTGTTGTATTACGGTAAATTGACGAGATCAGTGACAAGAGCCGTGATATAAAATGTGTGTCAGGTATATACACACTGTCGTTTATGTGTTGTATTACGGTAAATTGACGAGACGATCAGTGACAAGAGACGTGATATAAAATGTGTGTCAGGTATATACACACTGTCGTTTATAGGTGTCTCATTATTTCATGGATTAAATTTTTGCGATCACTTTAATGTACCGCGTAATAGCAAAAAAGCTCGTCCCTGCGAAAAAAAAAACGAGAAAATGGTATATATTTTTTGTATCACATTCTTATCCATTTAAACAACTTTTCTGATGAGACAAACTCGCAACTGAGACAATTTGTGAAAAAATTACCAGAGAACAGTTTTGAATGAAGGCTCTCTTTACACGTCGTTGTAGATTAAAAGCAACGACACTCTTATCTCAGGTAAGGATCTAACTCGGCAGATCCGGTTAACTAAATCATGTCACTGAATGACTTCAAGACATTTTCTTTATTGTCATTATTATTATGATTTTGTGTGTAGCCCAAAAAGTCATAAGAACAAACTTTTGAAAGCTACCATTGAATATGTCCCAGTTTTATCCGAAGTACAACATATCTGCTCTGCTGAAAAGCATGCACAGTTTTCAACCAATATTTCAGGAAATACTTAAAAGCTTAACTGCAAAATGCTATTAATTGTTCAACATTGTTCATATACTGTAGCTTATGTGATTATAGGTGTCACATATAATGGAGAAAACTGAAAGAAAATGAAAATTCCCTGCATCCTACTGGTTTCGGATTCTCAGTCGATAACATAATGTTGATAAAATATGTGATACTATTTCCACAGCAAACACATTGCACAATAACACACAGGGATTGATAAAACTATATGTTATGTCTACTTAGATAATATATATGAACAAGCAAATTTTGAATTTCTATGGGCATACACGCGATTGGTGTACACCTGATTTTTCCCTGCAAAACATTACTGATTATGTACCTTTCGTATTGCAACCAGTAACGGTAAAATTTGGTACATTTTCATTAATCAAATTGTGTTGATCTAATCAGTCTTTATCAAAAGGGTTCTTCGTTGGAAGGTATTATTTTTAACTAAGTAACTTTCTTGACACTGACCAGCCCATTCACTCCTTCTCATATTCCGTCATATTGGCTTCTATTATTGCAAAGTGCGCGTTTAGTTACTAAACGTCGCGCGAGGTACAAATCTTGGTTACCGTGCTCCCAGAGCACATCCTCAGAAAGCTTGATTATTACGAATTTAATTATGTTCTCACCGGAACACAGACTTGAGCACAAGCACAAAAGTTGAGCTTTAGCAAGGGAACGGCTTCGTGATTATGAGCCCATAAGGTCGGTATCTATTGCATAATGAGCTTCGCTGCTACCATTTTGATATATCCCCTCAACACCAAATTTAAATATATATCAGTGTTACAGGTCTACGTGTGCGTGTTTATCATTATTTCATAATAGTATCTATGGAATCAGATGAGATCAGAAGGGAATCTCCAAGGTTGGTCAGAATCGCTAGCTAAATGAAATGAAAATTGTATTGGTTAATTCCGAGTCGCCGCAGATAAAATATTTTAAAATAAAACAATCGAGCACAGGACAAGTAAGCAGACACGTGTATGTGCACATGCATCCTTAAAAATTCATATTGAGACTTGCTGCGTATATATAAGTAAACGCCGTGTAACCTAAAAAGATTCTTTTAAATGATATAATTTAATGTTACATTATTTCATTCATTTTTGTATACAATTTCATCTGTTTGGAACCATTTGTTGAAGGTTCTATCGATTATCAATGCTAATTATGCCAAAAATATCCCCCTTTTAGCGATGACCCTACTTGTATTGCGCAACGCGGCCGGACATTTCAGTATCTTGTGTGTCCTCCATGCGCAGCTGTCGCAGCCCTGATTCTTCTATGCATGGAATTCATCAGGGTGTTAACCCTTGCAATGGGGATGTTATTCCATTCTTCATGCAAAGCACGTGTGAGCTGGACCAGATTAGTGGGGGCATTTGGACGTCTCCTAACTCTCCTATCCAATTCGTCCCACAAATGCTCAATTGAAGACAAATCTGGACTGAATGCTGGCCAATCGATTGGGATTACGTTATTGTTGGCAAGAAATTGCTGACAAACTCTAGCGACATGGGTCCGGGCATTGTCTTGCTGGAATATCAGGTTCCGTGCTTGCACACATGGCACGGCAACTGGGCGAAGGAGTTCGTCTCTATACCTTACGCCGGTTAAATTACCGTCAATCACGATCAGGGGTGATTTAAACCCATAGCGTCGGTGTAACGTTCCCCTCGACATCGATATACACGACGTCGCCCGTCCGAACGGTAGAGAGTGAACCGGGATTCGTCAGTGAAGAATACCCGTCTCCATTGCCTCATAGGAAAATTTCTGGGCGAGTGTGCTTGTAACCAAGCCAATCGGCGTTGGCGACGCGCAGGAGTTAGGGGCAGACCAACATAGGGACGTCGGGCTCTTAGGCCATTGACGCGTAATCGGTTTCGAACCGTATCAGGATGAATATGGCGGTTATGACTGCCTATAGTGTTATTTGCTGTTTCGGTAGCTGTGAGATGGCGATTACGTAAGTGAGAAAGTCTTATAAACCGATCCTGATGTGGCGTCGTGACGCGCGGACGTCCACTTCGCGGTCGGTCGATGACCCTCCCCGTCACTCGCACACGTTGGACAAGACGTTGAATTGTCCGAATATGCACACCAAAATGTGCAGCAACCTGAAGTTGGCCCTGACCCTGCAAAAGCATTCCTATAGCCTGTCCCCGCTGGACTTCTGTCAATCGTGGCATGGATGTAAATTGCTTAATTCGAATCAAACTTTGAAAAATCAATCCGAATACTTGAACAGTATCAAATAGACTGAAAATTTCCATTGGCGAACTCAATGACCTTCCCCTGCACGGGATTCTTGTATTTTAGCACGTCTCTCGCACGGAGCGCGGAGGTCAGGTATTGTGTGATTTTAAACACGTGTACCTAGTGACCGCGAACAACACATCAACCTGACCGAGTGTCATTATTCTAGGCCAAGCAATAAATCATTTGTAGTATATTTAGTGTACCCAGCGTTTCTTTTTCGTGTTAGTATAAATATATATAGTTAAAACGTCCGGTTAATAGGAAGTGTTAGAGAACATTGTAAAGACGACACTTAAGTGTTTCCTGAATTAATCTGGACAAGGAAATGTTTGTATTAAAACATACGAAGTGGATAAAAAATAACGCATCCATGTTAACAGTATCATACATGTATGTGGTATAGAACAAGCAATGGCAAGTCAGAATGAAACTCATGTACTCAACACGTGCGTTTGGTGTGATAGTAAAGAGGACGTCAACTGGTACTGTAATGACTGTCAGGAGGCTTTATGTGGCCGCTGTATGGAGGGTCATAAACGCGGAAAGAAGACACGGAATGACAAAGTCGTACCGATAAAACAGGCGGACAGACACAACGATAAGGTAGTACCAGAGGTATGTAAGACACATCCCGGTAAAACATGTGATCTGTTCTGTACCGAATGTAAAGTCGTAATGTGTTCAATGTGTTTTACCAAAAAACATAAACAACATGCATTCAAGCATTTAGAAGAAGAACTTGATTCAAGCAGGCAGTACATACGAGACCAATTGAAAACCTTAAAGGCAAAACTGAATAACTCCAATAGCAAGATATCGAAGCGCCAAAGAGCAAGCATAAAACTCAAACACAGCGTCAAAATTATAAGGGAAGATGTCCAAGCTCGCGGTACAAAACTAAAAACAGAAGTTGATTCAGTCGTTAAATCTGTCTTAAAAGAATTATCTTTACTGGCTGATGAGGAAGAAAAACTCTTGACAAAGGACTGTCAATCTGAGGAGAAAAACATCAAAGACATAAAACAGCTGATTAAAGATGTGGAGCAACAGTCCAAAAGGACGTCCAGACAAACGTTGCTTGACTTGATGGGGAGGTTGAGAACCGCTGTACAGCGTTATGACGATGAAGGGAAGATTGCATCACCACAATTTCCAAGCTATGTTGCCGGGAAAATCGATACTGAACAGTTGAAAACAATGATTGGACAAATTCAGGTCGGACATGAGCGGAGTGATGTGATCCCATTTAAGAAGGAAGAAGTTGATAATTTAAGTGTTCAAAAACTTTGTACATTCCAGGCCAAAGAACAGAGTTATATAATGTCAATTTGTCCTATTGACGGCAATTATTCATGGATATCACAAATGGGGTTTCATGATTTGTTCCGAACCAACAAATTGGGAAAGACAAGAGAGTCTATTAAGCTTGGTTTTAAACCTGAGAGTCTGGCTTTGACCAACACAGCAGAACTACTCATGACTTGTCAGGATGGTTCGCCTCTGATCTACAAATTATCTCATAACAGACAGGTGACGATCTTTGCCGATATAAGTCCACTGAAGGCTTGGAATATCACTGTGAGTGAAAATGACGAGGTATTCGTTAGCACTGACACGACAACAATACTGGCATTGAACACATCAGGGCACAAAATCAAGCAGCTGTCGTGTGGACAGGAAAGGAGCCGTGTCGTTTGTCTGACTGCAGGGAATGTTGCTGTTAGCACAGGTCAAGGCTTAAAATGTGAAGAATTGAATATCGTGGACCAATCAGGTCAAATCACACACAAATGGAGCGGGGATCTAGAAAATGGTGAAAAGATAAAAGAAACGGACCAATACAGTATTGCGAGTGATAAAAGTGGCAGAATTTTTGTACCAGACGTACTCACTAACCAGGTATACGTCTTACAGGGAAATGAGATGAAGGCAAAGTGTCTCCTGGACAAGACGTGTGAAATTGCCCATCCGTGGACTGTGAGTGTAGACAGGTGTGGACATGCTTGGATAGGTTGTAGTGATGGTACAATACATGTGGTACAACTATAATAAAGTTAAGATAGACTTCCCTCTCATTTATTAGCTTCTGTAGAGAAAATGCAATATATTTTTTAAAAAAGTACAAAATTATCTAATAATTTTCGCATTTGAGATTAAACTATCATCCCACAACAGCAATATTTTCCAAAAACTACTTCAAGTGGTCTGTAATTATTTATCAGCTAAAATTGTTAATTAGAAAAAAATTATTCCCAATAGTATGCATAGAACTCTATTCAATGATATCTCCTTCAATTAATTTTTTATTGGTTAAGTACCTTTTAATTGATTTTACTTGAAAATGACTTTTATTGGGTTTTTGTTTTGTTTATAATGTTAAGAATAAGTCATGTTACACCGACAGTAGGACATAATAAACATGTACCATTAAATAAAACAAAGCCTTCTCTCTGTTATAAATACGATGAATTTTCGTCAACATAAGTACGAAATGACAGCCATCCAAAATATGAGAAATATAAAAAAAAATCCTTAAACACGCCTGAGATAATCTGAAATGACAGCAAGAAACTTTTTTTATGAATATTCAAATATACCGCCCAAATAAGAGGCAAATACTATCCAGTGTGATAACAATCATTTGAGGGTCGACCATTCATGTGTCGAGGGTGACGAACTAAGTTACATTCACGTGTCGACAGTCACGAACTAAGGTAGCAGTAAACAGTTAATTTGCATTTTTCCTGAAATTATTTGTCATGTTTGAGATATACAGGTATAGCAGATTGGTTATGAAAAATACATCATTACATGTATATAAATTTATAAACTACATAACAATTACATTAACATTAGAGAGATGAAATTTGAGTAAAAAAAAAATTTCTCTGATTTCTGACATTTGATTGTCATGGTTACCTACTGATAAAATGCTAAAAATGCAAAAATACTGCTAATTCCAACCCAACGCTACAACTTTCTAGGAGAAATTTAATTCTAAACACCTATCTTACAATCAACAACACTGTCATGGTAACAAAGTACTTACATTTCAGCAAATTCCAACTCGGAAATTCTTCATAACATGACCACATGTAAACACTATGAAAATTTCACTTCCTGTAAAGCTAGTTTTTGGTGCGTAGACACAGATTCGAGACTGCCCAAATAGTAATCTCCAACACAAAGCAAAAATATTATCCTGAAAAAAATGAAAACCAACATTGTCCCCTTTAACATGACAGGACCAATTTTAGCAAGGATTTTTTTTTTCATTTTTAATTAAAACCTTTATAATGGGGTAATCTAATGAGCAAAAAAATCACCCATGGCCACACCGAGAAACTGTGTACTGCTTCCTGTAACTCAATGTCACAACACTGCTCTGCACGAGATTTCCCGTTTCGTGCTTTCCCCCGAAGACATCGTCACGCAATACAATAATGCAAAATTTGTACACAAGATCATGTGCACTTTAACCTAGAGTTGCCTGGCCGATTTTCATTGGTTTTGAACAACATTTTCGCACGGACCTGTTATACTAATGATACAACTGAACGTGCATGATCAAAATACAGTACGGACAGTACCTGTTATAGTACTGATACGTCTGAACGTGTATGATCACGGTAACAGCACGGACAGTACCTATTATAGTAATGATACGTCTGAACGTGCATGATCGCGGAAACAGCATGGACAGTACCTAATATAGTACTGATACGTCTGAACGTGCATGATCGCGGAAACAGCACAGACAGTACCTATTATAGCACTGATACGTCTGAACGTGCATGATCGCGGACACCGCACGGACAGTACCTGTTATAGCTCTGATACGTCTGAACGTGCATGATCGCGGAAACAGCACGGACAGTACCTGTTATAGCACTGATACGTCTGAACGTGCATGATCGCGGAAACAGCACGGACAGTACCTGTTATAGCACTGATACGTCTGAACGTGCATGATCGCGGAAACAGCACGGACAGTACCTGTTATAGTACTGATACGTCTGAACGTACATGATCGCGGAAACAGCACGGACAGTACCTGTTATAGTAATGATACGTCTGAACGTGCATGATCGCGGAAACAGTCCAGGGTCAATCCTGATCTTCACTTGGAACACGTCGGATGTTATCATTCAAAAATCTCTCTATCGCTATCCAAAAATGGAAGAAAATCATATAATGGATTTCGAAATTATTACGCTTTTCATACAGCTTAGTGGAAAGCTGTTCATGTTGGTTTCAATGTAGAAGATCGTGATAAGTGGCTGATGTAGGAGAGGCTGTGGTATATTTGATTTCCGATTCTGGTAAATAGATTAACAGTCATCACCTTAATTGTATTTTTTCAATATCTGTTCATGTCAACGAATTCGTTTTGGAAATATATAGCAAAAAAGAGGATATGAAGACAAAACAAACGTTTGTTACCTTCTCCAAATGGGTAGAATGAGGTAATTTATATATGAATATTCATAAAAAGATTTCTTGCTCTTGTTGGTCAGAAGTGGTCATCTAAGGCATGTATTATGATGTTTTCATTTTCTCTCTGATTCTTGATGGTCAGTAATTAGTGGTCATTTTACGAGAGTTGCAAGTGGTTTCCTCAACATTAACATTATATTTAATCAAATAAATGTCCACTCCAACATTTTATAATTTTGTTGACGAACATTCACATTATAGATTACAAGAAGAATACTTCGTTTTCCGTAACTTTTTTTGCTTTTGGAAACAGAAATTTGTTTAATCTGCAAAGTAGAAAAAACAAAAATTGTGTGTACCTTGACTTTTTATCTATGAATAAAGAACTGCTGAGAAGGTTTTGATAGATAGTAGATATTAAACATTAGTAGCATTTGGTAAGTAAAGAGATTTGGACGTGTACATGAACTTGAGGTGTGTTATCGGTTTCTTTATTCAAGTGTATTCCAGTGTTTATCATATTACTTGCTTCTTGGTGTTGTATTTTTCTAAAAGTTGAAGCAAATCGTGTTGATAAAGTTTCATACCTCTACTCCATTTGGAGGAGAAGTATGAATAGTAATCGCATTCTCTTGATATCCGTCTCAGGCAAAACAATGTGAACCTCCTCTTAAACCGTTCTTCAGTGTTATGTTATGAAAAATCATTTTATGTCCTGGTTACACGGTTTAAAGATTTTAGCTTTCTAGAAATTAAAGGCATGAATATAAAGACATGTTGGAGTACAATGATATCGAATTATAAATACTGGCAACATGCCAAAATATTTCTCATTATAATACTAGGTGAAATATGGAACATCTAGTTTTCAATACTATATTCAACGATAACGGAAAAATAGGCGTGACGTAAAATTCGAAAATTACTCTCATATAAAACAAAACTTTTGATTTCTAAACTTTTATATTTCGAGAAAATGACGATGTTAGAAAGCTTATTGTTCCAAATAGCTGTCTTTCTTACAAATGTGAGAACAAGTATCCTTCCGGTTTACCATTGACAACGGTCTAATGTAATGTTGTTTCCGTCTCAAATCAAATTCCCTTTAACAGGATTTTTGTGTGCGGCATCTTTTTATTATACTTCTTTACATCGAGCTATCTTCTAGTTTATGGTATATTCGTGTTTAGCAAGACAATAAACCTGTGATATTTACCTAAAAGAGGACTCCACATTATACGTATCAAATTTCCACTAACATTGTTAATATGCATTTTATATTATGATTACTGACAATGAAAACTATAAGGAGCAAAGTGAAAAGTCGAGATTGACATACTTACATAGAATGGGGGAAAAAAGTATTTAGAAATATTGTTTCGTCAGTGACACTTTGCAAATATGAATTGTTACTTCGTCAGCGACGCGCGACAAACATAAACGTTACTTTGTCAGCGGCACTCCATTCATGAATGTCGCTTCCTCATCGACATTCGGCAATCATAAAAGTTACATCGTCAACGATACTCGGCAAACATCAATGCTACGTTGTCAACGATACTCGGCAAACATCAATGTTACGTTGTCGACGATACTCGGCAAACATCAATGTGACGTTGTTAAAAATACTCAGCAAACACCAATACTACGTAGTCAACGATACTCGGCAAACATCATTGTTACGTTGTCAACGATACTCGGCAAACATCAATGCTACGTTGTCAACGATACTCTCGGCAAACATCAATGTTACCTTGTCAACGATATTCGGCAAACATCAATGTTACCTTGTCAACGATACTCGGCAAACACCAATGCTACGTTGTCAACGATACTCGGCAAACATCAATGTTACGTTGTCAACGATACTCGGCAAACATCATTGTTACGTTGTCAGCGATACTCGGCAAACATCAATGCTACGTTGTCAACGATACTCTCGGCAAACACCAATGTTACCTTGTCAACGATACTCGGCAAACACCAATGCTACGTTGTCAACGATACTCGGCAAACATCAATGTTACGTTGTCAACGATACTCGGCAAACATCAATGTTACTTCGTCAGCGGTACTCAATACATGAATGTTATTCGTCAGTGGTACTCGACACGACAAATTAATGTTATTCCGTCAGTGGTACTCGACACGTGATTGTTATTTCGTCAGCGGTACTCAATACATGAGTTTTACTCCGTCAGCTGTACTCGACACATGAATGTTATTCGTCAGCGGCACTCGACACGACAAATTAATGTTATTCCGTCAGTGGTACTCGACACGTGATTGTTATTTCGTCAGCGGTACTCGACACGACAAATTAATGTTATTCCGTCAGTGGTACTCGACACGTGATTGTTTTTTTGTCAGCGGTACTCGACACGACAAATTAATGTTATTCCGTCAGTGGTACTCGATACGTGATTGTTATTTCGTCAGCGGTACACCACACGACACATGACTGTTACTCCGTCAGTGGTACTCGATACGTGATTGTTATTTCGTCAGCGGTACACCACACGACAAATGACTGTTACTCCGTCAGTGGTACTCGACACGTGATTGTTATTTCGTCAGCGGTACTCGACACGACAAATTAATGTTATTCCGTCAGTGGTACTCGATACGTGATTGTTATTTCGTCAGCGGTACACCACACGACACATGACTGTTACTCCGTCAGTGGTACTCGACACGTGATTGTTGTTTCGTCAGCGGTACACCACACGACACATGACTGTTACTCATTCAGTGGTACTCGACACGTGAATGTTATTTCTTCAGCGACTTCAACATCTTGTGAATAAATCACCCGCTAAAAATAGCTCAAAAATCGAATCCTCAATAGGGTTGCATCGGTTACCTTGTATTCAATTTCACATCTTTGACTTCAACAAATGTGACCAGTGACCACTTGAATATGAGCCAATTTATGTTAAATTCTTTACCCACACTGTGTCGGGGTTTATCTTAGGAAATTAAGGTCATATAACATGTTTCTTTGTCTTTCGCTTAATCAGAAGAAATCGGTTTTAAAATTGATCACTGTGACCTTGAATATTGGTCATGACTATTTCTTATTGCACGCTTGCATCGATCTTAATATTTTGTGAAGGTGTTTGCGGGATTGGTCGCGGTCAAATGATGCCAACTGGAGGGTTACACAGGTAACTCAATTGTTAAGGTGATTGACATAACGAACGATACGCGATGATGAAGATACTGTTACAGACGCATACGATACTAACCTTAGAGTTAGTGAGGTCTCGTGGTCACGTCAAACCTAAATCATGGTTCTGTTGATAATTGATCCGAAGTCACCTCGACTTGATATCGATCAAATTTAAAGAGGTTTTCCTGTTTGTGAGATGACTCCTGGGGTGTCCTTTGACACACTTAATACCGGCGCCAATTTTGACCACTGTGAGACATTTTCGTTCAAAGAAGGCATTGTCTGCAAGCATACGACGTAAACAGACAGCAGGTGGCTCATTGAACCATGCTGGTATAAAACTAGCCCACGTCAAACTTAGAATGTTTTACCATGTGTGGTAAAAACAAATGCAATTGATGACTCAGCTATTGTAATAGAAACATGTATTTTCTCCTTGAACAGAACTAATTATCAATATATTCGGTATATGATTTCAAACATAGCAATAAATATACTTTTTCCCTCAATTCGAAAACTCTTCCTCTGGTTTAATTGCCATATCGTCATTATAATCGAATCGTCATGCTCCTTGACAGTGATTTTGTTACCTGTAAACATGCTAACCATGGCAATAACAGACCCTCGTGTCCATGGTTCTTTCAATGGGCGCTAAAAGCAGCAATTTAGAAGGTTCAGAAAGATTGAATTATACCAGGTTGAACCGGAACATAGTCCCTAAGTTACGAAAGCAATAAAATTAAAGCAAAAAAAAAAAACATGGTAGAGCAAAAATGACGTGAACATTACAGATTTTATATGAAAGACAATTACCAAGGGGTCGCAACAGATCACTCTGCG
Source organism: Ylistrum balloti (assembly GCF_031769215.1). NCBI lineage: Eukaryota > Metazoa > Mollusca > Bivalvia > Pectinida > Pectinidae > Ylistrum > Ylistrum balloti. The sequence goes on along the minus strand of NW_026781986.1, from coordinate 605,466 downwards.
AGGTCATTGCCTACGTTACCCAGCAAAGAAATACCAATGTCATTGATATTAGAATTTAATAATTTAAAAAAGTACTACTTAATATATATTAAAAGAATGTACAAAAGACACACTAGAGAATATCACGTTTCAATGCAAATTTTAATTAGACACAGTAGAGCAAAAACTTGTAATAAAGACCCTATTCATTAAGAATACTTGAAACAAATTTCCCACAAGAAACTCTAAAAATGTTTGACGAGACACTTTGTCTTTAGAATTACTGACTATGTTGTTGTCAATATAAAAAATAATGGCATATAAAATTCATTACAACATCTGAATTTACAGCGGGGTGGTCTAGCTGACAGTCGCAATAACTGAAATCAAATCTAATTATCATTTAGTACCAGGCAGACCTGTTTCCCCGTGAGACAATGAGGGCCATTGAATTTGTGTTGAAAACTGCAATACTAGTCATACAGAGATAAAGATTATTAATAAGCATACCAAACAACCCACAAACCGAGTGTAAAAGAAAAACTGATGGTGTACTAATTGAGCATGATTGCTAAATATTTTATTTTAAGTAGCCAATATCAATCTTTCGCATTCAATTGAAAACAAAGAAACCCGTTATTAAAAGCCACAGTTGATAAAAGGCAAGGCATCGTTTTAGTGATAGTAATGACAGTGAACAGGCGTCTATCGGAAATGGCCAAGCCTTCATGGTGGACAGTTTTCATAATGATATGTTGCTGTTACACAGGTAAGGACATACACAACTGTGATTTACAGTCCGCACGTTGGCATTGCAATTAAATATTTGCTAAACCATATTTAACATGTAGTGTTTCCGAAATCAGTTTCAATGTAAGGCTTTGGGTTATGAATACGTGTTTAATAGTTATTTACAATAATTAATGCCTCGTCATTAAAAAGAAACACCAAAGTTTACATTGGTTTTGTTTTATATCGATATCTAATGCACCTAAAAAGAGAAATGAGACAATGGTGAATATTCTGATAATCTGATGGCGAAACTCTATTGACATCAAAGCTGCTATACAATAATCTTTTGATTGCTAAACAAACAAAGATATTCGCATTGCTAATTACAATAACTTGAACATTGTCAACTAAACATTAATCTTTTATTGTTAACCAAACAATACTCTGTTCATACCACAATTGTGAATTATATAGCCTTTTTAGTTTCAAAGAATCTGGTTGAAAAATATTGAAGGAGATATTTGACCGAGAGAAATGTGTTGAGAAAAAACGGTGGGTGGGGTTAGTTTAGGGTGTGGGGTAATAATCCGTTCCAAAATTGTTAATTAACAATACCATTGTATAGAAAGAACATTTTATGTAATGGTTATAAAGCGCCTAGTGTCTGAGAAATCGGTCAAAAAATCATGAAACCCGGACGAAATTTAAATGCTGAAAAAGCGCAATAATTTCTTCAAAGATAATTAAATCAAACTGCTGTGAAGATAGATTGGTCGATGTGAGTAAATGGTTCACAATTGACAGAGAAGATATCCGGACAATATTAACATCATCAAAACAAGGGACATTAACCGTTCCGGGTACAATTGAACTGCAGTTCAGGAAAATACAATTTTATGTCATACGGTTAAGTTTGCCAAGTTTGAGGGAAATCGGTTAAAAACTAAAAAAAAAAGGAGATCTCCGGACGATATTAACATTATGAAAACAACCAACTCTTCAAGATGTAATCAAAACAAATTGTCTTTAAAGAAAACGTTTGTCATGGAGATTTAGCCTACCAAGTCTGAAAAAGGAGACCTCCGGACAAAGAAAACTTAACGTAGGACGGACGCCATACCAATAAAAAATATGTGATACATCTGATAACAAATGCTGATTTGATGGATTGCATGTTTAGTTGACAATAAAGTAAATCATTTCGTCCTCACACTAGTGTGACTTATTAGTTTCGAGCATGTCTAATTATGTTAATTAATACAAAGATCAGCCTTTAAAACGACATAGCGATGATTGAACTTGTTAATATATAGTCGAAATTCGTTATCTCGAACTCGGGAGGAACCATGGGAAAACTTCGAGATAACCGAATATTCGACTTAAGCGAATTCGAATATTTCGTGTGACACAGAGACCGAAGAAATGCTTCGAATTCAAGGGGTCTTCGACATATACGAGTTCGGGATCTTGAGGATTCGATTATATGTCATTGTCTTTCTTCGCTTGCCGCGTACTGAACGTCTATTTTCCAGTCCTTCGACTATGGCATATTAGTATTTTATAAAGGATGTATGATATTTGCTATCAAGAGAAGACTTGACCTGACACACATATCTATAATTAGATAGATAAAGTTATTCATAAATTCATTAGGTATCGATTTAGACAGATGCACAATATTTTGTATCTGTGATTATTAGTTTTTTCAGTCAGTAGCTTTTCCAGCCGGGTCATTTCCAACGTTGCATTGAACAAACCAACTAGCCAGTCCTCGACCGTGCAAGCTTCTTCGCGAGCTGTAGACGGAAAGGTGAATCCTCCAACCTGTATGTCTACCTCAGAGACAGGATATCAATGGTGGCAGGTTGATCTAGGATCAGTCTACACGATAGCGAATGTGTCTATTCAAAACAATATTGGTAATGGTAAGTATAGATATGCTTTCACGGCTCAACCGCTGGAAAAGTGTAAATGTCGTTGTGGTCTGTAGTTTCATCAAAACTACTTTTTAACTAAACAATCATTCTTCTTTGAAACATACTGTGTAGTTGGTTATATTATGGAGGAATTTACGCAGTCAAAGAAAATAAAAATTAAATACTCAATGAACATGTTTACAGTCAATGAAAATCCCAAACATTATCTGCTATGCTTGTATATATGGAAACCAGTTCATAGACATGTGCGAAATCTCATACGGTACAACTGCGAAATATTAACCCAACGAAATTTAACAGCTATAAAGAACAAACGCTGTTTCGTTTGAGAATTGAATAATAACACATTTGAATTTTGCTTGTAGTTTATTTTTGTACGAATAAGTAGAGATGTTAGTAAGTTTCCGGAAAATACTTTATCACAGGATGTTTTGCAGAAATTAAAATGAATCCGATTCGAAAAAAAAGTATTGGATGCTTTCCAATAATAATAGTAATGTACATACATGTATCCCGATTATTGATAAAGGTGTTATACGCTGCCCAAAATATGTTTCTGAGACAGTAAAAGGCTCAAAGAATCAGTGATATTTCTTTTTGGAATATTTCAGCGTTTGCTATTTTATTACCAGGATCGCACGAATTTAGGTTGGCTTTCACCTTAGCTTATACTGCTACATGTTTATGTAAAGTGAATAACATCAAAACGGCTGTTAGTATGTATGGATGACAGGTTACACCGTGTGTAAACATGGCTCCTGAGTTACTGTCATATTGAATTTTCTGGAGTGCTACAATATTGATTTAGCTGACGAGAACCGCGGAATATTTTGCATTCATCTTCCTTAACTTTTTTAAAGATTAAATTATATACAATAACATCACTTTAATTGGTTGTTTAATGACCATTGTCGCTGGCCGATGTTGATGTACTAGTAACAAGGAATCTGTCATGTTATGAAAACTCGCATTATATTTTCCATTGTTCAAGCATCTGGGTTTGGCTGTCCTTGGCTATGTAAACAAGCATACATGTAAATAAGAAAATGTGATGCTACTTTTCGCGTGATTAAATATTCATTCCCTTTCCATTCTAATAAAACAGATGGGTAGAACTGCTGATTAATTGCAAATGTTTGCGTTCAATTAGTTATGCTCGGCGTAAAACGGAACGTTCGAATCAATTACAAATGCACCACTACTAGCAACGGGTAAGCCCAGCATTTACGAGGTAAAAAACTTCGCACGGAACTCGTCACTGGCGGATAATTCAGGGAGAAATGTTCCGTCATCGCGCACGGCTTGAATCGTTTTCTTCTAGTCTGACGGCCCATTTTGATGTTCACTCACGTCTTGCCAAACATTCTTGTACTAGAGACAAATCTTACTATTTAGATGGTCACTCTAACGTTATTCTGCTGACGCGACTGATGTGTGCTGGCGTTCTTTCCTGCTGGAATACTGCTCAAAACCACTACGCATCCGCCGCCAAAACGGTGCCATCCTGCGACGCAAATCGCTGTCTTTGTCGCATTTACAATCCGCACCTTCCGTCACCGCGTTGGAAACAACATCGCGAATTATCTGAAAACATGACATTTTTTCCATTAGCGTATGGACCAGCTACGATGAATTTGGCTCGAGTTAGGGTATCACAACAAAACTGGTATGGACACCACGCTTTCGATTGGTAGGTTTTTAACCTGTTGTGGACTGTTTGAACTGACGTACAAACCGTTATTGTGTATTTGTCGTTTATACCGTGGTCGTATTTCGGTGTTGGCCGCTTCGGGGAGGATCGCATGTTGGCCCTGTGTGACGTAAACGGCTTAACAACAGGTAAATTGTTTTAACACTGCAACAAAAATGCTGTGACTACCGACACCCAGACTCTCAAGACTGGACGATGCATTCGGCCTTTTCCTCCGCATTTGTGATAGTCGAGGCTTAATGGTAATATTGACAAATAACTAAGTTTGACGAAGTCCTGAGAAACTCTAAAGCAATGTAAAGTTTGACTCGTAGTCCAGCGTGCCATGCCGTGTCGAAGGCCTTGTTACCATCTCAAAAACTGACATACGTATTTTCACCATTCTCCAAGTTATACCTTACACACTCTTTGAGATTAAACGATGTATATAAACTGCATAATCCTTTCTGGTATGCCGATTGGTGTTTATTTGGAAACGAATCGGAGTCTAAAACTGAAAGTAATCTTTACAATAATAGCATTTCAAACACTTTCAAAGTAACTGGTAACAATGTTATGTCCCTACAAATATTCAGGTCCTCTTTTAGCTTATTATATACATTTCACATTTCGCACAATTTACTTTTTTTCATTTCTACATAAACAATGGCCATTTATATTAACTATGAATAGATAAAAGAAACTGTATGTTGTGTATATTTTAAGCAGTCATAGAAATTAGAAGAAAATTGATAACATAACTAGCATGATTTCGATATATAGGTTTATACCAAATAAAAAGTTTTATTAAATGAAGATAACTTCGCCTATTTTCGTTTTTAGGTAAACCTCTGGGATATATTACTGTAGAAACATCCGAAGACGGCGCTATTGACGGAAACGACCATCTCCTTGATGCGAGGCTGTGTAACGATTTCACAGAGTCCCGTCCTTACAGTGGTGAAGTTATCGTGGTTCCATGCTCAAATGGCGCAATCGGACGCTTCGTTAGAATATCCAAGACAGTCGAAAATTCCGATGACACTTTGACCTTCTGTGAAGTTGTTGTTGAAGGTAATTATTTATGCACCATAAAATCTACAAGATATACAGAAGTACGAGGAAACA